>NW_004524579.1:32775983-32780001 GCF_000260255.1 Octodon degus | reverse complement strand
AGGGATTGCACTCAGGCCCTTGTGCTTGCCAGGCCAGTGCTTATTCTACTGAGCCATCTACCTGGCCTGTGTATTAATTATTGAAACTGTTCTACTAATCAGTTTTGAAACTGTCTCATTGCTATTTATTTCTCAATAAAATTAATTAATAAAAAAGAAAGAAAATGGATATACCTTGAGACCATAATGTTAAGTGAGATAAATCAAATGCAGATGTTTAAATATATATGATTTCTCTTATATCACAAACCCTAAATATAAATAAGGAGAAAAAGCAAAAAGTTAATCATAGGAAGCAGGGAGATCTTCAAATGAGAAAAGGACCAAGAGATGGAGGGACAGGAAAAGAGGAAGAAAAGTAGATGAAAAAAGAACCGAGATGTGTTGTGTGCATGTACCAACCTCTCAGGACAAATGTAATCATTGCATAATGCAAAAAGGTACTCATACAAAATTAAAGATGGAAAAAAAACATGCAAGTGGATGCAAGCTAACCCATGGTTACAGACCTCAGATCAGTTGTTGCACAGGAACAGGGTTGAAGGAATGACGCATGACAATGCAGAGGGGGAAGGGGACACAGAAGGAAATGAAATGTGCTGTGTGCGTGTGCCAACTCCCCCGATGATAGTAGTGACATAACATGAACTAATAAATATTTAAGTTAAACAAACAAGAAGTAGCACTAGGAACCATATGGAAGGGAGATGGAATGAGTTGTCCCCAGACACCTGTGAAATGCTTTCACAGTCACTGTCTTAGTTTGCCACAAAGCTAATCTTCATAAAGTCGATCTTGTGTCTACTGGCAAATGCTGATTTCCCAATAACAACTAAAGATTTCCCAAAAGGCAGAGCTCCCAGGGAGGTATTTAAGGTTATGCACCATTAATTCTGAATTAATGTGTCAATAAAATTTTCTAATTTTTATGAAGATTTCCCACGTCTTTAGTTGGAACTATGATTTAAAGTGTTATCTCAATTTGTAATCTCATCTCACTCATAAACATTTTTCCTGGTTATAAAAAACATGTAGTTACTGTACAAAAATATGGGCAGAAATTAAGGGAAAAGTAAAATTTACTGTAATTCTAATATTTAGGGATATGCTTTGTTTAAGGATTAGTATATAAACACACATAAACATATATCATCACAGAACTAGTTATTGGACATATCACTTTAAAATGCTTGTTACTTATCACATTGTTAATTATAATTGCTACTATTATTGTATTGTCCTAATTCAAACCATATTCTTCAAGGAAAAGAGAAGACAATCTGTGGTCTTTAGCCCAAATGTAGCCTGCTACCAATTTTGCAAATAAAGTTTCATTGAAACACAACCTTTCTCATTGATGACCAAAGTTATGACAGCAGAATTGAGTAGCTGTGAACAGTGTGCCTCTTGCAAGAGCCAAAATTTCTTAAAATGAGTACGTTTAGTGGCTATATAATACTGTAATTTATGAATAGATTATAAGTTAGCTAATTTTATGATAATTATACAGTTTGATTACTTTCAATGTCTTCTCACTAATGAACATCCTCATTTAAAGGTCTATCCAACCTTTCTAAAAATGAAAACAGTAATTCAAATATACATATATCCTGTGTAAGGCTTTTGAAGCATATGGCAACCTTTCTCTCCAAAAGATTGTTCCAATTCTATGACCACCACTTTGTGCCAACAAACTTCTAGCAATCACACCTACAAGCACACTGTTCTCTGCCCCTACTATTGATTATTTCCTCCTGGTGGTTATTAATGCTCTTAGTCACTCTATTTATTTGTTGGCCTTGCTTCCCTGACCTTTCTCATGCCTTTGAAATAACTGATCCTTTCTTCTCATTCTCTTTCTTCCTTGGATTCTAAGATGCTTTAAATTTCCTTTTTTATTTTGATATCTGGGATCAAACTCAGGACCTTGTACATGCCAGGCAAGTGCTTGTGCCACTGATCTATCTCCCAAACCCCTAAATTTCTAATTTTTCTTTCAGCTGTGTCTGTTCCCTCTTTCTCTTCTTGATCATTCCTCTTCCTCCCATACCTTCCTAGTGGAAATTCTCCAAGAACAATCTCACCTCTTGCCCCCATTTTTTTCCCTGAAAGCTCTGTTTCTACATTTACTCTGGCATATTTTACCTCAACTACTGAATTAGCCTCATTATCAGTGTGCTTCTCAGAGGCTCATCTTCCTTAATGCTGTTCTCTATATTCTCCTGCCAGATTGTCTCCTTTCTAAAAATTTCTAATCAAATTAATTTAATTTTCTGGTCATACATCTTTGATAAATTTACATTGCTTACAGAATAAAATGAAGAATCTTTTAATAGGTATTTAATACTCTTAAAACTGGCCCCAACTTGCTTTTCTAGCCTTGCTTTCTTTTCCTATTCTGTTTGCTAAATTCTGAGCTCTAACCAAACTGAACTACAGTGTGCCCTGCTGTCCAAATTTTTCATAGCCCTTTTTCTTACTTTCTGATGATGAAGATACAATGCCTGCTTAAGAGAGGACAGGCTTATTCTGGCTTGTGCTTTTTGTCCACAGTTGGTGGGCTGCACAATAGGAAGGGCTTAGTGGAAGGTCTGGCTATTTAAGTCATGGTGGTCACGGTGGTCAGGAAGAGACGGGAGAAGGAAGAAACTGGGCAGACAGTGTCTCCCTTCTAGGTCATGCCCTGAGTTGTACACCTTTTTCTACCAGACCCCACCTCTTGGCTCAACATTTAGCTATAGTGATCCTATGATCTGATCACCTTCCAAAAGTCCTGCCTCTGAGTACACAGGAGTTTTAGGGATCATTCTTGAATTAAACCCCCAACACCCTGCATATTCTTGATAAGTTTTGATTGTATATGTCATTAACATTTGTCTTAATATTTCTTGTGCATGTTATCAAATTATACCCATTATACCTAATGGTCTAAGTATAAAACAATTTTATATAAAATATTTTTGCTTTGTCCCATTAGCCAGAAAATCAACCCCCTTCTATAATCATAGTGCTTATTTATTTCTACCTGTATTTCATATTATATAATATTGTCAACATGGTAATTTCTTTTGGGGGGAATTTTTTTTATTAATGTATTTGGTACAGGGTCTCACTACACAGCTCAGACTTGTAGTGATTCTCCTGTTTCAGCCTCCCCAGTGCTGGGATTACATGCGTGCACTACCATGCCTGGACTCTGTAGCCTGCTCAGCATGCCAGGGGCAGGGCCAGAGTAGCATGTGGGGACGGGGATTGAACCCTAGTTTCTGTGCTTTCCTAAGCAGGCACTTAGTCTGCTGAGCTATCTTGCCAGCCCTAGACCTGGGAATATCTTAAAAGAATATAACTGGTATTTTTCTGACTCGTCCAAACACTTCTATAACTGAATTGCAGGGGAGATTCTGTTGCAGGTATTAGTGTGCCTAAACTAACACCCAAAGAAAAAACGACAAAGAAGCTTCAAAAACTCCCCATGATTTTACCAACCTTTTGAGAGTGTCAGACCATACCGGGCAGTTATAAAAGACAGTTCTTAATATTACCAGCTTCCCTGCTTCTTTCCTTGCATCCAAAAAAAGCTGAGGAGTTTCCCAAGCCTCAGTTCCCTTCCTAGGTGCTTCACTCCGTGCCTCCATCCCAGAAAGCTTTCCCTAGGCAGGTCTCACCACCAAGTGACTCTATAGAGTCTTCTCCCTTCTGTTCTAACCCTGCTCTAGATTTTTTCATTTCCTTTCTCAACCCCTATTTCCAGATACTTGAGTCTCTGTCAAGTATATAACAAGTTGGGTAGAAATACAGAATGCATCTTGGGTATAAAATCAATGTCTTACAATCATGCCTAGATTTACTAAAACCATCAATGACGTTACAGACAGAGATGATATTTCATCTCTCTGTGTCTTTTCTCCTTCTTTCTTCCTAAGAAGTTCAACCTCAATTCATATTTGTACCCTCAGTTTTTGGTGGCAAAAGAAGGCTCTAAATGTAACAGTTTGGGTAGGGTGCTTGGCACACAGGA
>NW_004524579.1:32758025-32768403 GCF_000260255.1 Octodon degus | reverse complement strand
TTATTTGTTGAAACTGTACTTCCGATTTCATTTGAAACTGTCTCATTGCTGTTTATCAATAAAATTTTGAAAAAAAAAACACATTCTTGCAGTATTCTGCCCTTTTCACACAGTCTCACCCTACTGCCCTCCTGTTAAGGCTTGAAAACAGGTGAGGCAGCACCGGAGCCTTGGCATGGAAATCAGGTTTGAGTTTTAGGGCCTTCCTGTCACTGACTTAATACAGAAGTTTAAACAATTCACTTGCCTATCTGGACCTTTGTGAAGTGTTTGGACTGGGTGACCTTTCTGGGTGTTGTCAGATCAGTTCATACCTAGGAAATCAATGAATTAATTAGCAGAGATTCTAACTCTAAGACATAGATTTCCTACACCTTTTTGAAACAGCTGAATCAGGTTCCTATTATATATTTAAGTATAGGAAAAGAAGCAGGTATATCTATGAAGAAATAGAACCTGGCAGCCCCTATGCTTGACTAATAAAAGAAAATTCTTGAAACAAGCAGAGAAAAAGGCCATAAGAGAGACCTGGCAGTGTCAAAAAGGGTCCATTAAATAAAGTGACCGTAGGAGGGAAAAACAATGGCTGTAACCAGACAAGATCTCTAAGCACAAACTACAGCCTAGACAGGTCTATGAGGCAAGGAACCCCTGGAACAGGTATTGTAAGGAGGGACTTGGTCCACAATAAGCTGCTTCTGCATTTGGTTCAAACTCAGTTTTCTCAATCTGTCAACCTGATGTGTGCACACGTGCACATCTCCTGCAGGCTGCAGTTATGCTTCTGAAGTGTTGTCTTCACTCCAAGAAATGGTCTCCACAAAATGGATCTCTTCTTCATCAGTCTTCTCCATGATCAGCCGGCGCTTATCCATATTTATGATACACTTGAAGGATTGGAGAGTCTGAAGACCAAGAGACTAGTTTTTCTCATTGTTCTCAACCACAGCTGCTGGGCAGTGCAGGCAGAAGGATCCAGGGTCATCACAAGATGCTCAATCTGACCCACTACTTTGAGATGCCAGGGCACAGAAAGCTTTTCTCCTTCATGCTTGTGAGATTTAACATGCTCCTTGAGTTCCAATCTGTCCACACAGGCTGAGGATATAAGATTATACTGACATTCTGTATCAATTAAGGTTTTCAAATCCTTTCCAGCACACTGGCAAGAAATTAAAATCATATCATCATCCTCAGACTTCTTTAGTCCTCCAGACTTAGCCTGATTGAGTTGGTTGGTCTTGGAGGCCCAAAGAACACGACTGCTTCATAGCTTAGACAGGTTGGTTTCCACAAGGCGCTTCGTATCCTTAGATGAAACCAGCTTCTTGAGGCCGTCCAGAGGCAGCAAGTTGGTGGAGTCTTGGTGGATGAACTACCCTACTTTCTTCATCCGGCGCTGCTGCCCGCAGCGACCCCACCTCTTTCATGTTGGTCTCCTTGCGGCCGCCCTTGCTCAGGAGCCCTGTCCACACCGTGGCCGACCCGGAGATCACCCACAGCCGGGACATGCCAGCCTCCCGCAGTGTGAACCGCCCCCAGGCTCTGCCAGTCGCCCATCTACCAGCCCTCCTGGAGCCCCAGCGACAGCGGCACGGAAGCGGGGGGACCGCGCACCTCCAAGTTTCGAGAGCCGGGGATATCCGGTAATTTCTTCAAGTATTTTATTTTGCTATTTCTTTTTCTACGTTACTGCATATATTGTGCTTATTTAAAAAAATCCTCACTGTGTTGCACCTTTACACAAGATAGAGCTAGTACTGAATGAATGACTAAATGAATGAGCTTATTATCCCAAAAGAGAATAAAGACATAAGGTAGCTTAATAACCTATGAAATAAACCAGGAAATATCAGATTCAGGCATTCAGTTCAGGCCTGTTATAGACCTAACATTTGAATTTCATCACTATTTACTCATTTAAAAGAGATATGTTTTAGATACAATATACATAACTCCTAAAACATTAAGGTTTAATAATAATATGAGCCAACTAGACATGAGTCTCTTTTTTTAATTACATTTCTCCAAGGTATTTTTGACTGACCCATTTTACAAATAGGTGGCATGTGATATGGCCCTTATCTACCTGTTGCTACTTACCCAGTTAAAAAGCAGTGTTCACCCTCTTGTGATTCATTACACAGACTAGACAGTGAGTGTTGACCTGTCATCTCTTTGGAATCCTAAAGACCTGTTTACTTACAATCTCCCACATAACAGAGGTACAAAAAAGTACTGCTTGTAGTTAATATTATCTGCCGAATACAACTGTATCAGTTGATGACAAAGGACTTGTTCAAAAGCAGTACAAGTATCCCCAGCAGGGAATATTAGCATGCTTGTTCTTTTCTCACTGAACATCTGCTTAGTTTAGTTTTTCTATAAAATGTAGAGAAAAAATAATTTGCACTGCAAATCATTGGCTGTAACTTGCTTTTCTAGCGTTATTTCCTTGTTTCCCTAACTGTTCAGTTGTATAACCTTGGTGAGGTATTTTAGTCCTATAGGATTCTAATTTGCCATTAATTAAAAAAGGGGCTTACTGTGGTTTAGATCAAGTTTGAAGGTCCCCCAAAGGTCCAGATGCTGGAAGTTTGGTCTGCAGTACAGTGGTTTTGAGGTGGTGAATCTTTTAAGACAGGCAGATAATTGAAATAATTAGGTCATGGATCACTGCTTTCATAAGAGATGAAGACAAGGAAGTCTTAGCTATTTTCTCATTGCTGAGACAAAATACCTGATGTGAACGTTAAAAGGGGAAAGGTTAATTTAGCTCCCAGTTTGTAGAGGTTTCAGTCCAAAATCAGGCTGCTCCAAGACAGGGTGGCTCATGGAAGTGGGTCAATAGTTCATGTTGGAAGACAGCAACAGCAACAAGAGAGACAAAAGGGGATGAGCCTCTGTTCCTTGTACTGCATGCAGGCTACCCACCCTAAACACAAATGTGAAATGAACAGCCTTAGCCCTAACACTGAACAATAAATCAATCACACACTCTAGATTCAGCCATCTCTGAGAAGATGACCCCCCATACCTGAAGTAGGCTTTGGGCTGGGGAAGGGAGGTAGAGACATGGACACCCAGACACAAACCATAGCAGTAAGTATTCTGGGATAGACTACTTATTTTCCCACAAAAACTGGTTTCAGAAGGACAGCAAACGTGGTCTCTCCCCAGTCTCTCACTTCCAGTCTTGCCCTGTGACCTGTTCTGCATGAGCTCCCACCATTATGCTACCACAGGGCCTTTACCAGCTCCAAGCTGGCACCGGCACCACACCTTCAAACCTTGTGTTAACTAGTATTTTATCATTGAGACAAAAATACCTGAGAAAGCTAAATTCAACAAGGGATGATTTGCTCAGGCTAAGTGTTTCAGAAAACATTCCGTAGGGGCTGTTGTGCAAGAACAGGTGAAGGAAAGCTGCTCACTTCAGGGCAACCCAGAAGCTGAGAGGAAAAAAGAGCCACAGAGGAAGGCGTTAGGGACCCAACATAGCTCCCTATGTCCCGCCCCCATGGATGGCCGTTGCTCACAAGCAGGCACTACCTCTTAGATGTCTGTCACTTCCCAGTAATGTCATCGAGTTATGATCTTATCACTGGAATAAACCACCAATGAAGTCAAAGCCTTCATGACTCAATCACCTTCCAAAATCTCTGTCTCTGAACAACTGAGAATGTGGGAGTACATTTTAGGTCTGTACTATAATGAACCCCTAAAATTACAAGTGAATAAAATTATTTCTTTATAAGCCTTGTGTATCTTATCAGAGCAACATAAAGTGAACTTATATAGGACTCAACTCAGAGTTATCTAAGACCTCTTCTTTCTCTGGGTTTTCAAATTCTGTGTCACCATCTGTAGAGAATGAGGGGGCAACATCTCACATAGATGTGCTAAATCTGCTACTGAAAAGCCTATATTATTTTGTGCGGTTGCCACTAGAATTTTTTATGCTGGTAGACCTCTGTGGGCATGTTGTTTTCTCTTTAAAAATAGCTAGAAGTTCCAGCCTTCTTGCAATAAAGCAGATGCAATGTCCTGGTAGATTTATGAGATCCTTCTTGTTTCAGGGATGGTTAAAGGTTTTACCTGAGTTTGATTGTATAATTTTTCTTTTTAAAGGTCTGTTTACCGTAGTGCAATTTCAGTGATGTTTCTGATAGTCATAAGTGCATCCTTTCCTCTGTGGTAGTGATCAGATCAGGAAAGTGTTTTTCCAGCTGTGTGTTCTCCAGAGTACTTCAGTTTTATTTTCTTTATACTTCTAATAATCCTCACTAGGTTGTCAGGGTTTCTAGAGTACTTACTTACTAGCTCAAAAAATTTAGTGCTTAAATTATGAAATTGGCATATGAGAGTTGAACAGGATCATTGAATAAATTAGGTCAATTCCTTTATTTCATAGTTAGTGATCCTGAGCACCGTGGACACTGAATAGCTTATGGGCGCTGTGCTGGCCTGGGTGTTTTTACAGCAGAGATGATGGAAGCCTTTAATAATGATGTCTTTTCTTTTCTCCTTTCCCTCATCCCAACTGTTTATTCCTTGGCTCAGTCACTTTCCTTTTACTACATCTATTGTACCTTTCAGACTTTATTTATTTTTTTACAGAACAGTCATATAATAGTGCACTCTGTGCCAAAATCAAGAAACTTATATTCCTATAATTAGAATTCTCAAAGTAGGAAGGGGTAGGCAATAAACATTTAAAGACTTAAAGTTTCTGAGTTTAGTTGAAATTACAGCATCAAATTTCCAAGAAAAACCAACCTTTTGCACAAGAAATATGGATAAAATTATACCAAAATACACAAAAATGAAATTCTCTAAATTAATTGTAAAGAAAAAAAATTATTAAAGAATATACATAAAAAACTATTAGCTATGAAAGAACAAAGTTAAGTAGCATCTTATTCCACATTAGAAAAAAAAAGGAGCAAGCGGATAAGAAACTAGACTAATTAGTTCAAAGGACTGGAAAAAATATCCAGTTATACAAACTTGTAATATTCTAATACCTCCAGGTGTAGCATATAGAAAGTAATGAAGATCATAATCCAGAAGGCAAGAGAAGTTTCTGTATGGTCCTGGATAAGGAATAAAGACCTCTCAAAATGGTAGTTATACAGGAACATGTAAAATATAATCATATTAGATGAACCCATTTAAAAGATCATTGAAGATTTCCACAAAACAGTAT
The DNA here is from genome assembly GCF_000260255.1 of Octodon degus. Classification (NCBI taxonomy): domain Eukaryota; kingdom Metazoa; phylum Chordata; class Mammalia; order Rodentia; family Octodontidae; genus Octodon; species Octodon degus. Next base: position 32,763,194 of record NW_004524579.1, on the reverse strand, counting down.
CAATCTTACATCAGGTTATATACATATTATACATATATGTGTGTGTGTGTGTGTCTGTGTCTGTGTCTGTGTCTGTGTTTCTGTGTGTGTGTGCAGAAGACAAGGAAGACGTAATATAAAGTCAATGGAAAATAGAAACGTAATTTTTAAAGTTTCTAGGAGAAAATATATCAATTCAGAGTACTCACATAGTATTTGATTAGGTTAATATATACAAAAATATCAACTAAGAAAAAGTTTTCAGGATAGTAAAGAACTCCTAAGAATAAAACATAACATAAATACTAGAATGGCAAATATATGGCCAGCACTTCTAATAGTTTGGGGATAGGATATCACACAGAGTTCTAGCACGTGGTGGATGTGATCAGAGTCCATGATGCTTACTGGTGGCCAGGTGTCACTTAGGAGACTGAGCTATTGCTATCCTTGATTTCCCCCCTGTAGACCAGACAGAATCATGACCCATAGGGTGCAGGAGAAGTCCATTTGTAGAGTATGCTGATGGAAATATTTTGCTGCTGTATGCAAAAGAATAATTGAAAGACTGCTGTTTATACCTCTTTTTCTCCTGTGTTTAATTTTTTTCCATAATTAGTTGGTTCTTTCCATTTTCATTAATGGAGTTGTGGTCATTTTCATCCCTCTCCAGAGTATCTTTTAGTAGTCTGTGTAGGGTTGGCTTTATCAGCATGAAATTCTTTAGCTGTTCTTTGTCATGGAAGTATTTCACTTCTCCATTATACTTGAAAGAGAGTTTTGCAGGGCATAGCAGTCTGGGCTGGAATTTGTTTTCTTACAAGACTTGTAGTACTCTGCTCCATGCTCTTCTTGACTTGGCGGTTTGTGAAGAGAAATCTGCCATTATTCTGATGTGTTGTCCTTTAAATGTGGTCTGTTTCTTTTCTCTAGCAGCTTTTAGTATACTGTTCCTGTGCTGAATTTCTTGGATCTTGATTACTATATGTCTGGTTTTAATGGGGTTGATGTTATTTAGAGTTCTATATGCTTCAGTTACCTGAATGTCAGATTGTTTCCCCATATTTGGGAAGTTTTCTGCTATTTACTTGTGTCTGTATTCTTCTTATATCATTTGTATTGACTCCTTCTTTCTCATTGATGCCTATTAGTCTTACATTGTTCATCTTTGCATTGTCTTGCAGATGTTGAATTATTTCCTGCATCCCAGTTGTTTTTAAAGAGATCTTTTCTTACCTTTTCACTAGCTGCAACAGTGTCTTTAAGGTCTGAAAGTCTATTTTCACTTTCATTCAAATGGTTTTGCCAGCTGGTGATTGAGGTTTTAATCTCCTGTATATCACTTTGAATCTGCTTCATGCATTCTATTTCTTTCCTATATTGCTCATTCAAGGATTCCATCATTTTTATATTCTGCTCTATTTTTCATCACTGTCTTCTTTAGAAGCACTTAATATTTCTTTCATTATAGTTATCATTTCTTTTTTTACTTCAGAAATTATTTCTTTTTATTTATTTATTTATTTATTTTATTTTTTTATTTGTGTGTGTGTGTGTGTGTGTGTGTGTGTGTGTGTGTGTGTGTGTGTGTGTGTGTGTGTGTGTGTGTGTGACAGCCCACCAGGGGGCGGGCTGGCTGGCATGTGGTGCTGGGGGATCGAACTGTGGTCCCTGGGTTTTGCTAAAGCTTGTTCTAAGTAGGTGCTTTAGACCACTGAGCCATCTCACCAGCTTCAGAAATTATTTCTGATCTGATTTCTTCTGTACCTTTCTGTAGTTGTTTCTTTACTTCAGACACTATTATTTCAGAGATTTCAAGTGTGTGATTTCCAATTTCTTCTATGCTATTGTCTTGCACTTGTTAAAGGTGGGCTCAGGGCTGAGAATGCATTTTTCTCCTTCTCTTTGTCATTTTGTATAGCACTATCTTTTGACCTTTGGTGTAGAGCATTGGTAGAGTTACTTGCTTAGCACCAGGTCCTGATCTACCAAGTTCAAACTCATCCAGGTGGGCGTGGCTTGGGTCTGACTGCTGTGCTCTACTTCTTACTGCTGCAGCCCTTGGATGTGAACCTGCTGTGCTACTCTTACAAGATGTTCTGCTCCTGGATTAGCTGGGTGGGTCTTGCCTTTAGCCTCTCTGCAGGGAGTTCTGCTCCAGAGTTCCACACTGGCCCTGTCTGATGGATGAAGTTCCATTCACATTCCAGGCCTGGGCTCTGGCTCATATGAGGATCTGGCAGGCCCCAGGCAGTCTCATTCACATGCTGGGCCTGGGCTATGGCTCAAATACCTTTCAAATTTTATATCCTCTTTCAGGTCTTACACTAGGGAGGTAATATGATGTTTATACATGTGCCATGTACATATATACACAGGATAGCTAAATGATTGTACTACTCATTTCCATCCATTTTTTGAAGGTAGCAGTTAATGCTTAAAATTTTTATTTTTACCAACTTTACATGCTTATATCTATCTGGTAATCTGAGGAACTACATTGAAGACAACAATGTGCAATAGAACATTCACTGTTGAATACCTGTCTTCTTGAATTTTTTTGAAATTGTGTATTAATTCTAATATCTGTTTTTTCCTATTCTCTTTAAAATAAATATTAAAATGAAATAATAATTATTATATTACATAATTATTCTATTGTGTAAGGGAAACTCTAACATAGTGAACCTGAGAAAAAGGTAAGCGACAGACTATATTGCATCAAAGACCTACGGGATGTAGCATTATATTGTTTGCTGCACTTTAGGAGAAGATGTCCAATTACAGTGGTACCTCCATTGACAAGCTTAACTCACTCCACAATTCTAGGGAAGATACTCATGTTCTTGTTCAACACTGATGAAATATTTGGGTGAAAAGAAGCAAAATTTTGCTGAACATATCAGTTCCCAAACTAAATTGTACATGAACAGAAACATTCATGAACAAATTTATTACTGTAGTTCATGTGCATAAGGAAATTACTATCTGAACACTTAAATAAGGTCAGAAAATATGCTAACCAATTGCTTAAGATCAACTAGCCTTTCTGATCTAAGCAATCAAAATTCTATGTTTAAAGCAAATTCATAGAAAACATATTTATTTAGAATTATATGGATATTATACAATTTTGTTGTCGGCATTGGCCTATTTCACTATACAAATAGGATATTGTGGGATGGGTCCAACAGATAGATTTGCGGCTGTTGTCTATGATGAGCAAAGAATTGCAAAGCCTGCCCCTGTGGTAAATGTAAAGCAGCTGCATTTATTGAAGATCATGGGAAGATGTGCTCAGGGAAGTTCTGAGTCTAAAAAATGTGGCATGAATGCAAAAGTGACAGGGAATGTCAGGAACAAAAAAAGAGCACAACACTCAGGCTAACCAATCTCAGATTTTGGAGGAGGTGCACCCCAACTCAAGCACTGCTGAAGGATTATGCCAGGAGATCTAATATGCTCTGGCCTAGAGTTATAGAAATTTCTGAGGTCTTATTTTATTTCTGTTTCTCTTAGAACCGTGGAAGGACGATTGACATTTGGGTTTTGCTCAAATTCAATCCGAAGGAAGGGAGTGGTTTCCCCATCTGCCATAGTGCTGCCACAAATTTGAAACAAAATTGTTCGCTGTAAAATAGTGTGAATCTAGGGGCCAGGGAGATTGCTCATAGAATAAGTGCTTGCCTGGCAAGCGCAAGGGCCTGAGTTCAATCTCCAGTTCCACCAAAAAAATAAAAAAAATTGAATTCAATTCAATTTTAAAAAATAGTATGAATCCTTTCATAATAAACTAAATGAATGGCAGCAAAGTCAATGAAAGCATCAGGCTCCCCATTACAATCTCTGCAGATTAATAATGGGCAGATATCCTATTATGGGTGGTTTCAACACCTCAAAAGTAATGGAAATATCTTCTCTACTGGTCTTCAGTAGTACCTTTCAAACGATAGTAGATATGGCCCTGGTAATAGTGTGAGAAATACCTTTTGTCTTGTAACACTCCTTCTTTGTCCACTTAAGGAGTGTATTGTATGATACTAAAATAGTCTTTAAGAATACAGTTGCAAAACTGCTGACTATATAGGCATAATTGTAAGGTGAGGTTGGAAACAAAAAAGTACCAGGAGACAGTGAAGTTTTTAGGAAGATCTCTCTTTTTAGCTCCTATTTCCTGTTGTGCTAATTGTAGTTTACAAGTACAATTTGAACAAAGGGTCTACGGAAACTATTTCTTCCTTGCTTACTTTCATACAGTTATGCAGCTTAGTAGCAGTCTAAATATATAGACTTCTGTATTGATTCAGGTATTAAAACAACTGCAGGCTAATATGACCTGGGAAGGATGTGTCATTTGCCTTGAGTAATGGCTCCAGTGAGGTGAGTGTGGAAAGGCCCTGATACCAGCCACATGGGAGTGTGGGCCTGGGCTTGCTCAGTTCAGAAACTAAATAATGGATCTAGAAACCTTGAATAACCAATGAGACAAAAATTATATATACAGTAGAACTTCATAATAGCATTAAAATACATAAAATTCCTACATAGAAACCTGACTAGAATTGAGCAAAATGTATGGAATTACAGGGGAAAAAAGCTCTTTATTGAAGATAAAGGAAGATTTGATTAAGATGCAACAAAGAGATCCAACAGGGGACAATCAAGAAAAGTTTCAATATTGAAAGAATTTAATATTACAGAGATGATAGATCAAACCTCATTATTAACTAGAATAACTTATAACAGGATATTGGCACACGATCTACACACTTTACTATGATAAAATGAGCGCAAAACAGAGACATGGAAACAAAAAATGCAGCTATGACAACGATGGAATTTAAAATCAGAAGTGAGGGCTGCAGGGACAGATTAGCAGTAGAGAACATGTTTAGCACACGTAAGTTCCTGGAAGCTCTCTCCGGCAGCAGTCAATCATAAAAAATAAATAATATCAGTAGAGATACGACAACTACTCATCACATAGTGTTGAAACACTCAGTCTTCCCTTTGGGAAAAGATGCTATAGATCTTTCTATATGGTGCTATGCAGAAGAGTAAATCCAAATACATTTGAATAATTAAAAATCTCAAGTAAACAAAAAGAACATATAACAGAATGTTTTATAATTTAAAGAGCTTTGCTAAACAATAAACATACAAATCATAATATGGATACATAATTTTTTT
>NW_004524579.1:32753243-32757835 GCF_000260255.1 Octodon degus | reverse complement strand
GGGTAGCCTTCTGGGGTGCAAATGCAAACAGCCTTTCTCAAGTGGAGTGTCCCATCCTAAAAATAAAAAAAAAAAAAAAGCAAAAAGAAAAATTTCACACTGTTATGTAATAGAGAACAATACCAAATTTAAAAAGTAAAAATAAACCAACAACTCAGTGAACAGTAAATTTTCAAAAGAACATATCATAAAATAAATGATAAGATGCTCAGTCTCATTACAAATTTGGGCTAGCCAGCACATTACTTACAGAAATGTGTTACGATGACTTGTCCATCACTTTGTCAAGAATTTACAAAAATATTAATTGGGCACATTAGTGCATATCCATCATCTTAACGCACTGGAAGGCTGAGGTAGGGCAATTGCAACTTTGAGCCCAAGCTGGGCAATTTAGTGACTCAGTGAGACCTTGTCAAAATAAGAAAAGATAAAAAGGGGTAGGAATCTATCTCAGTGTTAAGATCCTTCTTTCCATGTCCAGTGCTGAAAAAAACAAAGTGAAATAAAAGGTGGATCCCATTAATAAGTGATGAGGGGTAGAAGAGTCGCTCACTCTCGTTCTTTATTTGTAGCAGCCTGGTGGCACGCACATAGGGTCTCACTATTTAGTTCAGCGCACACAGCTCTGAATGCGCCCAGAGTATTGCTTGTTTCCTTCCAGACAGAAACAGCCCTCCCAAGCTCTGAAAGGCACTCACTGTCCTGTCTCCTGACCATCAGCGTTACCTGGACAGCTTGGTTTGATCTGGGACATTTCTGTTTTACTTTGTTTTGGTGTTCTGAGATCACATCTCACTATGTTCTTCAGGCTGGACTTGAACTCACTATGTAGCCACGCTTGACATCCAACTCATAGTGACTGTCCTATGTTACCTTCTCTGTTCCTGGAACTCCCAGGGTGGATCCCCATGCCTCTCCGTCTGGCAATATGAACAACTAATTTGAAGATAACACTATGCGCTACAACAAATACTGTGAAATTCATATTATTTTATTTAGTTAAATTCTGTATCATTTGTAATTTTTCTCTTTTAATACTGCTTTGAGCTCTCTTTAAAAAAGTAAAAGACAGGGTATGTTTTATAATTTTTCTATCTTTCTCCTTAGTTCAGCATTACAATTTTGAGTCATTTTCATTGTAGTTTAAGACTTTTCAGTCTCTCTTATCCACTCCGTGAGCACATTAAATTGTATTTATCTGATTTATTTTTCACAATCTCCTGAAGCAACTCCTCTGGTAAGAGAAAATGCTTGCAACTGTTGTTAGGTGTTCACCTAGGAGTGGAGTCCTTGACTGAAAGTTTTGCGAATATTTTAAACAAGACATTATCAGACATTTCTACTTATATATCTAGGAGTTTAGTTCACTCTATCTCCTTGCTAATGCAGATTAATTTTAGTCTTTTTAATTTGTGGTTGTTTAATATTTATTTATTACTTAACTTGCATTTTTAAAATGACTAATAAAGGGGCTGGTGAGATGGCTCAGTGGTCTAAAGCACCTACTTAGAACAAGCTTAGCAAAGCACAGGGACCGCGGTTCAATTCCCCAGCACCACATGCCAGCCAGCTCCGCCCCCTGGTGGGCTGAGCTGGCCACACACACACATTAAAAAAAAATTTTAAAAAAATGACTAATAAAGTTAAGTGTCTTTTTATAGGCTTAAAGGCCTTTAAAATATCATCCCTATAGGACTTGAGAGATAGTTTAGCAGACTAAGCTCCTGCTTAGGCAAGCACAGGGACCAGGGTTTGATTCCCTGCACCACATGCCATGCAAGCTCTGCCCACAGGCTTGATGAACAGTGAGTGAGTCCAGGTGTGGTGGTGAACACTCTTGTAACTGCATGTGCTAGGGAGGCTGAAACAAGAGGATCACTATGAGTCCAAGAGTTGCATAGTGAGACTCTATACCAAATACATAAGTTTAAAAAATAATAATCCTTGTAAAGTGTCATTCAAATCTTTTTCCATTTTTATATATTTAATATCTATTTGTTCAACTAAATATTCAATATGTATATCTGTTCTCACTCTGTGACTTGGTTTTAAATTTATCTTAGATGTTTTTATATAAAGCCATGCTGTTAAGTTGAGCTGTGGGGGACTCAAGTCAATAATTTCTGACATTGCCGGTTAAACAGAAGAACCCATGCTATTATGGGCTACTGGACTCTTTTAGAATATTTTGCTGAGTTTACACACCTATAATATTCAATAACGGAACTTAGAAAAAATGGGGTATACCGATGAATGTCCATTTTGTATCTGTGTATTCAAAGTGGTTGGGATAGATATATAGTTGCATTCTCTTAATGAATAGAATGATTTGTTCTAATGGTGTTTGTAAATAGGATCACAAGTCCGCATCTCGTACAGCAATTAACCACTAAGAAGAATATATGCAGTGTATTATTTGTTGAAACTGTACTTCCAATTTGATTTGAAACTGTCTCATTGCTATCTGTTTATCAATAAAACCTTTGAAAAAAAAAAAAAGAAGTTTTTTAAAGTACCTGGAGCCAAATCTGGTTGCATATCCATTGAATTTTAAAAGTAAAAGACCCAAACAAAAAATAGGCAACTGAAATAAACAGACTCTTCTCAAAAAAGAAATAAAAAGGCCAATAGATATACTTGAAAACTTCAATATCTCTGACCATTAGGAAAATGCAAATCAAAACAACACTGAGATTCCACCTCAATCCAGAAAGAATGGCCTCTGTCCAGAAACGAAACAATTACAATGCTGACTAGGCTGTGAGTGAGAAAGAGCCCTGCTGTGTTGTTGGCGGGAATGTAGTCCTACTAGAATCACTGTGGAAATCAGTATGGAGATTCCTCACGAAAGTAAAGGCATGCCATTTTCCCCAGCTATGCCCTTTTCTAAGCATTTTCCTGAGTTAAATATATCATTCTACAGTGACAAGTGTATAACCATGTTTATAGCAGCACACATCATAATATCTAAATTTTGGAAGCTGCGGATATGTCCATAAACTGAGGAATGGCTGAGGAAAATGTGAAATTTGTGCACAATGGAAATTTTCTCTGCCACAAAGATGGATAAACTTGAGTCATTCATAGGAAAATGGATTAATCTTAATACCATAATGTCAAGTGAAATAAATCAGACACAGAAGCTTAAATATCCAAGGATTTCTTATATAAGAAATCCAAAGTATAAATAAAAAACAAAATAAAAGATTGATAATACGAAACAAGAAAATAGATCTTTTGCAGAAGAGAAGCAGAGCAAGAGATGGAAGGAGAGAGTAGAAGGGTTGCGTGCATGTACCAACTCCCCTCAGTAATATAATGATAGGTACTACAAACATGTACCAATAAAAATAAATTTTAAAAAATAAATGGTTTGAAGAATAATAATTTATTTTGCTCTACTTCAATATATGCTTTTTTTCTTTTATAATTAATGCTCTTAGTGTTCTAATAAAACATCCACTCATGACAAGCTGACAAAAATTCTCTGAGGTATTTTGATCCATTCTATTTTGGAAAAGCAATAAATACACAAAATTAGCAAGATATCATATGCAGTAAGACAGAAAAAATACAGAAAATTTAAGCAGTAACCAGCAGAAGAAAGATACAGCCTTAGTACTACAATGTTGCTGGGACAGGAAGAAACTTTAAAAGATCAAAGATTTTTTTCGTCTTTTCTTCCTAATGTTTGGTGATATTTCTGTTTAGAGATTTTAGATGTATACAACACTAAGAGATTTCAAACTTTTACTCTACTTATCCTTCCAAAATATCCATGCAATATGGAAGCCAGTTCTGCCGCTATGACAATTTGCCAAGCCTTCAGCTATAGGGAACATAATCAGCTGGCTCTGTTTTCTATTTTGACTACATAAAATATGAAGACTATAAACAGTACTTTAAAATCACTGAAGCAAACTAGGAAAATTGTTCCATCTTATGTCAGTTTTATTTTGTATAATTCCTTTTATTACTCCAACTTATTAAATGATGATGGTAAAGTGTTAAAAATTAAATATGCTTAGTGTCTTATGAAACAAGATGAGCTCCATTATTCTCTTAAGGCTTTGGAAAGAAATTATATTGCTTGATTTCCTGTGCATTTTATTTCTTGCACTTATCCTCTTTTCAAAAGATAAATTCTGGTTTGCTATTTGCTATTTTCCACTGAAATAGTTCCTAACTGTTCTGCATCCATTAGTTTCCTGTAGCTCTATCCTATATATATTTTAATTTCTTCATCTTGTATCTATTTCTTAGGTTGTTTCCATTTTCTCAGTAACCATCAGTGGATCACAATAATTGCAGGATGAATTTAAAGTGTCTCCATTTACCATTTGGAGTCGTTTAAAAACTAGACTGAGACCACCTTCTTAACTAGCACTTAACGTTAATATTGATGCCAACTACCGGTGCTTGTGCATCAAAACACAAACAGTCCAACTTCTGACCCAAACTCATGCAACTTTCTCTCAAATGTTCTAGTTTCCATTATCATTTTACTGTCTACATCTTTCAAAGCCAACCATTGTTTTATATGCCATTTTATTAAAGCTTACTTTTTATTGATTTAGTACATATTTGCA
>NW_004524579.1:32750213-32752494 GCF_000260255.1 Octodon degus | reverse complement strand
GCGCAATATGAAAATAAGGCAGAGTAGGGCATATTAGAGAGTGAGAGTAAAAGTACATGCATCATTGTATGCACACAGACCAGGAAGACTTTGCCTCTGAGTCAATATGTAAGAAGTTGATGTGACCCGCCCTAGAAAGTAGGACATATTGTGCAAGTCTCTAGCAGAATACTTGGTTATCTGGGGAACTGAAATGAAAGATTCTAATATGTATGTGTGTTGCAGGTAATGTAAGGAAGACTTGTCCCTACATCTCTAACTAACATAATAGATCTCCTGGAATTTCTTCTGGGTAGCATTCCTACTCCTATTGGTATGTTGTAACAGTGGATCTGAGGGCCTCCTGGGACTGTTGCATAGGTGGTCGATACCCTAAGGGATTTAGTTGTGTACAAGGGCACAAACTTTTGGTCTTTCTTTGAACTACTTTGTGAGAACTCTATCCCAGGTGTGGAATCCATGATGATCTAAATACAGGACATTTCCTTCTCACTTTAAGATAAAGGCTGAAGTACAGTGAGACATTTGACTTTATTACAGAGCGAAAACCAGGGCCTAAATTCATTCTAATTCTTCATGTGCTGCTATAAACACAAAAACCATAATAGCTAAATTTGGAAGCAGTCTTTAAGCTTACCAACACATGAATTAATAAAAACATGCGGCATATATGGACATTGGAGTACTAGTTAGCCAGAAAGAAAGATAGATTTGAAATATTTGTAGAAAAATAGAAAATCTTGACACCATAATGCAAAGTGAGATAAACCAGACACAAAAGGTTAAAAAGAAAAATAAAAAAAAATATAGGAAACAGGAGCAAAGACTCTCTAGAGATGGAAAGGACTTTGGAAATGAAAGGAAAGGGGAGGACAGGGAAGGAAAGGTCAATTAAAAAATGATTAAGATCTGACATGTCTATGTACTAATCCCCAAGATGGTTAAATTATTATGCATCCTAAAGCACACCAGTAAACAAGAATAGTGAAAAACTTAAATATGCCACAATCAATATTCTTAAAAGATAATATGTAGGGAATGATAAACTTTGTAGGTTGGCTTCTGCTGATAAAAATAACTAATATCTTCCCTGCTCAGGGAATAAAAGAATTTCTAGTTTTGGCAAAACTAAATCTTAAAATTTTAATTCCAATAAATGAATATATGAATGAGATAGTCCAACAATCTTACAATGATTAAAGAGTGGGAAGAATTTAATATATGCAAATAGATTTAACTAAAAATTTAAAAACAAGCAGGGAAACTAGGATATGCAGCCAAAAATGCCAGAGTTTTGATGTAGTACCTTAGTTTGTGTTTGTCCCAAATTCAGCATTTTTCACTTGACTAAAGCACAAATGTGCTAAAGTGAGAGGTATTTATTTTTATATTTAAATCAGTCTTTTTGTATAAAATGCTTCTCTCTTAGCAGATCTATATTTTATGTGTATCCAAAATGACTTAATTTAGCCTTCAAAAGGCATTCTTTATATGATCCTTTATGAAACGTGAGACTACATTTTATGGGACCAAGATGTTTGAACGATAACAGTTTCTGAAATTACATCATTAGAAGTCATTGAAAAGAAATTCTGAAAGCAATTTGAGAGAAATTTTAGAAATGAGAGAATTAGAGGCATTTTTAGTATCTCCTATATTTCTTCTTGTTTCTTTCATTTTGATATTGAGTCACACGGCTTGCTCACATCCTGAATTAATTTCTTTTCATCTCTGTTCTCCATGGCAGCTATCTGTGTAACTGTTAATACATCATTACTTCATCTCTCCTTTGCAGCTGACTGAACAGAGAGTGAATGACTCCATGTGGGACCAAGTTGCTTGCCCTGCATATGCTTTGATATCTTAGCTGGAAAAGCACCAAGTGATGTACAGTTTTGTAATTACAGCTTGCAGGTCCTGATTCTGCATCCTTCTGCTTAGATATTGCCATCCTCCTGTACTTTTCCTCTGGGAGTATTTCTTTTCTCATAAAAGAAATCATCTAGCTGTACCTCACTGCCACACTTGTCTTCTCTGAGTAGAGAAGTACTTTTCATCACTTTATTTCCTAATAAAGTGGGAAAAAAAATATGGAGAATGTATACAATCATACCAGAACTGTTTATCTTTAAAGTTGTATCTACTACATGTTTAGTATTTGTGTGGTTCTGTAAAACGTTCCCCTACAGAGCAGAGCTGCAGGTGCGTAGGCCAAAACTGGGGAACTGCAACTGAGCGTCCGAGACAATGAATAATACTTCTTCAAGTCTGCAGTAAAAAA
>NW_004524579.1:32741366-32747143 GCF_000260255.1 Octodon degus | reverse complement strand
ACTAGGAAGAATGTATGCAATGTGTTAATTATTGAATCTGTCCTACCAGTGTGGTTTAAAACTGTCTCATTGCTATTTGTTTCTCAATAAAATTACGGGAAAAAAATAAAAAATAAAAAAACAGAGTTTTATGCAATGTAGATTGTGTTGAATAGGAAATGGACTGTTTCCTATTTAGAAAACTAAACTCTACATGGGGAAATAATATTTAAAGAAATTATTGCAATATGAATCACTGCATTAGTAAGTGAGTAAGAGTATGATTCAAATGCTCAACAGGATGAGGAAGTCAGCATTAGGAATAGGTTATGATTAGAAATAAATTATATAAAGTCAGGCTTATCTGCTTACACTTCAGTGAAGAGGAAAATCTAAAAATGTCCTTGACTAAAATGAGAGATACATAATAGCAGGCAGTGATTATAATGGTAGAAATCATACTTTTATATACAAGAACAATACAGAAATATGTTGAGGATGAACAGAGATGGTAAAGAGAAAACTATATGATTTAAGAATTATAAACTAAGATAATAAGAGAGTTGAAGTCAACTGATGGGAAGGTTTAATTACTCTGCATTAGAATTTTTTAGTTAGTCAAATAATAAGGTATGGCTAAAATTAGGCTCATAGGGAAAATGAAATGTAATGCTGTATTATAAAAGTGCATGTTGATTCTACCTGGACATTTTGAGTGGAATGTAGTCCTGAATAATGAAAGATTTTTTTAATCATCTAAGTGAGATACAAACATGAAGAATATTTATAGTAAGAATGAAAACAAAGTACAGGTATGGGCATTTAATGAAGTAGTACTAAATATAATCAGACAATATTACTAAACATTTGAAGAAATGAAAATGAATTGAATTTTCTTGATCTTTAGTTAAATGTGCTATGATATGTATATTCCTTAATTTGTATTAAAGTTTGTGTACTCTTTCTTATTTGGAGGAAAGTTTTTAGAGGTTATATGCATCTAATAGTATAATGAAAAATAATTAGAATTGCAAAAACTGAAATATGTTTGGTGGATAAAGATTAATTTTGTCCACTCTTCTGTTTAACACTGTGATGTAGAGGTTAGTATTCACCACAAATCTCATCTACAACCTTAATTTTTTCTCTTCCTATTAGGTCAGTATCATGTGACTGTTTATGGCCAATGGATTCCACTAGTAATGTGTGACTTGTGTCACTTCCAGGTGAAGAGAGTTAAGATCACCAGATGATCAAAAACTACAGTGAGAGAGGGGCCAACACCAGCCATTCTGCATCTGTTCTGGCCCACTGCTCTCCCGGAGTGCCCTACGTGCTCAGCCAGCCACCTCTGAGAGCGCCAGGGAGCAGGCGGGCAGGGGCCCTGTCCAGTACACTCCAGGGGGCCCAGGGGGACTGCAGTGGCTTCAAGTCCAGTCCATTCTTGGGAAGTGAGTTAAGGATTACTATGAAGCTCAGAAGCAGATAGTGCCAGGAACAAGCAGCACTTGGGACACTTTTGTTTAGTATGGCAGCATTTCCTTCTCCCACTGCTGCTGGGATGACAGAAATTAGTCGGATTCAGTATGAAATGGAATACACCGAAGGTATTAGTCAGTGAATGAGGGTCCTGGAAAAAATTAAAAGTCGCACCACCAAATGGTAACCTGGAACAAGGATTCCAAGGAGTTCCAAATGCTAGTGTGATGACGCAAGTTCCAGAGAGGATTGCTGCAGCAGGAAATAATGAAGACGTTTCATTTTCAAGACCAGCACGTCTTGACCTTATCCCGTGGACTCCTTTAAAATCTCTGGCACTGAAGACACCACCTCGTGTACTTACACTAAGTGAGAAACCACTAGATTTTTCTGGACTTAGAAAGACCTTGTCCAACCCCTCAAAGTGATGAAATCCATGCAGTTGTCAGGCTAAAAAGAGAGAGCTGTATGAATGAAAATGCTGTTCACCAAAATGAATAGCTGGTAAGAAACAATTCTATGTGTGGCATTTCAAATGTAGAAGCAACAACTGAAGGAACAGCGGATGATATTACTGCTATAGATGCAGCTTCATTAAGACGACAGATAATCAAACGAAACAGACGCCTACACATTCTAGAAGAGGAAAACAAAGAACGTGCTAAAAGAGAAATGGTCATGTATTCGATCACTGTTGCTTTCTGGCTGCTTAATAGCTGGCTCTGGTTCTGCCACTGGAGGCAATCTCAGTACTCAGATATATTGTCTTAGTTGCTGGAAATATAACAGATTTACAAATGTCTTTGTTTCTGTCTTTGCAGTGTATGCAATTTTATATACACATGCCCTTAAAAATGTATTTCTTCCAGAAAGTGGGGGAAAGGGCATATATTTGTAGAAGTGAGGTATATTCTGTCCCTCTGCTGTATTATCTTTAAGCTAGCTCTGCAGTAACACCTTATGTAAAATTCTTTTGCATGTTTTGTAAATAGGTTCTATTTTTTTTTAATTGTTTTTTAACCTCATCAGTCTGCATGACTGATTCTCTAAAGGGAGAGAGAATGCATCAGTAATGATTTGGAAGGGTATCTGTAAAGAAAATAAGTGTTTTGTGCTGCTTGCCTTGTAAGCAGTTTTGTTAATAGACATTTTTGCACCACCTTTCAACATTAACACTTTTGAAGTCATGGTCTGGTACCAGATTTAAGAAAATCAAGCCACCTAATATTTCATGATCACTTGTACAAATTAAATTGATTCCTAATACAGAATTTTTAAAAAATTATAGTGAATGTTTTTTTGTTTAAATGTATTACAGTGAAAGTCATATTGCCACTAATCCTCCCAAAATACTCCTTGCTCTGAACATACAGATCCCATTCTTGTTACTTTCTTGCCTCTTTCATGAGTGTCATTATTTGTGCTGCCTAGCTGCCTCTTGTCCTGGACTGATTAAGCAAGATCACTTTTATAATCATGTTTACACTGGGGATAAGCCAGAAGTTGCATGGTGCCAAATATTGTAAATAAGATGGATGAGGACACACCTTCATACTTTCATGAGTCTGCCTTTCTGTTGTGTGGCATTTAGCAGCAACATTCTCTATATATTTTAATCTCATATTTTAAAGATAGGGACAAAAGGATTTCCAGAACTGCTTCAGAAAGTAGCATAGACAATGGGACAAATGTGTTCAAAATTAGGTGCAGTACACTGAGGAAGATTAATGGTAATGTGTCTTTTACTATAATACTATACTATTTTTAAATGTATACACTCACCATATATTTTTTTTATACCTCATACATGTGCCCCTTCCATTCTTCGTTTCCCCTTTGGTGAACTTTGGGAGCCACATGCGGCAATGAGATCAGGGCCAGATGAAGAAAGCATGGATCTGGAAGTCACTAGATGGTCAAAAAGACCTTCTGTGGTTTTATGAAAAAGAAACAAGCTCCTTCATGCCCAACCAAGAGTGTACAAGCATAAATCCTACCCTTGGTCCAAGCAGTTGTAATTTGTCATTGTATTAGGTACTCCTCATTTAACAACCTACCTATTTAATCACTGTTTGGGCTTATGACTCAGGCATGCTGTTTGGACTTAAACCACTCTTTATTATTGGTACAGTCTTTGTTTATAGGACCTAGATATCTTTTTGTACAGTATAACTTGTTTATATAACATAACAGTTTTTCTTAACTTTATTGGTGTAATGTAATCTACACAATGATCGCATTCACTTAGAGAACTTCTATGTGTACATGATGTATCTTAGTTCATCTGTTTATCTGTTCCTCTCCCTTCAACTCCTCATTCTTTCCTTATTTATAAAACTTTGTTTCCATCTTATGATCTTTCATTCTTTTTTTCTTTTCCTTTCTTCACCCTTCACTCTGTTACTCTTTCCTTTTAAATAATTTCTTCCTGCTTTACGATATCTATTATATATTTTGGTTCTTACTCACACTTTCAGTTTCTCACACCACAGAAACCATCCAATATTTACACGTGTGTTCAATTTATTTTACCTAAGAGTATGATCTCAAAGTCCATGAGTTTAGGTATAAATGTCTCAAATTTATCTTTCTTTATGGCTGAGTACACTTCATTGTATAAAAAAAATCATTTTTATCCATTCATTGGTTGATGGACATTGGATTGTTTCTAAGATCTAGTTATTACAAATTATGCTTTTATAAATACAGGTGCACATATACCCCTGTGATATGATGGTGTTAATTCTTTTGGGAAAACAGTAAGTAGGGGAATAATAGAGTCAAACGGAACCCTCTAGTCCTAGTTTTGTGAAGAATCTCCCCTCTAGGGCCAGACAAATAGCTGGGAGGGGGGGAGTCGATTCCTGGCCCTGCTGTGCCAGCCCCGTCCCTAGGGCATGCTGAGACTGGGCGTGCACCTGTAATCCCAGCACGTGGGAGGCTGTAAACAGGAGAATCACTGTGAGTTCAATCTAGTAGTGAGACCCTGAACACCCTGTAGACCCTTCCTTAAAATAAAAAAAAACTCCCCTCTGATTTCCACTGTGGTTGTACCAGTCGGCCCTCCCACCAACGATGGACAAAAATTCTTTTTTCCCCATGGCCTCACCAGCATTTGTTGTTGTCTGATTTCTTGATGATGGCCATTCTTTTTAGAGTGAGATAGAATCTCAATGTTATTTTCATTCATACTTCTCGAATGATCAGTGAAGTTAAGCATGTTTTTCATGTATTTATTTGTCATCTCTATTTTTTTTTTTTTGTTTTGTCTGAGAAATGTCTATTCATCTCAGACATTGAATTTTTGATTGGGTCTTTAATGTGGGGGTTTTCTATTTTTATGCTTTATTTTCTGCTATTTAATATATTACAGATATTAGTCCTTTATCTGATAAACAACAGGCAAAAAAGTTTCCCACTCTGTGAGTTGTCTTTTCACTCTGTTGGTGATTTCTTTTGCTGTGCGAAATCTTTTTAATAAGATGACACCTCAGTTGTCAGTTGTTTGTAGTATTTCCCATGTGGTCTGGGTTTTTTATATGAAGTCTCTGCCTATACCTATATATTCAAGATTTCCACCTATTGTCCCTTCCAGTAGATTTAGTGTTTCTGCTTTAATATTTAGAATTTGATCCATTTTGATTTTATTCATGACTATGGGTCTAGTTTTAGGCTTCTACATGTGGAAAGAAAGATTTTCCAATCTTGTATTAATGAGGTTATCTTTTTTCTGGTATACATGTTTGAGCCCTTTTGTCAAAGATAATGTGTGTTTAAAGTTGTTTCTGTATCTTCTAATCTGTTCCATTAATCCACTGGTCTTCTTTACCAGTATCATGCTGATTTTATCACAATAGCTCTGTAGTATAATTTCAAGTCAGAGATTGTGATATTCCTTACCTTGTCTTTGTTGTCTACAATTGTTTCTGCTATTCTAGGTATCTTCTGGCTCAAAATGAATTTTGGTCACATTTTCTCTAATTCTGTGAGGTATGCTAATAGTATTTTGATTAGGATTGCACTAAATCTATATAACAATTTTAAGAATATGGCCTTTTTCACTATTTTGGTTTTTCCGATCCTAGAACAGGGGATATCTTTACAATTTCTGATATCTTCCTTGATCTCCTTTTTCAGAATATTATTGTTTTCAATGTAGATATTTTACTTCTTTTGTTAGATTGATTCCTCTGTATATTTCTCTCTCTCTCTCTCTCTCTCTCTCTCTCTCTCTCTCTGTCTCTGTGTGTGTGTGTGTGTGTGTGTGTGTGTGTGTGTGTGTATGTGTTACAAAAGGTGCAGTTTCCCTAATTTCTCTC
>NW_004524579.1:32730595-32741266 GCF_000260255.1 Octodon degus | reverse complement strand
TCTCTCTGTCTCTGTGTGTGTGTGTGTGTGTGTGTGTGTGTGTGTGTGTGTATGTGTTACAAAAGGTGCAGTTTCCCTAATTTCTCTCAGTGAGTTTGTTATTTGTGTACAGGAATGGTATAGATTTCTGAGTGTTCACCTTGTTCTAGATAACCCAATATCAGTCAACAAAATTGAAAATTTAATTAAAAACTTAACAAACAAAAGCTCAAGTCCTGATGGATTCACTCTTGAATTTTACCAGAAACTTAGAGATGATCTAATCCTATTTCTTATCATGTGCTTTATTGAAATTGAAAGGGAAGCAATAATCCAAAATACTCATTCCTGGATACAAGTATTACCCTGATACAAAAACCAGAGAAGGATCCAACCAAAAAGAGAACTACAGGCCAGTCTCCCTAATAAATATAGATGCCAAAAGCCTCAATAAGATACTAGCAAACAGAATACAGCAAATAGTCAAAAACATATGCATGACCAAGTAGGATCCATCTCAGAGATACAGGGATGGTTCAATACATTCAAAACAATAAATGTAAAATACCATATTGACAGAGCCAAGAACAAAAACCATATTATCATCTCAATAGATGCAGAAAAGGTTTTTGAAAAGCCCAACACCCATTTGTGATAAAAAAAAAACCCTACAGAAAATAGGAAAGATAGTCTTTAGTTCAGATAGATGAAAACCATCTGTTACAAACCAATAGCCAACATCATATTAAATGGACAAGAAAAGAAACCTTTCACTCTAAAATCAGGAACCCTTACAAGGATGTCCACTATAAACACTTCCATTCAATGTAGTTCTGGAAACATTAGCCAGAGCAATTAGACAAGAGAAAAAAATAAAAAGGATAAGGATAGGAAATGAAGAATTAAATTATTATTATTTGCAGACACAGTACTCTGCATAGAAGACTACAAAAACTCCACCAAAAGACCTCTAGATTTAATAACCATACTCAGTTACATCGTACTATAATTTTCCTGATTGTACTGTACAGTACATTACCATAATTTTATGTTGTTATACATTATAGCATGACATTTAAGAATTATACACACAAAAGTAAAGTCATCAATTTGGAGTTTTCTTTGTTCTGCATATTGTAATGTACATACTACATACAATTTCTCATTTAGAGAAATTCTTTTCACTAGCTAGTCATAGGAAAGGAACTCGTTTCTTAAACAGGGAACATCTGTTTTTTAAAAAATACTTGTGCATTGGATTGACAAGAATCTCTTTGTCCAAATAATCTAATGACCTATTGTCCTCCAAAACTAAAATTTCTCTGGAAATATGGAAAGTAGTTTCAGCAGTTATATATCTTTTGATTGGTGTCTGTGGTAGTTGTTACGGTTTGCATTTTGTGACCATTAATCCTGATATGTTGATTTCATCAGATTAAGAAATGCTTAACAGATTAGAAAAACACACTCCTTTATGTGACTGGTGGGGTTATGATTATTTGTAAACTATGAAGGGTCTTTGGAACACTCCTCTCTGGCACTCTTCCCTGCTCTTCTTTCTAGCCATAATAAACTAAGCTTCTCTACCTCTCTGTCCCTTTCTGCCATAATTTTTGCATGGAACCCAGCAAACCATGAACTGAACAATTGAGATCATGATCCAACTTAAACCTGTTCTCCTTTAAGTTATTGGTGTCAGGTATACTTAAATGACACAAAAGCTAATTAATGTGGATATGGCTGAATTTGACCTTCAAAAGTTTGTATGTTTAAAGTTTGATCTCCAACATGGTGCACAAGTGATGAGACCATTCTAGAGATCATAAGATCATAGGGGAACCACCTAAAGAAGAGATTTTTGCAGCTTTTACAAGTCTGGATTAATTATTTTGTGAGTAGATTATTAAAAGGAGACAAAGTGGCCTGGGCAGGTAGCTCAGTGGCAGTGCTCTTGAATAGCATGCCTGTGGCCCAATGTTCAGTCTCTAGCACCACCAAAATGGAAATCTCTCCTTTCCTCAGTCCTTTGGCTCCTTTGTTGCATCATGACCTTCACTGCTCATCCTTCTCCTATGTGTTGCTGCCACATGTCATCCACCATGATGATACAATCGGTCTCTATCTCGGCCTTAAGTTATGCTGCTTGGGCTTCCTGGCCACCAAAATCATGAGTTAAATTAACCTCTTTCCATTTCATCAAGTCATCTGACTTCCAGTATTTGGTTATAATAAGGAAAAACAAACAAGCAATTGCATTGTGTTTTAAAACTTTCTGAGTCTTTCGCTGAGTTACTTCCCTTAGAAATGCTGTAGCTACGCTGTCAATGCCAAAATCTGGTAGCCACTCTGCTGCCTCTGGCTTGTTTCCTTCCCAGAATGGATCTTTTCTGATACCACAACCCTGTTTGGTTGCTAAGAAACCAATCCTGGGAAGCAGCTTTACTGTGCATTTGCTTTCCCTCAGACAGATGATTTATATTTTTCTTTCAGACACAACTTGATTCTGATTGTTTTTAACACACTGAAATATGTCTCTGAATCTTGGGCTTTGACAAACGATTGCAGTACATAAAATCTGAGATTTTTACTCTTGATATACATTTCTGATTGCTTTTCTAGGAAGCCTTCATTTTGATGTCTCCTATAATTTTTCCTTTCTTATTACATGTTAGCACCAGTTTCACTGTCAACCCATCAAACCATCTCAAGTTTACATTACGAAATATTCATCATTAACCTGGTAAACTAATTGCGGATTATATCACAAGCACTGAAAAAGTTACACATAAGAATCACACTTCATATGTTGACTTTAAATTTTGTGTCATATTCTAGATGTTTTCTGGACTTAGGTAAGAATGTCAATAATAAAAATTCATTTTTATTAATTTATTTTATTTTATTTTTTATGTATTTGGTACAGGGTCTCACTACGCAATTCGGACTCCTAGTGATCTTCCTGTTTTCAGCCTCCCCAGCTCTAGTACTACAAATGTGCACCACCATGCCAGATCCTGGTGGCTGGCTCAGTGTGCCCAGGGTGGGGCCCACGTGGCATGTGGTATCAGGGATTGAACATGGGTCCTTGTCTCCTAGGCAGATGCTTAGACCACTGAGCTATCTCTGCAGCCCATTAAATTCACTAAAGGCTTAAGTTTTTCCTCTAAATATTCATCAGCTAGTTACATAAGGTGTTTGACTTATGAACTCAATTCATTCATGAGGGCTGGTTATTACTCAAGTTGGTTGTAAATCAGGCCTATTTTTTCCCATAAAAAATAATGGATATTCCCATAACGCATTCTGCACCTCTCAAAGTACCCCCTACATAACCTTTTAATAATGAAAAGATAAATTACATGTAATGTGTATAATTTACCAAAAACACCAATAATTTTCCTGGTGTATTCACCAAAAAGTTATAAAATGTGCCTGGTTCACCAAAAACAATTTCCTACTGGACTCACCATTCCAGATGACATCTTTGGCTTGCAGGAAGGGAGGATGCAGTAGAAGGTGGTTAGTTTTTGAAAGAATCCCCTTCCATAGGAACATCTAAAATCTGGCTCTTTGGGGTCTTTTCTCTCCTTGGGAGTTTTTAGCCTGCAAGGACCTGCTTCTGGCTCACTAGATCTCTACCTGTTCAGAACTCAAAACTGGTCTATGGTTGTCTTTTCTCTCTTTAGAACTGTTTTGACATTGTCATTAAGCAAATGAATGCAATAATTGGCTGGTTCTTTGAGTGGATCTTCTCCATAGATGTTTGTAGCTCTATCCATTTTTTTCAGAATTTCCTTTATTTTAGAAGAACTTTGCTGCCCTTATTGGTGATACTCTTCCTCTCTTCAGAAAGCTCCTCAGTGCCATTCTCTATTGCTCCACAAGAAGTGAAGTTTCTCTGTAGACAATTGCCCTAAATGTTCTTCCACTAGCTCCTCAACATCACCACTTTCTATGTACAAACCTATGCACTCTGCTATAGTAACAGTGTCATCAACCACCGGGTTAACTGAAGGCTCAGGTTCCTCTGCACAGCCTTCCAAGTCTGTCCTGTATCATTTTAAGCCATACTTTCTTCCAGGGAGATCTTATTGTTCTTACACAGACATTAGCCCAGGATTTCTCAAATAACCCCACACAGTAAAAGATGTTGTAATGTTCCTTCCTTCCAGAACTCTTTAAGGGTTCAATCTGTATCTGAGACGATATGGAAGTACTTCAGGGGTAGTTCCTTTGTGTACAGCTTCTTAAAGTTAGCTATAATTTGCTGGTCCATAAACTGCAATAGAGGAGTCATATTAGATGGGAGGAACTCAACTGAGAGCCATGGGAATTCTTCAGCTAATTCTTCCAAATCTCATGAGTGAGCAGGTACACTGACCATGATGAAGAGAGCCTTGAGTGGTAAACCTTTGTCCTCTACATATTTCTAGGACAGAGACCTTCTCTATTGCACTCAAGCAAAAGAACTCTTGCTGTCAAGACTTTAGCATTCTATCTCCACATGACCCCTAGCCTAGTCTTTATGACCTTAGGCTTTCTGAACACTCTAAGGATCACAGAGTGATAAACCAAGAGAGGCTTTATTTTGAGATCACCACTCACATTTGGCACATAGTTACCGTACCTGTGTTGGGCTTGTGGCCTCACATTTTCTTCCCTTCATTACTCATTCCATTAATAAGTGATAGTAGTGAAATATTTCATGTCAGTAAGGGATGGTTTCACAATTTTCAAGTGATAACTTGGGTTCACTTCATAACTAGGGATGATGAAGCAGCCAGTGTTGACAAAAGGTGCTGAAAATTATATGCACCACTTTGAAATGATAGCACAAAGAAATAGTTTTTGTTTTCAGAAAGTTTTAAGTTGTGGTAAAACTGGCCTCCTCTCAAAGAAAGGGCCCAAGGTAACATACACCAGCTAGGAAGCGAAAAAATTAATCAGTGAAGAGAATCTTCCAAGAGCTCTGCACTACAGTGAAGATCCGGCAAGCTCTTTGTGTGCTGATTCCTCCATCTGTCCTGAGAACTGCCCTGCTGCAGTTTTTTCCAAGACTCCAGCAATTCATTCTCAGTTATCTTTATAATTTTCCTAGTAAGTTACTTAACTAGTCTTCCTCTTATTTATTTATTTTGGTATGAATTCAATATAATAAACCTCTTTTGCCTAAAAATATGTTGATTGATAAAGAAGTTAGGACCAGAGAGCGCATGATAAGCACACTCCATCAGGGGATTATGGGATACTTGGGATAGGTTAGAGAACCAGAATGGAGATAAAGATAGACAAAATTTGATTATATTCTAGGGAAAGAATTTGGCTCCCTCAGTTTAACAGAGGAGAAACAGCCAATCAACTAACCATCTGTTGTCTGTTGTCACTGTGATCAATTGTCAGTCCAAGAAGGAAACCTCAACTAATTTCAAAATGATTAGAGCTATCAATACCAGAGAAACAAACAAACAAACAAAAAAGACATTCTATTCTCAAAATTGTTATCTTAGGACAGCATACGGTAAAACCCAAGATCATTGTGTGTCGGGCGCCAGAAGAACTGTGTGCTATTTGTTGCTTCTCAGCCAAGAACATCAAAAGGCAGCTTTAGATTTTAGAGGTTGGTCTCCAACTCAGAGGATATGAAGTTATAGGACTGCTTGAAAGAGCAACCCTGCTCATCTTCCCATGAGAAGACTAAAGAATGATGTAAAAGATGACTCACCAACTGAAATGAGGAAATTCCAACACAGAAATGTACTTGAGTCTAGAAGTCACTGGACTACTACATCTGCATTACTGGAAATTTATAACATTTTTCCCCTTTGTCATCTTAATACATTGATTGATTGATTGATTGATTGATTGATTGATTGAATCATTTATATGAGCATTAACTCAGGTAGGTCCTACGTGCTAGAGATACAGATACAACTATATTTTATAGATATCTTAATAGATAATAGCTTCTAAACTTCAGGGGCTCTGGTTCTGTGAGCTTCTGCCACACATAATTGACAATGGTGCAGTCTTCTAGAACCTGTAGGTTATTTTGAGAGTTAGATGGGATAATTTTTGTGAACTAAGATGATTCCTAATATAGTGTGTACTCAGCGTTAGCTTCCTTCAGCTTTTCATGGAAAGTGAGTAGCAAGAAATTGTCACCAAAGATGCTCAAATCACACTCAGGATGTGGTGAAAAACAATTAATGTTCCAAACTTTGGTTTGTTTTTGACATTCAAGGGACAAATGAAACCTGAAAATTGACTCCTATGACAGCAACTTTTGCAAAAGAGCTGTGGAGAGCCCAGCAGCTCCAGCCTCTTGGAATTTTCCTGAAAAGACCTCCCAGTTGGAGGGGTGGGCACTTGCATTCTGCCTAGCTATGCTCTACCCCATGAGTAATCCAGCCTTCAGCATTGTTGCTGTTCCATAATACTGACTAGCGAATGAGCTGAGACCTCTGAATAGGTCGTAATCCCTATTTTTTTTCTTTTCATTTATTTATTTGGAAGTGTCTCATTATGCAGCTCAGACTAGTAATGATCCTCCTGTCTCAGCCTTTCCAGCACTGAGGTTACAGGTGTGTGCCAGCATGCTCAGTTTCTGTGGCCTTCACAGTGCCTCTGGGGTTCTGGGGCGACATGACTAATGGTACCGGGATTGAACCTGGGTCTTTGTACTTCCGAGGTAGGCACTTAGACCGCCAAGCTATCTCCCCAGCCCCATAATCCCTAATGTTTTAAGAGAGTAAAAATTATAATTAAAACAGAAAAAGTTACAAGTCATACAGATTTTCACTTAAAGTAATATGAATTTCATGGTGCTTATAATATATAGTGTTGTCTTCCAACCAGTTATTCATATTACCAGATATATGCATGTAAAATTGGAAAAAGAAAGAAATGTATAAGAAATTAAGAAGAAAAAGTACAAATAACTGAAAAAAGGAGATGAAACAGAGTTCAGCATTAACTGTTCCTTTCCAGAGGCCAACAGAAAGTCACAGTACAGTTGTCCAAACTATCCTGCTTACCTACATAGATAAATCTCTTTCCCCCACTCCCTCTCCTGTCCTTCCCCTCAACTTGGTAACTCTTTCCTTCTGAATAAATTCGTTCCATTTTCCCAGTATCTATTGTACCCTTCAGATTCTATTTTTCTCTTTCAGGTTCTCACACTAAGGAAACATTACAATGTTTACACAGACAGATCTGATGTATTTCACTTAAGAGTGTGTTCTCTAGTTGCATCCATTTACCAACAAAGGACTCAAATTTATCCTGTTTTATAGTTGAATAATACTCCATTGTGTAAAAATATCACAGCTTCTTTAACCATTCTTCAGTTGATAGGCATCTGGGTTGTTTCCAGGATTTAGAGAGGTACAAGTTCTCTGACTTCAATTTCTTTTTTGCAAGATCATTTTGGATATTTTGAGTCATTTGTCTTTTCAGATGAACTTAAGGATTTTAGACATTTTCAGTTTTTTCTATGTATGAATTAAAACTTTAGTAGTCTATTTCTCAGGACGGGTAGACTAATAAAGTATAGCTTTCTTAATGATATTGTTTTCCAGCCCATGATTATGGGATAAATTTCCAATTTTTTACATCCTTAATTTTTTCAACAATATTTTATGATCTTCAATGTACAAGCCTTATTTCTGCACTTTTCTTAAGTATTTTATCTTGTTGATGTTATTATAAATGGAATTTTTGCTTTTAATTCTTCTTTGGCTTATTAATTTTAAGTGCATAGAAATACAAATGATTTTGATATTGACAATTTTGTAAAATCTTCCTGATCCAATTCTTTAGCTTCAAAGGTTTTTGTGTCTGAGCCCTTTGAAAATTCCTGTATACGTGATCATGCTATCCTCAAATAAAGACATCTGTTTCTTCTTTTCAATTTTTAGGCCTCTTTTTTTTTCATGCTTGATTGTCCTGGCTGGACCATTAAATAGAATGTTGAATACAAATGCCAAGAAAGGACATCCTTGTCTTGTTCCTTATCACAGGGAAAATTTTCATTATGTTGCCATTCACTATAATGTTAGTTGTGTGCTTTTTATGCATATCCTTTGTAAATTTAAAGTACTTTCCTTTCTATGTCTGGATAGTTGAAAGTTTTTCTTTTAATAAAAGATAATAGATTTTATTAAGAGCATTAGTTGTATCTATTGAGATCATCAATTTTCTTTATTATAATAATATAATGTGTCATGTAAATTGGTATTTCAGTGTAGAAACAACCTTCAGATAAACCCCACTGGACATGATATGTGATCCTTATATTTTGTAGATTGAACTGGTTAGTTTTTTGGCATCTATATTTAAAAGGGATACTGTTCATCAAAAGCACATGCATGTGTGTGTGTGTGTGTGTGGTCTTGTGTTAGTATTAGCATGGTGTTTGGCTGCATAGAAACTGAAATGAGAAGTGTTCTCTTTTATCTTTTAACAGCATTGGTTAAGTGATGGTATTGAGTCTTTTTAAATGTTTAGTAGCGTTCACCAGGGAAGCCATCTACTCCTAGGTTTTCTTGTGGAAAGTATTTTTTTATTATTAAATCATTCTCTGCCCTTTATAGGTCTATGCAAATTTTCTAACTATCTTTGAGTCGATTTCAATAGCGTGTGACTTTACAGAAACTTGTTCATTTCATTTAACCCATCTAAATTTTACATACAGTTATTGTATGTAATAATTCATACAATGTATTATTATATATTATATTATTATACATTATTATACTGTATTAATGTATATATACATGATTGTATGTATACATTATTACACATACAATGTATTATTATACATTATTATACAAGGGGGGCGGGGAGATAGCTCAGTGCAGTAAGTGCTTGCCTGGCAAGTGCAAGGTCCTGAGTTTGATCCCTGGTACCACCAAAAAAAAAAAAATTACTTATTGTACAATACCCCCTCATGATATTTTCTTACTCTTATAAAATGAGGATAATGTCCCATTTTTTTTTATTTCTAACTCCTAGTCTAGAATCTTCTCCTTTTTTCTTAGTCATTTAGCTAATCATTTGCCAGTTTTGTTGATATTTTCAAAGAATAGCCTTTGGGCCTGTTGATTTTCTCAGCTCTATTCCATGTAATCTCTATTTTTTACTTCCTTTCCTTTTTATGTTTAGTATACTCTTCCTTCTTAGATTTTAGATTTCTTTTAGATTTTTTTGTATTGGTTAGGCTTCTCTAGGGAAATAGAAAGGGTATGTGTGTGTGTGTGTGTGTGTGTGTAAATTATATAAATTACCCCCAAAGGATCACAGGCAGGACAATCTACAACACCTACCATCTGTCTGCTGAACAACCAGAGAATCCAGTAGGTGCTCAGTCCAAAAAGCTAAAAGCTTCAGAACTAGAAAGATACAGGATACAGCACAGGGCTAGGCCTGAGGCCTAGAAGCCCCCTGGAGACGCCCTGGCATGAGTCCACAGGGAAATGCTAAAAAAACTGGACTCTGCTGTCTTCAGACTGTGCCACCAGTAGTAAAAGAGGCATGTAGTCAAGCAGAGTAGAGCTTTTCAAATGTGGGCTGGTTTCTTCCTTCACTTTCCTTTTTTTGTCCAGGTTGCAAGACTATTGGATTGGATGGCCCACATAAGGGGAGGTGTAGTCCTTGCTTTGCTTGCCTGCATGGGAATAAGATCTGAAGACTCACTCAGATGCACCTAGAGAGTGTTTTTCACTAATATCAGGGTGTCCTAATCCCATGCAGCTGTCAGTCATCATAAACCATCACATTTGCTTTTCTTTTGAGGCAGGTTCTCCAGATGTAGCCCAGGCTGGTCGTGAACTTGCAGCAATCGTTGTGCCTCTACCTCCCAAGTGCTGAGATTATAGGTGTGCACTATCACATCCAGCCGTCACACTTTTTGAGATAGAAAATGAGAGCTTTCTTGCGTTTTAATGTATTGACAGCTATAATTCTCCCTTTGAGCAACATTTTTACTGTATGTCCTAAATTTTTGTTTTCAATCATATGATAATACAGAATTTTAAAAGCTTCTTTGTAATATCTTCTCTGACTTGTTGGTTATTCTAAATTATGCTGTTCAAAAAATAGTTCCACATGTTTTTGATTCTTTTCAAATTTTTTTCTGTTACTGATTTCTAATTTAATCCAACTCCCACAAGGAAATTAAACGGTACACTAAATAGCTATTTAATACATAAAAACAGTGGTGATGGAAAAAGGAAGAAAAAAATGCATTAATATTTTAGAAAACAAATAGCAAAGCTGTCATTTCAAAGGCAGAATCAGTGTCTGGACCAGCAGACTAGCACTTGGATACTTCCTTTGACTGAAGACACCAGACCTGAGCAGGGAAAGCCACCGATACCTCTTTGCATACACTTTGCTACTTGTCCAAGATTCAAACTGAACATGACATAGGTTTTGAACAGAGAAATGCAGAATCTGTGTAGGAATTTTAAAAATGCTGGAAGACGTATAGGAATTTGCTAATTCATTGTCAGAAGTCTGTGGAAATGAACTGAGAATTGTCAAAGCCAAGTGGTAGGTACAGAAGGGCTCATGATCTGTTGACTTCTGAAAATATTTGAATATTTTTCATAAATACAGTCAAAGAAGTTAACTTTTTGTTCTAGGCTACAAGTATCTTACAATGGAAATTCTAGTTGAGCCAGATATTAATGG
>NW_004524579.1:32722530-32729175 GCF_000260255.1 Octodon degus | reverse complement strand
CAACTGAGCAATCCAAGCCATATAATAAAAAGTAGGAAAAAATGTTAATGTTCGATAATAGGAACAATTCAAGTAAACATGTAAATGTATGTATCCATGTGGAGGAAGTGTATAGAGCAGGAAGATATTACATGGTGATACAGTCAGTGTTGACTTTGCCTTTTCTACTCAGCTTAGTAACTTCAAGTATTTTGCAAGTGAAAAGATGAATGATAAAAGCTAAATTAATTAAATAAACCATTATATAAAGTGACCAACTATTAGAACATAGTTTTATACTTTTCCTAGCAATGGGTCTGCTGTTTGAGCAAGCCATTTCTTAGTTTCCAATTAAGTCATCCTGACAATTAATTGAGGAAACGAAGTGTTTTGAATATCTTCTCATCTTTAAAATTCTACAACTTTATTATGCTATGTTCATTAGTAATAGAATGTAAATGTTAGATAAACTAAACTCTAAGTTTACCATTATCAGTGATGGACAGGTCTTAATGAAGTTTAAATAAATTATAACAATAAATTCATTTGCATGTAATAAAATTTATTTTAAGGAAATAACATAAACTTTGTCAATATTTTATCACTACTAGGGTCAGTGATATAGCTCAGTGGCACAGTGCTTGGCTGGCAAGCTCAAGGTCCTGAGTTCAATTCCCAGTGCCAAAAAAAAAAAGATAATATTGTACCAGTGTTATGAAGTTGAGGAATTTTTCTGCCTGAAAAAGCAAGATTTTAAACTCCTATCTCTTCAGTCCAGTTATACAATTAATTTCCTTGTTGGGTCAATATTTATTAAACATTTTACTCCATCCTACTATATAAAGCATACAGTTCAGGGGGCAGAACAGAGAAAAGAATGGAATTCAGTGTATTCTCACAAAGAATAAGTAGTTCAGTGATGGGAACAGACACTTAACAGGCCTATAAAATGCAAGTTAGAATTAAATAGGCAGAAGAGATATAAAGAGTTATAGGAGCATAGATTAATGATTAAACTAAGAACAGAGTTGGTAGCTGGAGACAGCATGGGAGTTGATCGTAAAAGAGTAAGAGCATAAATATAAAAGGAAGAAAGAGAGAAAGGTTTTCAACCCAATGCTAAAAATGCAAACAATAAAAATTTATACATCAAGTTGATCAGTAGACTAGGACAGAGAACCAAAAAATAGACCTAGACAGAAATTCTTAATTTGTAGATTTACAAAAGTGAAAAGCCAGTGCAATTGTACTAGAAAAATTGTATATCCATACAAAAAACTAAAACAAAAGGAACTTTGACCCCAATTTCACATCTTGCACAGATTAACTTAAAATATATCATAAAATTAAATATAAAATTATAGATCTTTAGAAACATAAGATGAAATTTTTGGGATGTAAGGCTAGTCAGAATTTTCAGACATATCACAAAATTATGGTACACAAAAGAGAAAATTGACACATTATACCTCATCAGTATTAAAAAATAATTGGCAATAAGAAATTGTTGAAGAAGACCAAAAGACAAATTACAGGCTGAGAGAAAAATTTTGCAAACTATACATCGAAAGAAGACTAGTATCTAAAATACACAAAATTGTCTCAAAACTCATAATGAAAACCTCAAACAATGCAAACAGACAAAGAGTCAAAGATATGAACATTTCACTGAGGAGGCAGGATAAGTTGAAGATAAATGTAATAGATGAAGAGATTATCAACATTATTAGCTATTGAGGACACGCAGTTAACATCAAAATAAAATGTTGCTACATATCTATCAAAGTAACTAAAATTTTTTAAAAAGCAGTGACATTAAATACTGGCACAGATGCAGAAAATCTCAATCTGTCATATATTGTAGGTGGAAATTTAAAAGTTTGGTCACTCTTGAAAACACTTTGAAAATTGCTGTAATCCAATACTAAGCATTGAACCCACAAATGAATTATTTCATAAAAATACCTCCCTATGAATGTTCATGGAAGCTGTAACGAAATACTGGAACCTACCCAGATATTCTCCATCAGATGAGTGGTTGAACAGACTGTGGTACATATCCTGAAATGACACTCAGCAACAATAATGCAAACATCATTAACACAGCATGAACAAGCCCCCAGGAAATTATGTTGAATAAAAAGTACCAATCCATAAAGGTTATATAAGATTCCATTTATGTCACACCTGAGGGGAAAAAATTAAAGTGGATAATTAATTCATGATTGCCAGTGTTTGGTTAAAGGTTGTGGTAACTGGAGTAAATAAAGACATTCTATGATTTGAGAAAAGTTTAGTGTCTTGATTTGGGTGTATACACAAACCTACACTCATGACAAAATAGTATAGGACATACACACAGACATGTAAACATATACACACAGAGAAATGAATACAAGGGAAATCGGTATTAGATTGGTGGGCTCTGTATTTCGTGAACACGGTTAGTGGCCTGGTTAAGTTTCCCTACCAAGAATAGCAATATCCTGCTTGTGAAGCATCAGTATAGTTTTACAAAATCTTACCTTTGGGGGAAACTAGGAAGACTGTACAGAAGATCTCTCTGTATCACTTTTTATAACTGCAAATAAGTCTATCATAAGCTCAGAAAAATTAATTCAAGAACTAATTAATTTAAAATTTAAATATACTACAATTCACAATTGTGGAAAAGACATACTGGGGGCTATTTTCTTTACCAAAAATACTTTTAACTTCACAATAAGAATTTCACAAGCGTTTTAAAACTACAATGTATCTTTTACTACAATGTATTTTTCTGTAGTAAATTCACAAAAAGAAAAAAATGAATTCCATATTTTTCAGAAATATGCTCGTTATTTAAATGAATAATGAGATTTGTTCTAATAGTGTCTGTGGACAGGATATCACGTCTGCATCTTATGCAGTGAATAACCACTAAGGCAACAATATGCAATGTATTAATTATTGAAACTGCGCTAGTAATCAGTTTTAAAACTGTCTCATTTCTATTTTTTCTCAATAAAATTATTTTTAAAAATGAATTGCACATTTTTCAAATTTTGCCTTCATTATTAGGAGCAGGCAAGTCCCACTCTGCAGTAATTCTTCCTCAAATAATGCATTTAAAAAGTAGATTCTGGGTGGCTGCTTTAATGTTACAGAAATCCCTAAATTCATTTTTTAAATTTTATAGAAAAAAAGATAAAACAAAATTTATAACAAAGTAATAGAACAGCAATAACTAGTACATTGCATCTTTAAAGTGGTATCTTTAAAGTATATTACCTTTAAATTAGTTACTCAGGGTACAACATATTGGAATAAAAACTTCTCCAACTGATATGACCACAGTCCTTTTATTTTTTTTTAATTTTTTAATTTATTTTTTATTTATTTATTTTGTGTGTGTGTGGCCAGCTCAGCCCACCAGGGGGCGGGGCTGGCTGGCATGTGGTGCTGGGGATTGAAGCGTGGTCCCTGTGCTCTGTTTAGCTTAGCTTGTTCTAAGTAGGTGCTTTAGACCACCGAGCCATCTCACCAGCCCAACACAGTCCTTTTAAATGAACTAAGAGATGCTAATAGTATAACTGACTTGAATTTTTTTTCCCTTTTCCCTACTATTCTTTCCCCTTTTACCCACCTTAGTTTCTTTTTCCTTTTGAACAATTTCTTAGCATTTCACAACATCTGTTGTACATCTTAGACTTCATTTATTTATTTATTTATTTTGTCTTTTTGAGACAGTCCTACTACGCAGCTTAGGCTGGCCTTGAGCTCACTTTGTAGCCCAGGCTGGCCTCAAACTATTGGTCCTTCTGCCTCAGCTTCATGAGTACTGGGAATGCAGGTGTGAGCCATCATGCCCAGCTACTTACTCTTTCAGTTTCTCACACCATCGAGAAAATATGATGTTTACATATGTGAGTCTGATTTATTTTGCTTATGAGTATGGTCTCAAAGTTGCATGCATTTTCCTATAAAAGTTTCAAGTTTATCTTTCTTTGTTGCTGAGTAGTACTCCCCTTTAATCACATCCTTTCTATCCATTTCTCAGTTGATGGGTACTTTAGTTGTTTCCAAGATTTAGCTATTGCAAATTGTGCTGTAAACATGGGTGCATATGTATCACTGTGGTATGTTGTTTTTAATTCTTCTGGTAAGTCACCTAGAAAGGAAATAGCTGGGTGGTACTTTTTTTGAGGAATCTCCACACTGTTTCCGCAGTGGTTGTACCAGTCTGCATGCTCACTAACAGTGAAGTATTCCTTTTTCCCCACAGAGGCCTCTGCAGTATGAGGCTTCTTCTGAGGACGAGGCCCCCCACTGCAGTGTTCTCTTGCTTCAGCCCAGATGCCCACCACCGAAGGAAGTAGGAAAAAGCTCGCAGGGCAGAACAGACGGGGCGACCTGAGCTCCTGGTGCCTCCTGGTGTTTTTTTGACTTGTCTGTACTGTCACCAAAAGTCTCATTGATGTCCTATTTGCTTCCAGAGTGACACTTCATCTACTATTCATGAATTGAAATCAGTTCAAAAGAAACAATACATTTTTTCTTGAGCTACATAATTTCACCTGGACACACATTCCCAAAATTTGTAATGTGATCATGCTAAAAAAAAAAAAAAAAACTTGCTCAAAAATTCTTGCTTGCTCATCTTTTGTGAGTAAAATACATATTTTTGAAAAGATGAGATCAGAAGCACAGGCATTAATGCCTGGGTTCATTTTCAGAACATACAGAAAATGTATTTTTGAAGAGTTTTGGTCAGTTTCTAGGGCACGTTGAGCTTGCCTTCAATCCCTTCAAAATAAAAAGTACGAATCTTCTTACCATGTTTCTCACCGCCCCGCAGACGTCTCTGAGTGAATATGCCACAACACGACCAAATGAAAGCACTACAGAGACATCTACTGGTTCGTTTCTTTTCTTCAGGTCTGCTTTTCTCAGATTGTTTTGTTGTAGTGGGGAGTTGTAACTAAGCAGCGCTCTGCGGCATGGCATGAAAGCCCCATATAATGCAGCTCCGCAGACAATTATATTGCCCAATAACCTGGGACCATTAATTGGAAGTCTGGAGGGACTGATGTGATCACAGTCCAATCTTCCCATCACACGCACTCCACTGGTTTTTATAGCATTCTGACAGCCAAGATGGCAAGAAGCCAATCCTGTTAAATCCAGCAAGCAAGGCAAAGTTTAAGCACAAACAAGGAACTTCACAAACATGGCCCACTTTAAATATCTGTAGATGTCATTCTACTTTTTTTGTGTTTTTTTGTTTTTTTTTTTTTTTTTATAGTTTAGTAAGTAGACAATAACTGGGAACATAATCAAGGGTTAACGTAATGGTGTAGATCAAGAATAACCTGTGAAAGTGTTTTCTGCTCAGGGTGGGCTCTTGGAAGGTGATTGGCCCCTGGGGGAGGGGTAGCTGAATATGGTGTTAGGAGGTGCCAGGTTAGTGGGCAGTATAATTGTCTACAGAGCTGTACTATATGGGGCTTTCATGCCATGCTGAAGAATGCTGCTTAGTTACAGTTCTCCTTCACAACAAAACAATCTCTGAATATTCTGTTAGGAAGAGGTGTGTCTCTGGGATTCCAACCCTAAAAGGTTTATCTTTCTCCCCAGCTCTTCTATTCTTTACTTCCTGGATACTGTGATGTGAGTTGCTCCTCTCTACTGGATGCTGCACCATGCCTTTCTATCTTAGCTGACTTTGGACTGAAAATGTGAACCAAAATAAACCTCTCCTCTTTGCCTTATAGGTGCCAATTATTTTGTCCTACAATGAGAAAGCAACTAAAACATTTAGAAATACTTATTGGGGACATTTTCTTAGAGTCACATCCAAAGCTGTGAATCTAAAGTGTATTTTTAAGAGGAAACACCAGGTAGTAAAATTTCATGGGCATTGCACTTGGCCTTAGGAGAAGATAATTAGTCACTGAGACAAGAAAAAAGAAAATACTTGTTTTCTTGGTCCCTGCTTCATGACAGCTTCATGTTGTATATGCCCACTTCCACTTTTCTAGAGATTTCTAACTGCTGTTCTGGACTTTTATGTTTCATGTAGAAGACTTGCTTCTCTGCTTTCGTTAGATTTCCATACAGAAAACACTTGGCCTCAAATACAGTCCTGGAGAACAATGAGAGCAGTGACTGAGCTGTGCAACATTTGATTGAGCTTTGATTCAATTACAAAATGAATTTGAAACATGAAGTGATTCATGGATCTTAAGTCATCAGATGCCCAGATATTTGACACAAAAGTTACGATCTCTCTCTGTGGCTTTGTTCTCTCTTTCCCACAAGAGGAAAATGCCTACATTTATGTTAGAAAACATACTGTCTACTGGGTTCATCTAAAATATATCTCCATTATGACATAGCAGAACTTCATTGATATTGATTTGTAAAAGAGAAATGAAGATGAACATAAAAGAAAAGGCACATTTCCTTTGGTTTACTGAAATTAATTTAAAAATTGATCATATTGTCATAAGCATTAGCCATGAGGTAGGATTCTTATTGGGTTTTTTACTGTAAAAGCAACATAAGCTCATTTTAAAAATCAAATCCCATATTACACTATCATTTACCAGTAAAAATTACTGCCAGGAGATTGTGGTATGTTTCTCTCTTCTCTCTCCCTCTCTCTCTCTCTCTCTCTCTCTCTCT
>NW_004524579.1:32718632-32722365 GCF_000260255.1 Octodon degus | reverse complement strand
TCTATCACCTGGTTGAAGCTTTTCTTATAAACTTGTTGTGTTTAGAGTCTACTTCTTTGTACTGCAGATAATACAGATGTCAGCCTTTATAAATGTATACTACATTTATCTGGGAATTGCTCTCACCTCTGTCCCCCTGGGAGAGGACAGTGTTCTTTGGCCTAAAACAATAACCATAGGATCTGATGTGACTCTTGAGTTTTCCCCCATTTCTCCCAACTCTAATGCAATCTTTCCTCTTATCTGTTGCTTCTTCTACAGGTTTTCTCTGAATATAACAAGTGTGCAAATACTCTACTGTTACCACAGGCTAGGATTTGTTCTCCCCCTTGTGCTCTGGGGTTATTCAACAAGTAATACAGGGAGAGCTACTGTATTTCATGACCTCTACTGTACAATTCAAATGTACAAGTAAGCAGAAATAGATAGATAGATTGATAGATAGATAGATAGATAGATAGATAGATAGATAGATAGATTAAAGGAATATGCAAAGAAATTTTAAAAACTGTGGCTTAAAGACAGTGAAGCCCTGGGCCAGAGTAACTCCGCTGGCAAGCAGCAGAATCATTCCTGCAGCTACGGCCATAGCCATCACACTCCTCTGGCTCAGATGCCTTTGTTTAAAATCCCTAGTTATCTCCTTTGGGAAAACTTGAAAGGAGTGGTATTTCTTTCCTGATTCTTCATAATGTCCTCAAATGAACATGGAATCCCCAGACTCTGGCCTTGTGTTCACTGGGGCTGGGGCCAAGCCTACTGGAATAGCTGGCAAGTAGAGAGATACGGCTGGGATGGAAACGGCTTGTGGCTCTATATCCAAAGTCAAGGAAAGCAATTTCCAGAAAATTGGCCTAAATGTAATAATTAAAATATCTCTCTTTAGTCTCTGTTATGAATGAGCTTGGGCACCTTAGCTCCATTTATACGTGCTGCTTAAGTTTGTCTTCTGTGGCAAAGGCATTCACATCCTTTGCGCAGCTCTTTTGCCTCATAAACACCTTATTAACTTGTATACGCTTGTCAAATGTAAACAATGTTTACATTTTTCCTACACGTAAAAAGAGTTTTCTTGGGTTGTTGTTGATTTAGTTTGTTGTGTGTTTTCTGTGTAAGAATTGGAAAACATGTATGTATTCATATCTCTCGATGGTTACAGCTCAGAGTAGTGGCAAAGAACTCACGGTATGTACACACTACACTTTTGTCATTATTTCTACTGCTGGGGAAAGTCTTCTGTAAAACACCATAGTAGAAGTATGCTCATAAGCTATGTTTACCAACAAATCATTGATTCTAATCTTTTGATTCTATCCTCGTCTCTTTCACTCTATTTTATCCAGTGTTCTGTTGTTCCCAGAGCCTGAGGAATGGTGGCTGTTTGGTGCATCTGTGTATGTTACATAGCCTAGGTGTGCGTGGCTGTATTGTCTAGGTGTAAGTACACTATGTGGTGTGTGCACAACAGAAACATTGCCTAGCAACACATTTCTTAGAACATATTCTGTCCCTAAGTGTTGTGTGACCGTACTTAGGAACTCTTCAGCAGCTTACACTGTAGCTCTTTCCTTGATTTCATAGACAGGTGAATTCTGGCAAACATGAATTTAAAGCTTAACCTTAGGCGTAAAGAGTATAAAAAAGAGCTCCCTGTGTTCAAAAAGAAAATCACCAAAGTTAAAAGAGGGCAAAGGAAGTTTAGGAACAAATAATTTGAAAGATATTACTTTCTTTTTGCTTCCTCAGATGGTCGTGTTTGTGTAATATGAAAAGCCCTGGTGCATTCAGGGCATTCTGGAAGAATGTGTTGTCATCCATTTTATGGCCTATTAAGCACAAAATTGATTGAATTAAGCATGCGGACATTCAAATGAGACTTTAAGTAATCTCACTGATCACGGTAGGCTCTGTGAGAGGTAACATGCCTTAAGCTGTCACTAAGGACTCGGAAAAGGTGAAGAAACAGGCTGTACTCTACAAATGCAGACCTTCCCAACATAAATCTCCAAGCCAATATGAAAGCAAAGGCTACTCAGACATTGTAAAACAAGGATTCTACCTGTGAAGAACAACTGATGATGTTTCAGGTTATTGAAATCCTTAAGTCTTAATTTTCTTATAAGCAGAAATGGAGAAATTTTAATCTCTCTAGTTTTAACTGATAATATCTTTTCCTGTCCTTAATATGTAACCAAATATGAAGCAGATTCCTGGACATCTTCTTTGTGAACCTCTTTTCCTATTTTCTTTCTAAGACTTACAATCTCAAATGCTCTTCATTCTCTTACCCATTCAAAATTTTCTGTGTCTTTTTCATGTAAGAGACTGGGAAATGAGTTACCAAAAGAGTAACACTTCAGTTTTACTCTAAAACGAAGTGCTTAGATTATTCAGGCTTAAAGATGATAATAATTGCCAATATTTATTGAAACATCATTCTGCACTCAGTAGTTAGTTCTTAGTTAATGCCTACAGCTACCCTAAGACCAATACAGAATACTATCTTTATTCCCACTTGCCAGGTGAAGTAATTAGGGAACATTTCCAAAGTCACAAGAACTGCTCATATAACCTGTAAATGTTCAGCAAAAATGGAACTATAAGTGACTTACCTAAGACTCTAGAGCCCAAGTTTTTAATCAGACTTAAATACGGTGCTGTACAAGAAGTAATAACAGGGCTAGGGATATAGCTCAGTGACTCAAGCTCCTGCCTGGGAAGCACAGGTCCTGAATTCAATCACAGGTACCACAAAAAAAGAAGTTATAACAATGTAATATAACTAAAATGTAATAAGCTACATGAGTGGTACAGATGGATATCCATGGAAATTTAGAAGAGCATAGTCACTTTTGGCTACAAGAATCAGGAAAGATTTTACATAGTAGATAATGTTGATATATCTCTAAAACACTGTTTTGGGCTATTGGCTGCCAACGTTTTATTTTCTTTTTATGGAAAATCCTTTCAAGTGACACGGAGCCCTGTCTTATGACCAACTAAAATGAGTAAAACACAACCTTAAAAGTTAAGTGCCCACTGCTGTGAAATGAATGTTGTCTTATGTCTGTGAATGCGAAGGTTGGGAAGTGAAAATTTTCCATAGAGGAGCACACACTATTTCACCCTTGGCTAACCATGGGCAGGAACCAATCTGTGATCTCTTTGAATATTTTAGTTGGGAAGATGGACTATGCTGGTGTGACACAGGCCAGCAACTGTGTGAACAAATACAAGTGTTGTGCTTGGAACCATCCAAAGTAATCTCTTTGAAACCAGTCCCTGTAGAGCATGGAACTGTATCATCTACTCCAGGGAAAGGAGAAAAATAAGCATTTCTCTAACCAGCTACTGTATAGGCTAATGTTTTATAGAAAATATATATATTACAAACTTTTTAATCAATACCGAAAAATGCTACTAACATTTTTAATGGATGGATTTTTAAAGACTATCGCCTATCAAACAATAGGTAATGAATACAGACAGGAACTATACCTGCCCTTCCTGAGCTGTGGATTTTCATTATCAGCCAGGATCCAAGCCAAGGAATTCCTTCCTTGCCTCTGATTTTCTTGTTTCCAACCCTAATTGTGTTCAATAAATGTTTCAGCTAGAATTTCTCAAGACTGATTTCAATAGACTAAAAGGTGAAAAATAAGTTAGTATTTTCTATGATTGCCTGTCCTGCCATTCTTGAGGGCCTTGATCTTGTGGGTTTTTTTTTTTTTTT
>NW_004524579.1:32706122-32716422 GCF_000260255.1 Octodon degus | reverse complement strand
TGTGCAGGTCGAGCAGCCGCCGCTCCTCCACCTCTCAGCACGTTCTGGAAAGTTCCCGATCTTGTGGGTTTGAAACAGACAGTTTTGTACCTACCTGAATCTCTTTTGCATAACACCTGACCTCTCCAAAGACTATACAGACATGCTGTGTTCAGCCCTGTATCATTAACTTCTTTTGTTTGTTAAATCTCACTGGTCTTCTTTGTCTTGCACATTTATGTTATTCCAACCTTCCTTGTGATGGGGGTGCAGAACTTCTGCCCCTGCCTCTCTGTGTCCCTTCATCCTGTGTCAGTGGAACAGCTATGAATGGAGGGCCAAGCTGCTCATCTGTCTAATGTCTTGCAATCAAAGCAGGAATAACAGAATGTTTAATTTAAAAGTAAACTTGTGTATTTGGGCGTATAGTATTCACCTAACAGGCATCATTTTGCAAAGACAGACTTAGAGGAGAAGGAAATTTCCTGTAATTGCCTTTAACTTGAATAAAATAGAATGCAATGAAACCTTATCCTAGGTCCCTTTAGTGTTTGCATCCTGTGAAATTTAATCACATCACTACTGGCTTGCTTATCTTTTATCTTTCTGCAGTCAAATCTAAAGGAAAATGGCAAGAAAGCTGTCATCTGTAGTTTAAATAAAACATCTGAGTATGGGAATGTATATTTTCATAGCCCCAAAGAAGGTTCAAAACCAGCTTCTTGGCTAGATTGAGAGCGTGGACACTAGGGTTCACTGAAGAAAGAACATAGAGAAGAGAGGATGAAGCCTCAGGTCCAAATGGAGCTCTTTTCATTGCATTCTTCATCCTAACTGTTAGACCTAGCATGCTTCTCACAGTGCAGATTGTAGAGCCAAGTATGTGGAGATCGTGATTCCGTAGGTCTAACTTTCATCCAAGAATTAGCATTATGAACATGGCTTCAGGTGACTTGGCAGGCAGCCCACAGGCTACAGAGTGAGAAACACAGCTGTAGGTGATGAGAGGTGAAAGCAGCTTCAGAGCAGCATGTTAACATGGAGAAAGATGTCTTTGGGATGACCAGTCAGGAACTGTCCTGGAAGAAGGATCAGACAGAGACACAGATAAAGATAGATGAGGTCAGTTAGCTAACACTGAAAAAAGTAGGTGGCGAATGTTGTAGCTCAAAAATCAGATGACAACGAGGCAAGTCCAAAAGTTAAAAAACGTGCTTTATTTTAGTTGGTACCCAGCAGCAACACCCGGCACAAAGTGCCTAAGTGCGTGCCAAGCATTGACAAGGATCAGTTTTTAAGTTTGAAAACCACAAAAACAGGGAAGGGGTGGAGAGGAATAGTCACAGGGATGAGGAATTGGGAGGAATAGTTCATTGAGATAAGGTTTGGGGAACAGAAAGCGTAAGACTTCAGCCACAGGGGTGAGGAATTGGGAGGGTTCGGCGCATACAGAACAGGAACTCGGCGAGGTTAGAAGGGCAACAAAATGGGGTCAATTTTGATAGGGTGTTGCTGCTGGGTACAACAGTTTCCAAATATCCTTTACTCAACTTGAAACATAAGAAGTACATCACTGGAAAAAAATTTGAGGTTCAAATAAGGTCTTCGCTTAAGAATAGTGTACCAATATTAAATCTTGGTTTGATATTTGTATACTTTTATTCTTATATTAAGGTAAGTAAAAAGCTACCAAGAAGCTACAGGAATAACATTGTGGTGGTTATTATTTTCTCATCAAAAACAATTATATTTATATATTTAATTGTATGTATTTCTCATTTTTCCATTTCACAAAATGTCAACAGCAAATTATAAGGATTTTGACAATTCAAGTGTAAGCTTCCTATCAAAGGCTTTTCTTCCTCAGAATCATCCTTTAACAAATGGTGAATTGGGAAAAATCATAGAAGAAAAAGCAAATCAACCATACTAATATTCTCAATGATAGTCAACCTTTTTGATTAAGTATTATGTTACAGGTACTATTTTAAGAGTTCTACATCTACAAATGTATTAAATTTCTATGCTTAACCCTGTGGTTACTGACATTATAAAACTACGGACATGGAAATGGGGAGAAGTTAAGTAATTTGCTCAAAACTGATGTGGAAATCAGAAGACAAATACATTTAAACCCAGGTTGTCTGGCTCCAGATCCACATCCTGCACTGTCACACTCCCATGCCCTCTACCTCTCACATACATTTGAAAGTCCATAATATAGAGTTGCATTACCCTAAATCCATAACTGAAGATCAAAGGGAGAAAAAGAGCATCTTCGTCTTTAGCTTGTATTATCTGAGTCTCCTACTGTGCACTAGACTGAAAATAATAATCGTCTACCTATGAGTGAAGAAAGATTATTTTATTTGTTCTTTGTCTCATTTACTTTTCTCTCATTGCTGGGACAAAATGCCAGACACAAAAATTAAGGAAGGAAAGGATTATTTAGCTCACAGTTAGTGGAGGTTTCAGTCCATGCGTGGCAGGCTCCAAAGCAGGGTGGCACACAGCAGAGGGCAGCAGTTCATGGTGGCAGAAAACAGGAAAGAGCCAGAGCCAAAAGGGAGAAGCAGCAGCTGTGCCAGCTAGCAGGCCTCTCTCCCTCCCTTCTGTTATATTCAGGTATCCACCCCAGGGCGGGTGTACTCACACCCATAATCCCAGCTTTGAATCATGAATAAATCACAAATTCTACAAGCCTGTCCCAATGGCTGCATGAGGCTTTGTGGGGACAACTAGACACAAACCATAACACTCGGAGACGCATAAATATGATAAAATCCTTCATCTGAAATATGAGGACAATGAAATTTTTACCATATTTCTTATTATGCTGGAAAGTCATAATAAGGTGCACTCTACATTTTAGCTTGATTTAATGGAAACTGCACCAAAATACTTTGCTTGATGCTGGGAAATATCAGCAGACAAAGGAGTCCTGCATTAGTGTTAGATGCAGAGTGCCAGTTAAAACTCTTTGTTGCATGCATCAGACTCTGATCATCATAAACAGAAATGAAATTTATTGGAAGAATAGTAGGAGCTCACAAAGCTGATGAGACACAAGCCAAATCACACTGGGAATATATGTTGGGACTCAGAAGTTTTGGGACAAATCTATATGAAGTCCTTCCCTGGTAACCATCTCCAGGCATGACTGCCACTGTGAGTGGTGGTAGTCCTTTGTTCCTTTATCTTTTGTCCACAATTCAAAGTCCCAGGTGGAAGCATCCAGTGTACTAGGCACTGAGAACTTTCTAGACGCTGTTTGGGTTATGGCTCCTCGACTTCCATAAGAGACCCCAGCATTAGGCAAGTAGTTTAGCTTCCTAGCAACTCAGACATACTCTATTCAAATTTTATGTCAATTCTTATTCACAAGTGGAATTCTACAGTGATTTCTAGGAGATTCAAAAAATACTTGCATAATTATAATATTATTTGGGACTTGCATGAAGATTTTGCCATGGAAACTCAAAAATTTAAAACCTCAAGAATATTTGGGTTCTCTGATTTAGTCATATGCACAACACCAAGAACTTACTGCATTTGTGATTGAATGAAATGGAATTAATGAATGAAAGTGAAGCTTATTCTTCACTGTTGCCATCAACAGCAGAACAAAATTTAGAGCATAGGTTCTGGGTGTCAACAGACCTGGATTAAGATTCTTCCAGCACCTCTTCTTAGCTATGTGATTTTTGACATACCACACCTTCTCCTTCTATTCTGTGAAGCAGGAAAACTGGAATTATCAACTCATATGTTTGTGGATATCGTTAATTAATATATTTTATGAAAAGCAATTCTCAATGCCTAAGCAATCAATGGTAGTGTTCTTTTTTTCCCTCTGCTTTCTTGTTTATTTTCTTTCTTTTAAGTTTTATTTTTTATGTTTGTATTAATTTTATTGAGAAACAAATAGCAATGAGACAGTTTCAAAACCAATTAGTAGGGCAGTTTCAATAATTAATACATTACATATTGTTGTCTTTATGGTGGTTATTCATAGTACAAGATGCAGACATGATATCCTGTCCAAACACTTTTAGTACAAATCTTTTTCTCATTGAACTAAGAGAAAGTAGCTCTATATCTATCCTATTTTGTATATACAGACACAAGATGGTCCTTCATTTGTATCCCCTTTTTTTGTTTAGTTTTGTCAGAGATGGGTATTCCATTGCCATTCAAATATTGTAAGTGCGTGAATTCAGCAAAATAATCCAATATAATCCAGTAGTCCATAATAATAGTGGGTTATCCATAGCACTGGCAATGTCAGAAGTTGTTGACTTGAGCCTTTTACAGCTCAGCATACTAATATGGCTTTGCTTTTTAACCCTGGCTTTTATAACTTTCTGCTGGATGGTTAAGATCAAGATAAAGCAAGACCTATATAACAAATATAACTTTTGTATCTGCCAAGGTCAGTCAAATCCCTTCAGGATTGACCCTGAAATCTGTAATGGTAGTGCTCTGGAACCTTCATGGTCATCGGCATCACCATCGTCTTCCATAGTCATCATGCAAAGATTGTTGGAGCACATATAATGAAAAAACTCCACACCTAACAAACAGATCCCTTCCACTGTTGCATAGCGCTGTGGTTGATACATTGTGTCAACTTGGGAAGTCTAGAAGCTTGACTAAGTAACTCAGCAGTTCCACACCCTTAGGTGTAAAGCACCTGCCCCTACTGCGCTAGCACATTGTTCATTGTGTCAACTTGAGAAGTTGAGGAGTTTAACTAAGTGCTTCACCAGGGGTCAGGGTTCTCACTTTGTAAACATCCTGAGCCTGCGCAAGCAAGAGGAGCTCACCGAGAAGAGTGGGTGGGTCACCTGGGAGACTTACTCCCCCTCCACTCCACCTCTTACTCTTATTGCTTTTGTTGTCTTCTTTAGTCTTGGACTGCTGCCCCTGTGCCATGACGCCCTGCATTGGTGCAAGCCGAGTATAGACTGAAACCTCCATAAATTGTGAGCTAAATAAATGTTTTCTTCCTTAACTTTGGATATCAGGGTTTTTTTTGTCTCAGTAAAGAGACAAAAGTGACTAAGCCACATGCATAGCTCTCATTATTAGCAAACACTGGTGTTTCAGGGGAAAACCACAGGTTTTCAATACTCATGAGCTCTAGCTATCTGAAGTACTCTGGATTCTTCAGCTCTGCTCACGTGTCTTCATCCTTGACAAAATATTGTTCTATCTATTTAGCATTTCACAGAATACTATTCAGTATTTGATGCTAACCAATAATCACATACATATGTTCTCTGCTGAGGTAAAAAAAAAATATGATCCTCTAGACAGGTATTTTATTTAATAATGATAGGATGTAAATGGTGTCATGTTGCTGAGATTAATGAAGAACAACATCTTACAAAATTAAAATCACAAATATTATGCTAAAATATATCAGCTTTTCCTAAAATATTTGTATTAAATGATATGATTTCTAAGCTAAGCGATTTTGTAAGAAGTTACAATCATTGTTAATGCTTGTAGATTCAATACTATTATT
This sequence comes from Octodon degus, assembly GCF_000260255.1. Classification (NCBI taxonomy): domain Eukaryota; kingdom Metazoa; phylum Chordata; class Mammalia; order Rodentia; family Octodontidae; genus Octodon; species Octodon degus. Next base: position 32,710,913 of record NW_004524579.1, on the reverse strand, counting down.
ATCTTACCTCTTTGAGTAGCATACACCTAAGGTTTCAGCTAGTACAAAGCATGTGTTGCAGATTTTTAAATTTATTTTAAGAACTTTAATTTTTTGATAAAAGGGCATGGTCGTAAATTATTTGTGTGACATTAATGTTTTTCTTAGCTAATTAAAATGAGTATTTAATCTAATAGAAAACAATTCCAAAATGTTGTGACTTTATCCTAATTTGCAAAGTCAGAAATTGAAATTATATACATTCAGTGGTTTTAAAATAGGATGTATCTTTATAGTACTTTTGGCATATATTTGGTATTTTTTAAATTTCTTGATCATTATAAATCATCCACTAGATGGCACTACACAACTGCCAAAATTTTACTTAGAATGACCTAAACTGGTCAAGAAAATCCAGAATCCTAATGATCTATGGGGCAGTTGTCACAGATACATCTAATCTCTAAGTCTCTCAATTGCTTGTAGGGTGGAATGTAACTTACAATGAGATATCTATCTATACCACATACACCTTCTACAAGGCAAGTAGCTCAACTTTTTAAAAATTTGGTAAAATGTAATGAGTCTTATGATTAAATTATGCTATTCTAAATTACACTAAGCTTCTTCAGCATGATCAAGGCCTAGATTTTCTCAATGTGTATGAAGAAATGAAATTTACTAAGTAACAATAATAAAAGAATAATGGAAAAAAATTGTAGGAACAATATTCTTATATAACTTGATATAACTGATATTATTAAATAGTCCTGATGACCAGATAATGGGTGATGATAAATATAAAACACTTTTACTTAAGCTATTAGTCATTTAGATATGTCTCGCCCATAGACTTGAGCTTCAGTTTCATGAAATTAGAACTAGTGCAACATCTATACATGGCCAAAACTTCAAATAAAGATTCCACCTTCCAGGTAATGGCCAGAATATTTGCATGTGTCACCCTGCAGAAATACTCCATTTACTTGTTTAAGGACTATTGCATATTTGGCCACAAAATATATACTCAAAACATAAGTGGTTTGCAGTCTTTGCCCTGTTTGTTCTATAGTAAGAGGGTAACATTAATGATAATCATCTTTAGATCTTTTCATTTTGTCTCCAGTGATGTACATAAGGCCTCACTTTAACAACATTCAGATCTCGCTCATCAGCCTTGAATGTGTTGAGAGGTCATCCCATGTAGTGATTTAAGTCAAGGACACAAAACTAGCCCACCACTGCAAGTTGTATGACCTCAGCAGAGTAGATTAAATATCTCTGTGTGTCAATTCGTTTACCTATAAAGTAGTGAAAAAAAAAACAGTATTTACCTCAAAGAGGTGGTGTAAGCTGAATGAATGAATGAATACTCGTTTTTTGTTTTGTTTTAGTTTTGGTTTTGGTTTTGGTTTTTTAGCAGAACCAGGGATTGAACTCAGGTCCTTGAGCTTGCCAAGCAATTGCTTACTCTACTAAACCATCTCCCCAGCCCCTGAATGAATACTTATAAAGTAATTAAAATAGGGCCTGCCACAGAAGTAACTGATCTCTTTTTGAGTTGTGGAATTTTTTTCTACCAGTTAAGCTCCAATCTCACTTCTTTTTTTGACTTGACTTTCTGTTAGAAATAGAGAGGAGAGGTCTATCATTGTTCTTTCATTTCTGTCTTTTATCTTTTGTTTCTGGCTCTTTTGCTACAGAGTACAGAGAAAGGGATGGAGAGAGTTTGGAGAGTAAAGGCCAAAAGGCTAAAATTCAACCTGAAAGAATTCAAGGCATCGTAATGCAATGATACATGTATATCCATGTTTGCAATAGCACGATTTGCCATTGCTGGGTTATGGAAATGTGTGCTCATGTACCCATCAACAGGTGGAGCTCTCATGAAGATGTGGTGTAAGGGCAGTTGAGTAGAACCATAGAGAAAGATGTAAGTTACTTGGAGAAAAGTGGATGGATCTTGAAATGATAACACTAAATGAAATAAATCAGAAACAGAAGATTAAATATTGCAATGTCTTTTACATGAGAAACCCAAACTATGAATAAATTAAACAGTAAAGTAAAGGAGAGAAAGAAGGAAACAAGGAGGTAGACGTTTTGCATATAGGAAAAGGGAGCAGAAAAGGAATGGAAAAGAAAAGGGTTATTTTTTTAATTTTTTATTCATTTTAATGAGAAAAAAGATAAAATAGTGATAAAACAGTTGAAAGCAGGTTAGTAGGATGGTTATAATAATTAATACATTGCATATTGTTGTCTTAAGAGTAGTTATTCAGAGGACAAGATGTGGACATAATACCTTATCTAAGCAATATTAATACAGACATTTCTTCTCATTGGACTAAGAGAAAGTAGCTGTATATCTTCCTGTTATACATATATGTACATTATTTCACTACAAAACAGTCCTTTATTTATATCCCCCTTTTTTGTTTTGTTTTGTAAGAGATGAGTGCTCAATTGCTGTTAGAAAGGCTGTATTTGGAGAAGTCTTTAAAGGACCTTTTCATACTTGCCAGTCCAAATATTGTAGATACTTGAATTGAGCAAAATAATCCAATACAGTCTAATAGTGAAATAAATCAGACCCATATGTGTAAATATTGTAGTCTCACTAGTGTAAGAACTCTATCCCTCTACTGGGAATTTTCCCAGAGGAACTGAAAGCGTCATATCATACTGATATATGTGTACCTATGTTTATAGCAGCACAATTAGTGATAGCCAAATCCTGGAAACAACAAAAATGACCGTCACATGAGGAATGGTTGAAAAGATGTGGTATTTTTATACAATGGATTATTACTTAGCTATAAAGAACGATAAACTTCAAGCATTTATATTTAAGTAGATGCCACTTGAAGATATACTCATAAGTGAAATAAACCAGACCCACATGTGTAAATATTGTATAATCTCCCTAGTATAAGAACTCATTAGAGGAAATACAAATAGAAAGGTATAACACAATTAAAAGGAAAACAAGAACTTGAGGATGGGACAAGGAAAGGGTAACAAGAAAAGCTGGGAAACATGACAGGGGCAAAACCATACATTTATACACACAAGATGGGTAAGGCAATGATCCTGAGAAATATCAGCACGTTTTTGAAACTAGCAGTTCATTAGTAGGATTCTCACCCTGACTATATATGCTGATATCTGTGAACCAAGCAACAGCACTAAAGAAGCAATGTGTGTAATAGAAAGGTCACATGTGGAATGCCTGTCACTCTGGTCTTCTAAATATGTACTTCCTGTCATGACATACCAATTATTACCATACTGTCCCTCAAGTAAACATTTGTTTGTTTCTTCTTTAAAGGGTAATAAATGAAAAAAAAAAAGACACAAGGAAAAAAATGTCACAGGACTGTCCTGCTACAATGCTGTATATGGTTAGATTTCTAAATTTCTGTGTAGAAATATGTAACTGTTTATCCATATTTTTAAAATATTTTCATGTTTTAAATTTTTATCTCCGTATTATGTAGGGACTTAAAGTTTAACATATCAATACTTGATGGAAAATACCTGTTCCATTTTATGCCTAAGATGTTTGATATTCAGACAGATAGTGAGATTAAATCCAATTGCATATGTTGTAGAGTAATAATAAGCTTCTCTTCTGGAGGGCGAACAATCTAAGTTTGCAAACCAAAAATTAGAGAAATAGAAGGGCTGCAAGGACAGCCAACACTTTAACCATAGCCTTTCAAGTTCAGTAAAGACTCAGGACATAGGAGAACATATGCTGTAACATCATGTAACTCAGTTGTGTCCCAAATTTTTTGATCAAGGAGATTATGGGGCCACAGAGCAACATGATCAATGTCATAGAGTGTGCCTAAGGAGAGTCACATGGAGAGAAAACATTCTCTCAGGCTTTCACAGAGAGAAAATTGGTCAAGCAATGGCTGTGATTCATCCACATGGCTGACACTGACAAAGGATCTGCAACCTGTGGTACAGTATTAAAGGATAAATCCTGAGGGTAATTTACTGACCTTATCAGATACAAAAGTTACATTTCTTGTTATATAGGTCTTACCTTATCTTGATTTGAAAAAAAATGTAAAAAAAAAAACTCAAAAGAAGAAATAAAAAATGAAAGGTATAACACAGTCAAGTGGAAAGAGACAACTTAAGGATTAAACAATGCAGAGAAAGAAAGGAAAGAAATTAGGAAAATACGATAGGGGCAAAACATACATTTATATAAACAAGATGGTGAAGGCAATGGTTCTAAGAATTTCCATGAGGTTTTTGAAAATAGCAGTTAAGGGGAAGAAAAGGGATTTTTTTCCCATAATTTTATTGAGAAACAAATAGCATTGAGACAGTTTCAAACCAAAATGGTAGGACAGTTTCAATAATTAACACATTGCATACATTCTTCCTAGTGGTTAATTGCTGTACAACATGCAGACATGATATCCTCTTTACAAACACATTAGAACAAATCCATCTATTCATAAGAGAATGCAACTATATATCTGTCCTAATCATTTTGAATACACAGACACAAAATGGACATTCATCTGTATCCCCTTTTTTTTTGTTAAATTCCGTTATTTGAATATTATAGGTGTGTTAATTCAGCAACATATTCTAAAAGATTCCAGTAGTACATAATAGTATTGGGTCTTCCGCTTCACTGGCAATGTCAGAAACTGTTGACCTGAGTCCCCTACAGTTCAACATAACATCATAGCTTTACTTCTTATACTTCGTTTTTATACTTTTCTGCTGGATGGTTAAGACCAAAGAAAAGCAGGACCTATGCAACAAGAGTTGTAGCTTTTG
>NW_004524579.1:32680179-32699499 GCF_000260255.1 Octodon degus | reverse complement strand
CTTCTTGATGATTTGCTGTATTCTACTTGCTGGGATTTTATTGAGGATTTTAGCACCTATGTTCATGAGGGAGAATGGCCTGTAGTTCTCTTTCTTAGTTGCGTCTTTCCCTGGTTTTGGTATCAGTATAATACTTGCCTCCAGGAATGATTTTGGGAGGATTGCTTCCTAAGAAAAGGGATTAAAATGATTAAAATTATATATATTTTATCAATAGCCACAGAATTTAATTATTACTTATCACAAACTTAAAAAACAATAAAAAGCAGCAATTTCAACCCTATTCATTGTTACGGAGGACCTGACCTTCATGCCCTACATATTATGATCTGCCCATGAGTTATTCATATTAAGATGGACATAGATAACATAACCATAGCACTTGTGCTTTGTCATCAGATATTAATTGGTTAAATGCTGTGGATAAAAATATTTTTCAGTGTTTTTCCAAAAAATATTATAATTATGAAATAAATTTTCTTATATGGCTATATGAAAACCTCCAACTTTTACTTCTCCAGAAAGAATAAAATGTAAATCTCCATATAACAGCATAATATGATATATTCATATGTTTAGAATACATTACATTTTAATCATACATTAAATAGTTTTATTGAAATGGAGTAATTTACATTCCATACATTTGATCCATTTTAAAGCTCACACTCACAACACTTTTAGTACATTCATGAAGTTCTGCCTCCTTCACCAGTTAATTTTAGAATATTTCGTCCCCCTAAAATAAGCCCTGTATTCACTAGCAGTCAGTGTCTTCCTTCACCAAACATCCCACTTCTAAAAACCCAATAATCAACATTTTTACCTACAGAATTGCTTATTCTGAAATTTTAATATAATATGGCATCATAAAATATGATTTTACTGCAAGTGCCTTCTTCTAATTTGCTTCATGCTTGCAAGGTTCAATATGCAGTAAGTGAACATTCAGAATATCATCTTTTTAATTACCAGATTGTTTCCTAATAACACTAAATATTCTCTGCATTTCAGGTCTTAGTTATCCATTGGTCAGTGAATGAACATTTGTTTTGGTTTCATTTGGGGTTATTATGAACAAAAGTTACTCTGAACAATCATAAGCAAGTATTTGTAGGGACTTGTGTTTTAATTTCTTTTGAGTACTGGGAGTGAAAGCACTGGCCCTTATGAGAACTCAATGCTTGACTTTCCTTGGAACTGCCAGGCTGTTTTCAGAGCATCTGTATCATTTTACCATCCCATTAGCACTGCACGAGGCTTCCAGTTGAATTCTATGCTTTAATGAGAAAAATAGAAGGGTTGCAGGTGTATTTATGAACTCTTGGAAATGAGGTGAAAAATACTGGAATTCTCTCAGTTCATTAAAAATAAAAAAGATTGTATTCTCCCAAAATGTTTAAATTGTTACCAGGTTGCAGTTTAGATCCTGAAACAATCTGGCTCTTATCCTGAGGAAGCCTGAGCACTCTCACCTGTTTTCATTAATAACTTAATTTTAAGTTCCATTCAGCAGCTTTGGTTAAATAAATATACGTACTCTATTTTTATGTTGATAACAATTATCATCTGGGTTGCATAACAGTAACAGTATCAAGTTATTCTTCAAGGCATGTGAATTTCCTTTAAAGTTAGAACTAGAAAAAAAATCTGAGGCTTAATGAGCAAAGTATTACTATCCCTAGGATTTAATTCCTAGTGGACACTTGTGCCACTTTGAAAAAGATCTTAATCAAGTGTCAGTAATGGCTTTACATTTTTTAAAAAGGGAATTCAAATATGACACCCTATGTGACAAGACATTATAAACCAATATAAAAGGAGATATCTGTGTGTTATAAATGGATATGAAAATTATACATTCATTTATCTAAAAAGATTACCTGTTCGCAAGTTCTAATGAGTGATCCCATTTGGTGCACATTTCGCTAATAACGTAGCAGCTGTGGAGCATTATTACTTATCCTAATTATTTCCGAGGAGATGTGATCTGTGTGATACCAAAAAAGCAGAGAAATAAATATGTCTCTCTGTTTCGATTTCAAGTTCATCACAAAATATCAAAAAACAGTATTCATCTATAGGCCGCCTGTACTCCCAGCACGATGTTAAGTCCTGATCATGCATAAACAAAGCATCTTGGAAAATGAAAGCACTTAGATAATTAAAGGAAGAGCAACCCCTTCTTTCCCTTTTTATCTCAATTATCAGAAAATTAACATGAAATAGTTTTCTTGCAAAAAGTGAGCTATATGAGTAATATCTTTAATTTTCAGCATGATTTTACAGAAAATTCTATTAAATCAGAGTTCAACTGGATTAAATTAAAAGTGTTGCAAAAACATCCATACCTCCACGTGTTAAAAACAAATATGGAGAATTTCTGCCTGTGCAGAATCATCTAGGGCTGGTGACAGAGCCTTATTCTCAATTGAATGTTTGTGTATTGATTGTTTATAGGACCAAAAATTAAAACCATAGAAAATAGTTTTGTGGGGCCAGGGAAATAGCTCAGTAGAATAAGCGCTTGCCTGGCAAATGCAAGGGCCTCAGTTCAATCCCCAGTTCCACCAAAAAAATAAAGTAAAGAATAAATAAACTTCCCAACCTGGGCTCAAATTTAGAATATTAAAAAAAGAAAATAGTTTTGTAGCAATTGAAAAATATTGAAAATGGATTGCATAATAGATGACATTATGGCAGAGCTCTAAAAATAGTCTTAGGTAAATTACTAGATTGTAATTATTTGTGGGAACTGTGTATGGAAATATCAAGGGGTCAAGTGAAGGATGTCTTCAACTTACACTTAGATGATTCAGTCAAAAAATGAAAAAAAAGAAAAGAAAGCACATTTAGCAAAATGATGAAAGTGGGAGAACTATGTAAAGGAAAAATATGTCTTCCTTATTGAAATTTCTTTTGTAGGGTTGAATTATTTCAAAATAAATTGCAGTTTGGGGAATGAACACAAATAGCATTACACCCTATAAAAACCTAAATATTCCTTAAATCCTGCTCTAAATGTTATTCTGTGCATGAATGCTTGCAAAATCTTATATAGCCCTTTGTTTTCTCTCTCTCTCTCTCTCTCTCTCTCTCTCTCTCTCTCTCTCTCTCTCTCTTCTCTAAATTACTATATTTATAGCTATGAATTAGCAGTTAATAAACATCTATTAATGATGATTAATAGATATTTGAAATTCAAGCAATCTATGTTCTGACAAGAGTTTTAAAGAGCTGATAACGGGAATCATAATGGCAGGTACCACTAATCACATATTCATTGTGTGCCAGGCTTACAGCTAAGTTTTTATATGATGCACATGATATTGTCTCATGTTTTGTATAGAAGCTTAGATTTTTCTGCTTATCCATAAAACAGAAACCTGATTTACCTTCATAAAGTAGTTCCTTATTTCATGGTAACAAAAGGAGAAGGAACTCAGAATGCTTCTTTCCCCATGATGTCTCAAAATGGGGAGATAACCAAAAGAATAAGCCATTATCAGAGCAAAATTATGGCGAAATAATATTTGGAAAAAATGTAATGACTCTAGTTATGTATGGTTATTTTATTTTCAGGACAGATAGCAGTAGAATAACCCTAGGCTGTCGACACATCAATTCATCAGGATGCTGAGCCAGAAGCTCTTTGTATTCTAAATTTGCCTGGAAACCTACTGAATGCTTTCACAAATTGTCACTGTAGATGGATAAGATTAATTAATAGAAAGAAACCCAAGGTCTATTCTCTAGTGGAAGGTTGTGTTTTCCTCTCTGTAAATCTGTTTAAATGACATCCCATGGCTTTTATATTAGATGTCCTTGACTCATGACATTCAAGGAAGAATCCTTTAGGCAAAACATTGTGTGTAAACTGAGAAATCTATGGAAATAATTATACAAGTAGTTACTGGCAAGACAATTTGTCACAGCAGCAGAGAGGTTGACATGAGTTTGGACATGGTTGTTAAGAAAGTCCTTCAGCCAGATGCTGTAGAAAAGGGAAGTGTTGTGGTTTAGACATGAATGACCTCTACAGAACTTATGCACTCAAAGATGGGGCTTTGGGGAGGTGGTTTAATTAGGGGTGCCCTAGAACTGACTTGCCTTGCGGTGGTAGGGCCAGTCACTGAGGAGTGTGACCTGGAAGGAGTTCTCTTGTCCCTTCTTCTCTTGTCCTATTTTTGTCCATGCTTCCTTTTCTCTCTGCTTCTTTGCCTCTAGGATGTGAGTTGTTTTCCTGGGCCAGATGCTGCCACTGCACCATGTCTGCCTTGGAGCCAGCTGACAGCCAGGGGAACACATGAGCCCGTATGAACCCTTCTCTTAAATGGCTCTGTTGGGTATTTTGTCCAGGCAAAGAGGAAAGCGGACAAGATGGGAAGTCAGTGCAACATTTAAGGAAATGACAATGTGATGATTACAGTCAGCCTCAGTGTCTTACATGGATGATGTTATCCTCAACTGATAAGGGTAACCTAGAGCAACACATGTTCTATATTCTAATAATAAATTGTAAGGACATTTTGTTGAATGATCTAACTCATGGAAGAGGAAAATTTGTCTATTCATATTTTTTCAAATTTAACCTTAATGACTAAATTTATGTGACTGTATAAAACAGAATAAAAGACATTTTTCATGAAAGAGAGTTTTTTATTTCAGAAAAACGTCTTTAGGAATGCAGATGGCTATTATTTGGAAAAATAAAATAAAATCAGATACATTGCATCACTTTGCCTTTTGGCCCTGGTGTTGTTCTCCCTCTATAGTCTGTCTGCATAGAGGAAAAAAACTAACTGGATAAAACAGACATGCCATGAATGCAAGTATCCTTTTGTCTTTAGCTAGTCCAAGAGGCAATTGAAGAACAGGGCATCAGAGTGTTGGCACATTCTCAGGGCACAGTCCAGCCTCGCTTCACCCAGCAGCATTGCTTATTCGAAGCGCCATGCCAGTCTCTTCCAGAGCTCTAAACTTGCCATTTATTCCATGCTACAACACTTGCGTGCAGCTCCATCTGCTCGGGATGATTTTAACTCCATGTGCTGCATAGGTGGACCATCTTGTCTTCAAGGTCATTGCCCCAACGTCACCTTTCCAGGGAGGTCTTTCCTTAACATCTTCCCATCCAAATTCTCCACATATAGTTCTTTCATTTTCTTACTTTATTTCTTTTCCTGAGCCTATTTTGTAGCACATTACACTTACATTCCTCGTGTGGAGCTGATGTGCGTATACACACGGCTTGATCCCTCTTTCATCTCCTCCCCTCTGCTCTTCCTCCCTCCTTCTCCATCTGTTCAGGCCCTTACCATTTGGGAAAGATCAACCTCCCTACTTCCTGTTATGCATCTCTGTTTTGCTTCTTATTTATAGTTTATATTTGTCATTATGAAAGCACACAATGCTTGTCATCCCCAGAAACTGCTTTGTTTCCTTCATGGCACTTGTCATAATTTTTAAAATATTTTGTCATTGGCTGGGGCTCTGTCCATCGTCCCATTGTGTTTCCTCCCTGTTCTTCAGTGGTGCATGTGTTCCTTACAGCTCCCCCATTTTCATTATTTTGTTATATTTGCTTTATTTTCTCTCTTTTCCTTCTTTCTTTATTTTTCTCTTTTTGAAACAGGGTTTCACTATGCAATTCAGGCTGGCCTTGAGCTCACTTTGAAGCTCATACTGGTCTGAACTTGCAATAATCCTCCTGCCTCAGCCTCCCCAGCACTGGGATTACAGGTGTGTGCCACCATGTCTGGCTCTCTTTTGTTTCACATTTTGACTGAATCACCTGAAAGTAAGTTATAGACATCCTTCACTTGACCCCCTTCATGTTTCAGAGTGAGGCTCCCAAAAATAGTTACAATATCATGACTTACCCAAGAATATTTTTAAAACTCTGTACTAATATCATCTATTATATAATCCCTCTTCCATAGTGAAAATTTTTCAATATAATATTTTCTGCATTATAAGTTAACTTTTGTATCATCACTTAGGAAATGTATACCTGTACAATGCACTCAGCTCATTCTCAAATATTGAATGGATTAATAAAAATTTTAAGTATTAGGAAGAAAGATGGAGACATATAAAATTAATTTCTGCTGACCGACAAAAATTAAAATTACATTGCTTTTTCAGACTAGATCTCTAATAGTCTGAAGTCTAATTGTCAATGTTGGGTTTGTTGGGTTAAAGATAACATTAAGGGATGGGGATATGGCTCAGTGGCATAAGTGCTTGACTGGCAAGCATAAGGTTCAAAGTTCAGTCCCTGGTATCAAAAAAATAAAATTAAATAAAAACAAGACTAAATATCTTGATACTTTCTGCATGACGAATCAGTAAAGCCAAATTGCTTGCCTTCTAGTGGCATTAAAGACTAAAAACATGTGAGGTGGTAAGAAATACTGTTCATAATGTTGCAGTTTGCACACCACCATAGCACAGCAGGTTAGAGGAGAATGGAGACAGACAAGTGGAAAAAAAATAGGGGAGATAAATGCTAAAGAGAAGGGAGGTATGTAGAGAAAGCAAAGCAAAAAGGATAAACTGCTGAGTTGGCAGGTTGAGTTAAGCTTCCTAGAGCCATGCCATGGACTAAAATATAAACAGGAACAGTCAAGGCAAAGGACTGTGAAGAGGAGACTTGCAGGGCAGAAGAGTGCTCTGTCCCAGAGGAAGAGTCCTGGGCCACACTTGGAGAGAGCTCAGGGCTGCATCTGCAGAGCTGGTGGAAACACCTACAGGTCCTCTTTAGACTTATCTTTGAAGACCTAGCCCCCTCAACACATCAAAGAAACTGATGTGAGTGGCAGGGGAAATGAGAAGAAAGTAGAATGGAGACCTGGACAGGAAGCAGAGCTAGAGAGGCTGGGGGAAAGATGGTAGAGCAGGGCACAGTGGTTCCCAACCCCTTCGGTCTCAAGATTCCTTTCCATGCTTGTTTTTACCAAGGATTCCATAAAGCTCTTGTTTACGAGGATTGTAGCTATACATTATATGACATTATAAATGAAAACAAAAATTGGAAAATATTGATAACATTATAATTATAATAATAAATCCAGGGGCCGGGGAGATGGCTCAGTAAAATAAGTACTTCCCTGGAAAGCACAAGGGCCTGAGTTCAATTCCCGGTTTGGGTAAAAATAAATAAATAAATAATAATAATAATAATAATCCATTTTTTATTAATAAACATGATGTAATCTTAAATGAGCAATACTGTTTTCTAAGAAAAAGTGGTGATAAATATTTTTACTCATACAAATGATAGATATTTCTTCTTATACTTACTAGTGATAAGTAATAAGTATAAAATTTTGCAAACCTCTTTAAAACAAAGTAATGTGGAAGAGATAGAATCCCATGTATGCTTTTATATTCCAACAACTTCTATACTCTTTAAAGTGAGATGTAGTGAGAAAAACCTGGCTCTTAGTGATGTGTTGTTGAAAAAAAGGAGAAAAATTATAAACAAGCATAAATATTTCAAGAAATTATAGACGTTGGTCTATAATTCTAAATAAATCAGAATTCCACATGAAATTTTCTAAAAGTTACACTTAATGTGAAATCTGAAACCTTACCAATGAATATTTTGAATGGTTGCATTAAAATTCATTGTTTTGTCTTGCATTTTTAATAGATTTTTATTCTTTCATGATTGCATAATGTGCCACATTGGTCATGTAGCAAATAATAGCTCTTGAGTAACGCAGCTCCATTAAATATCACAGTATTTCATTATAGAATTTTTTCAAAGTATACATGTACTATCATCACCAATGTCATCAGAAAACCCATCACTATTTGAGAAACTCTCATAGTGACAGTTATAAGTTTTCCAAAATTTATATTTTTACTGGAAAGTATATTTTTAAACATGTGGTCACAAATGCTTTCAATAGTTTTCCACATCAATTCATTTTTGAGAAAATAGCTGCCAAGTGTGGATAGTCCTAATTCAAGAAAATTACAGCTAGTATTCTTCCTGTTCATTTTGCCACACAGATAGCTACACAAGCACATTATCTCAAGTGTTTTATTTATACTTCACATGTTGTCTTCCAGAATATTAAAAAGTCATTTTTCATGGACTTTATAGTCCTCCGGTTGAAGCTCCTGTCCCTGAGGCCTTATATCCCATTATTTCTGCTTTATTCTGGATTGCAAATGGACATAACACCCTAATTTTTTCACACTAATGTTTCAGAAATGAGAAACATCCATATGAAGAGATGAGAAGATGGGTTTTGTCTGAGTCATTCCCTTACAAAGCTTAAGGCAAAATGCATACAGTATTTTCTGTTATATTTGCATGTGCTTATTGTTCTGAGGAGGCAGAATAACTTCTGAAATGTGATTACAAGCTTCCATCATTGATAAACTATTCTTGTGAGGGTTTTTCCCCTGTTTTTAAGAAACTCAATATAGACTTCCACTTAAGGCAAGTTCAATTAACATTTTCATTAGAATTTCTCTTTTCCAATATTAACATAAACAGTTTGGAAGGTATTAGAGAAATACCACAAAGATACAGAATCATGTAGAATGAAGAATAATTTATCTTACAATAAAAGGAGATTTTTTTAATGTATTTGGCACAGGGTCTCACTAGGCAGCTTAGACTCCTGGTGATCTCCTGTTTGCAGCCTCCCCAGTACTAGGATTATAGGCATGTGTCACCATGCCCAGTCTCAGTGGCTGGTTTAGCACACCTGGGGACTGGGCTGGCATTGCATGTGGTACCAGGGATTGAGCCCCGGTCCTTGGGCTTGCCTAAGCAGGTGCTTAGTCCACTCAGCTATCTCTCTGGCCCTTAAAAGGAGCTTTTAACAATTGTATTTGTTCTCTCTCTCTCTCTCTCTCTCTCTCTCTCTCTCTCTCTCTCCCTCCCTCCCTCCCTCCTTCCCTCCTCCCATCCCTCTCCTTCTCCCTCTCCCTCTCTTTCTCTCTCTCTCTGAACTACAGTATATTTTCTTTGAGTGTATAATTTTAAAATTCTCCCTAATAAAATTATTTGCATCTCTTACTGGTATATGTACAGAAAATTCTTTTTCTGCAATGGGAATCAGAGAATCTGCAACTTACCCCTTGGGTAGAAGGAATCCATGTTCTCCATCTCTGCTTTGGGGAACCTCCTTAGACCTTGGGCAGTTCTATTCTCTTTGGCAAGACAACCAGGAGGTAAATGAAGCATCAGGGAATCAACTTTCATGTCCAAGCTTTCAGAAATTCCCAGTTTAGACAGGACTTATCATGACTGCATAGAGGAAGTACCATCTACAGAAAGCTCTGAAGCAAAGTCATTCAGAGTGCAGCCCAACAAGCTGATAGAGTCACCAATCTGAATTGAATATGTGCACAATACATATATAGTGAGCAGGTGAACTGCAGACAATAGAAAAGCTGGAATAAGAAGAGAAACAACATACAAGTCCAGGAGACACTGTTGTTCACAGTGCAGAAGAGTCACATGGTCTCCCACCAGGACATAGCTCAGAATCTGAGACAATAACAGCAAACAGACCTGAAGTCACCAGCACAAATCCCAGCTCAAGTCCAGAGAAGTATCCACTTTATGCAGTGCACAGAATTTTCAGGAAAAGAAATCAGGGTGGTGGCTGCAGCAGCACTCATCCACATGCTGTTTTTCTCATAGCCCTGGTGGAACTTCCCAGATTCCCTGCGAGGACACAATCCACCAGGCCAACTCTTTGACCATGTACGGAGAGTCCAGGCCAGGCCCACAGACCTACCTAGGAAATGCAAAACCCTCTTAGGGGAAGCAGGTGGGAATCAGGTACAACTGGGTACTTGCCCTATTTACCATCCACACGACAGGTGTAGCTACCTGATCCCTGATTCTCTGGGCACTGAGAGGTACAAATAACTAAAGATAAATACTAAGACCTAGGCAATTAGGACCTATGGGGTGGGATGGGACGGCCTACAATAAGTGAGGAAACCTAGCTCCTTGATACCAAAACTGGTCAAAGAATCCATTAAAAAAAGAAAACTGGTGGGTACTCTTTATGAATGTGAATGAAAAATTCTTAATAAGATATTTGCAAATGAAATTTTAAAAATTATTAAAAAATCACTCACCATGACTAAATTGGTTTCATCCCTATAATGATAGGAGGGTATAATACATGCAAACCAGTAAATACAAAATTCCACTTAGAAAGAATTATAGATAAAAGACACATGATCATCTCAATAAATGCAGAAAAAGACCATGACACTTCTTGTTTAAAAACTGTGACAAAAATAGACAGAAAAAGACCTATCAGAAACTTATAAATGTGATCATGACAAACTCATATCCACTATATAGGGAAAAAGTGAAAACATGGCCTCTAAAATCAGGAATAAGACAAGAGTCACCACTTACACTGCTCCTCTTTACTAGAGTGAACTTTAGCCAGAGGAATTAGGCAAGAGAAAGAAATAAAAGGAATATAAATCAGAAGAGAAGCAATCAAACATCTTCATTTACTCATGCTATGACCCTTTACACAAAAAAACTCAGAAAATTACACCAGAAAATTCTTAGAGTTAATAAATAAAACATGCTATTAATACATAAAATCAATACACAAGAGTCAATAATATTTGTGTACATCAATAATGAATTATTGAAAAAAGCAGCTTAGAAAAACATGCCCATTCAAAATAGCTTCAAAAAACTTAAATAGGCCACCTGAACCTGAATCCTGGTCTCTCGCTTTCCTTCCCAGGCAGCGTGAGTGTCATCACCTGCTCTACCACCTTCTCCATGAACTACTGGTCCCTGAGCTCAGTCCAGGCCCCCAGCCAATGGGTCAGGTGGGCCAGCAGCACCGCCAGCATCTACGCCGAGGCTGAGGGTTCGGGCTTCCTGGTCTCCATGTCTGGCTCCACTGTCCTCCGGGGTGACATGGCAACATCAGGCCTGGCCCCAGGAGTGGCTGGGGTTCTGGCCAGCATGGGCAGCATCCAGACTGAGAAGGAGACCGTGCAGGACCTGAATGACTGCCTGACCTCATACCTGGACAGAGTGAAGTGCCTGGAGACTGAAAATTGGAGACTAGAAAGCAAGATCCGGGAGCACCTGGAGAAGCAGGGTTCCTGGGTCAGAGACTGGGGCCATTACTTCAAGACCATTGAGGAGCTGAAGGCTCAGATCTTTGCAAATTCTGTGGACAGTGCCTGCATCGTCCTGCAGATTGACAATGCTCGTCTTGCTGTGATGACTTGTAGAGTCAATATGAGATGGAGTTGGCCATGCATCAGCCTGTGGAAAATGACATCCATGGGCTTCGCAAGGTCATTGATAACAACAATATCACTAGGCTGCAGCTGGAGACAGAAATCAAGACTCTGAAGGAGGAGCTGATATTCATGAAGAAGAACCATGAGGAGGAAGTCAGAGGCCTTCAAGCCCAGATTAACAGCTCTGAGTTGACTGTGGAGTTGGATGTGCCCAAATCTCAGGACCTCAGCAAGATCATGGAGGACATCAGGACCCCGTATGATGCACTGGCTCAGAAGAACTGAGAAGAGCTGGATGAGTTCTGGTGCCAGCAGATTGAGGAGGGCAACACAGTAGTCAACTCGCAGTCTGCTGAGGTGGGAGCTGCTGAGATGACACTCACAGATCTGAAGATTCCATGTGAAATCTGAAGATTGAGCTGAAGAACAGTCTGAGAGATCTGGAAGCCCTCTATGCTATGCAGATGGAGCAACTCAATGGTGTCCTGCTGCACCTGGAGTCTGAGATGGCACAGACTTGAACAGTGGGACAGCGCCAGGCCCAGGAGTATGAGGCCCTGCTGAACATCAAGGTCAATCTAGAGGCTGAGATCACCATGGACTACCACCTGCTGGAAAATGGGGAGGATTTCAATAGCAGTGATGCCCTGGATAGCAGCAGTGCCTCAGTGCAAACCATCCAGAGAACCATCACCTGCAAAATCATGGATGGAAAATTAGTGTCTGAGACCAATGACACCAAACTGGTGAGAAACTGAATCAACAGGAGTGGAGTACCCTTGGGCAATAGCTAGGAAATAAAAATTCAGAGGTCACTGGGAAAAAATTTAAATACCTAGGAATCAGTTTAATCAATTTTCTGAAGACCTCCACAATGAAAATAATAGTAATCTGATGAAAGAGATTGAACAGAATATTAGAAAATGAATAGATACCTTCTATTCCTGGATAGGCACAGCCAGCATCATAAAAATGTCATATTACCAAAAACAACATATATTTAATATAATTCCTACCAAAATACCACAAATATTCTTCACAAACCAGGAAGAACAATCCTCAAATCTGTATTAAACCAAAAGAGACCCAAATTAGTCAAAACAACTGAGCAAATAAATAAGGTTAAAAGCATCACAATCTTGGATTTCAAGCTGTGCTAAGAAGCTATAGTATTTAAAAGAGCATGTTACTGGCACAAAACAGGTATACAGACCAGTGAAATAAGATGCATAAACAACCCTGTGGGCCTATAACTATTTGGTCTTTGACAAAGGAACAAGATACCCTCTTTAAAAAATGATGTTGGAAAAACTGGTTGTCCACATACATAAGAATGAAATTAGACACATAATTTCTCCTCCTGGACTTCAAAATGACTAAAATCAAATAAAAATTCATTAAAGACTTATATATGAAAACAAAAAAAATGAAACTGCTGAAAGATACAAAAAGAAACCACTTGAAGCTATAGGCATAGGCAAAGACTTCTGCACAGAATTTAAATAGCACAAGAAATATAGGTAATACCAAGATTCAATAAGAGATTATACAAAAAAGCTTCTTCCTAGCAAAAGAAACAACAGACTAAAACATAACCAACAAAATAGGGGGAAATGCCAGCTACTTTTCTGATAGAGAACAATGTCTAGAATACATGAATAACACACACACACACACACACACACACACACACACACACACACAGAAAATAGGTCCCAAAACACAAAGAGCCCAATCAGAAAATGGACAAAAGAAATGAGTAGACACTTCACAAAAGAAGTACAAGTGGTAAATCAATACATGTAAAAAATATTCAGTATCTTTAGTCATTAGGAAAATGTGTATCAAAACTATCCTGACATTCCATCTTAATCCAATAAAAATGGCTATCATAAAGGACACAGAAAATAACAAATGCTGGTAGGGATGTGAAATTGTAAAAGTCCTATGGAGATCAGTATGGTGTGTCCTCAAAAATCTAAAAATAAAAATTCTGTTTGATTCACCTGTATGAATCCTAGGTATTTTTCTTTAAAAAGTTAAAATTATTGTCCTATAAACACACATGCACGCCTTTGTTTATAGGAGTGTAATTCATTATAGCTAAACTGTAAAAACAGCCTAGATGTTCATCAACAGATAAATTGATTTTAAAAAATGGTGTATATACATAATAGACTACTAATTAGCTATAAGGAAAAATAAATTTGAGTCATTTGTGGGAAAATATACACATCTTAAAATCATAAAGTTAAGTGAAGCAAATAAAATACAGAGGGCTAAATATTTCATGGTTTCTCTTATATGAAAAGCCCAAGATATAAATAAATTGAAGAGTAAAATAAATGCAAAATGATAGAAAATAGAGAGATGAACTTTTGGTAGATAGGGAAGGGGATTAGAAAATTGAAGAAGGTAGAGTTGCATGGTGAGGAAAGGAATTAAAAGTTATTAATAATGTATACCAGGGGTCTCAGGAGCCTAAGTGAAACCCACCAGAGAGTAAAGCCCTGCTCACTGCCCTCTCCCATTGCAGGAACAACAGTGAGCCTCAGAGAGCCTCAAGAGACTCAGTGAGCCCCTTGGAAAGGGAAGCCCTGCCTAGTACCTCACCACCATCCAGGGACCCTCAGTCTAAAGGAGCCCTGGTGCCTGGTCCATACTCCTACACTGCAGCCAGCCTGGGAAGCTCCCAGGACACAGCAATGGTCCAGAGGTCTGCAGGGTAAATCCACCCTAACAAGGGGAAATATTCTGCATACAAACTCCTAATTTAGAATCAGTTCTGTAACATAACTATGGACTTTGCTTCTATGGTCTAAAGTACAAAACCAATAGTTACTACAGTTTGTTAGTTTCTAAGTTGTGCCTCTTGCTAATGGCACTACTGTAGCTAAGATATCATATCTATTGTAATCAGTTTTCTCCCTTGTGAAACAATATTGGGAAGCTCTGGGGTAATAACTTCACCACAGTCCTACAACAAATACTGAGGATTGAGCGAAAAAGAAGCCAACATCTCACTCTAAATTAATTGGGAAGGTAGGGTCTTGGGGTAGACACAACACAAGAAATTCCTAGACACAGATGATATCCCTGATATAGATAGAGACTGTTATTGAAGAGGCCTTGATACATGTGAAATAGCTACCCACTACTAAAACTCACAAGGATGAGCACAAAAAATGAACTAAACAATTTTTGCAATAAAAAATATCAAAAATAATGACTAAAATGCTCTCTCACACTGTTAGCCCACACAGAGAAATCCCAGGAGACTGGACTAGAAGAAATTGAAAGTCACACACCTGAAATTTCTGAAATGATAGCAACTGAAGTAAAGATTCAACTCCATAAGGCTATAGAAGAAATCACATCATAAATAATCTCTCACATAAGAAAACAAATCACAAACATAATGAAAGAATTGTTCAGCATTTCTAAAGAAGTCATAGATAAAAAATAGAGGAGCATTAAAAACTGATGGAAACCTTGAATGTATAATATATGAAAAATTCTAGTGTATGAAACAGGTTCAAAGAGATCAAGGAAATTAAATATTCCACTGAAAGCTGGCAAAATTGCTTAAAAGAAACTGAAGATAAACTTTCAGACCTTGAAGACAGTATTGCAGCTAATAATCATGAGAGGAAAGATCTCTTAAAAATAAGGAACCTAGAAATAACAATATGACCACTGCAAGATGATGTAAAGGAAAACCTATCACCTGTTTGTTTATAGGTGTCAACAAAAGTAGAAGTCTACACAAATAACATAGCAACACTATTTTCAGAAATAGTAGAAAAAATATTTACAAACATGGGAAAAGAATCTGACACACATACAAGGGCGGCATATAGAACTGCAATTAGCCTTAACCAAAATAAAGATATACCCAGACACATAATAAAGATCCCAGAAATTCATTACAGGAACAGAATATTAAAAGCTCTTAGTGAAAATAAACAGATCACCTATAAAGGAAAGGCCATCAGAATCATGGCAGACTTCTCAACACAAACCATCAAGTCAAGAAGAGCTTGGAGTGAAGTACTTCAAGTCCTTAAAGCAAACAACTTTCAACCCAAATTGATGCACCCTGAAAAACTATATTTCAAAATTAATGTAGAAATAAGATACTTCCATGACAAAGAACAACTGAAAAAATACATGACCACCAAACTAACCCTAGAAAGAGTAATGAAAGAGGTAAAAATGACCATTATGCTAAGAACAGCAATAAAAAGAAACCACCAAACAGGGTAAGCAACTAAACAGAGGGGGGAAGTAAGAAATCAACAGCAGGAAAATAACATGACAAGGATAAGCTAATACATATCAGTTATAGCCATTAATGTAAATGACCTCCATTCACCAATCAAAAGGAAGAGATTGGCACAATAGATCAAGAAACAAAATTCAATGATATCCTGTGTACAAGGAATCCATAGGTTCTACCAGCTGCTGGCATCAAAACGCAGAGGCAGGTGACCCCAAGAGGAGGCAGGTAGAGCTAGAGGCAGCATGCCTGTAGGATTTACAACTACAGATGGAGGGTGGTGTGGTAGACTAAATCTTCTGGAGTTTAGTAGAATTAAAAACCAAACATTAGGGTAGCAAAGGTAGTGGTAGCCATGGCAGTGTTTTTAACATTTTATGTTATTTCTCAAGTATTTAAAATCAAAATGGATGCTAATTTAGGAAATTTATTTGCAAGGTCAGCATTGAACAGAGCTAAACATTCAACAAAACCACACAGGTACAAATGTGGGATCTCAACAGCTATCCCTGAGAAACATTTTGCTTTTAAAATAGCAAGAGGACCTAGAGAAACCATTCCTAAAGTTTATTTGGAACCAGAAAAGACCTAGAAGAGCAAAAGCAACCCTGGGCAACAAAGACAAGGCAGGATGCATTACCATTCCTGACTTGAAATTATACCACAAAGCTACTGTAATAAAATCAGTATGGTACTGGCAATAAAATAGACCTGAGGATCAAGGGAATAGATTAGAAAATGAAGAAGCCTCTACAAACACACTCATTCACCTTATCTTTGACAAAGGGGTCAAACATGCTTACTAGAAGAAAGATAGCATCTTTAACAAATCGTGCTGGAAAACTGGCTCTCTACATGCCAAAAACAAACTTGAATGAGGTCTATCACCATGCAATAAGCTAAAGTCAAAATGGATTAAAGATCTAAACATTAAAATAGAAACACTAAATCTGGAAGAGAAAGTAGGAGGAACTCCTGAAGATATCGGTGTAGGCAAAGAGTTTATGAACAAAAATCAAATCGCATGGGTAATACTTAAAAGAATTAACAACAGAGACTTCATATTGAGAAGTTTTTGCACAACAAAAGATATTCTCAACAAAGTGAAGAGACAACCCACAACTTTGGAACAAATCTTGACTAATAAGCACTCAGACAAAGGTCTGCACTCTAGAATTTATAAAGAACTAAAAAAACACTAAGTCCCCAAGACTTAAAGACCCAACCAGAAATGAGCATCTAAGATGAACACACACTTCTCAGAGGAAGAACTTAAAGAAGTGAATAAATATATGCTTCATATCACTAGCCATCCATGAAATGCAAATTAAAACAACACTGAGATACCATCTCCCCAGAAAGAATGGCTATCATAAAGAAATCAACCAACAACAAATGTAGGAAAAGCTGTGGGAAAAAAGGAAATCTTCTCCACTGCTGGTGGGAATGTAGACTGGTGCAACCATTATAGAAATCCGTGTGGAGATGCCTTAAAAAACTGGGACTGGAAATCCCATTCAAACCAGCTATCCCCCTACTGGAAATTTTCCCAGAGGAACTGAAAATGTCATATCGCGGCAATATATGTGAACCTATGTTTATAATAGCATAATATGTGATAGCCAAATCCTGGAAACAAACAACATACCCATCATGGAGGAATGGATGAAAAAGATGTGGTATTTTTATACAACAGAGTATTACTCAGCTATAAAGAATGATAAACTCAAAGCCTTTATATTTAAATGGATGCCACTTGAAGATATACTCATATGTGAAATGAACCAGACCCACATGTGTAAATATCATATAGTCTCCCAAGTATAAGAACTCACAAGAAGAAATACAAATAAAAAGGTATATAGGGGCCGGGGAGATGGCTCAGTAGAATAAGTGCTTGCCTGGCAAGCACAAGGGTCTGAGTTCAAATCCATGGTTCCACAAAAAAAGTGTAACACAATTAAAAGGAAAGTGAGAGACCCAGTCCTAGCCCAGGCCTGGTGAGTGTGTGGGAGAGCTTCCAGCTACCTTGCACCTATGGTACCTACAAGTCCCAGCCAGGGCGCAGCATGGGTGAGACTCACTTCCACCCATTGAGACACCCCCACCACTCTGCTGCACCTTCCCCACCCCACCCACCGAGTAAGAATTTCTGCCGTGTTCCAGGAACCACCAGACCCAGTCCTAGGCCAGGCCTGGTGAGTGTGTGGGTGAGCTGCCTCTCCCCGCTACTCCACCTTCTCCCCGCCAGACTCAGCTCAGGCCTGGCAAACAGGGCTAGGGTGAAACCCTGTAGCTGCAATCCCTGCAGAGAGTGTAGGAGACAGAACCACCCAGCCAGTCCAGGAGCAGAACATCTTGCCAGAGGGGCACAACAGGTTCACCCCCAAGGGCAACAGCAGGAAGAAGCTGAGCACACATCCAGACCCAAGCCAAGCACAGCTGAATAAATTGAAACTTTGTAGATGTGCACCTGAACTTCAGTAGGTGCTAAGGTTATAACTACAACAAAGATCTACAACAAAGGTGAGAAGACAGTGCTACACAAAATGATGAGAAGGAAACAAAATGCAATCTCAGAACCCAAGCCCACCTGTAACAAGTGCAGAGGACACTAACACAGAACAAATTGGGAATCACACAGCTGAAAGCAATGAATCAACAACTTCTAAAATAAAGGAACAGCTCCAGAAAGGTATAGAGGAACTCAGATTGGAAATAAAAAGGAAATCCCTGAATTAATATCATCTGCAGTAAAGAATCAAATGCAGAAACATATGGAGTACAACCAATGCCCACACAGAACAAGTGCAGAGGACACTAGCTTGGCTCAAATGTATGAATTAATAGCGCCGATAGTAAATAAGCAACAGCAGAAAGTTATAGAGGAACCCAGAGCAGAATTCTTTTCTGAAATAAAAAAAGAGTTCTCAGAACTCATAGCATCTGAAGTAAAGAATCAACTACAGAAACATAGGGAGGAAACTCAATCTGAAAAAAACACTGCAGTAAAAGAGATTAGAAAAATGACGGATTCCTTGAATGAGCAATACAAGAAAGAAATAGATCGCATGAAGCAGAATCAAAGAGATATAGAGGAAGTTAAAATCTCAATCACAAGCTTCCAAAACCGGTTAAGTGAAAGTGGAGACAGAGTTTCAGACTTTGAAGATGCTGGTGCAGCTAGTGAAAAGGTAAGAAAGGATCTCTTTAAAACAACTAGGATGCACGAAAGAATAATCCATCACCTGCAAGATGATGCAAAGATGAACAATGTGAGATAAATATGCATCAATGAGAAAGAAGTAGTCACTACAAATGACATTGAAAAAATATAGGCACCAGTAATAGCAGAAAACTTCCCAAATATGAGGAAACATGCTGACATTCAGGAAACCGAATCATACAGAACGCCAACTAACCTCAACCCAATTAAAAACACACTGAGACATATAATAGTCAAGATCCCAGAAACAGCACAAGAATAATCTACTGAAAGCTGCTAGAGAAAAGAAGCAGATCACATTCAAAGGAAAACCCATCAGAATGACTACCTACTTCTCTTCACAAACCTTGAAGGCAAGAATAGCATGGAGCAGAATGCTTCAAGTACTCTATGAAAATAAATTCAAGCCCAGACTACTATACCCTGCAAAACTCTCTTTCAAGTTTGATGGAGAAGTGAAATACTTTCATGACAAAGAACAACTAAAGAATTTCATGATGACAAAGCCAACCCTACACAATCTACTGAAAGATATTCTAGAGCGGGA
>NW_004524579.1:32636823-32678734 GCF_000260255.1 Octodon degus | reverse complement strand
CACTCTTAATAGCCCACTAACAGCCAAAGAAATACGAGATGTAATTAAAAACCTACCAACAAAGAAAAGTCCAGGTCTGGATGGATTCACAGCTGAATTCTACAAGACATTTACAGAAGATATAGTCCCCATATTCCTCAAAACCTTCCATGAAATTGAAAAAGAAGCAAACCTTCCAAGATCATTCCTGGAGGCAAGTATTATACTGATACCACAACGAGGGAAAGATGCAACTAAGAAAGAGAACTACAGGCTGATGTCCCTCATGAACATAGATGCCAAAATCCTCAATAAAATCCTAGCAAATTTAATACAACAAACCGTCAAGAAGATCATACACCATGACTAGGTAGGATTCACCCCAGGGATGCAAGGATGTTTCAATATTCAAAAATCTATAAATGTAATACACTATATCAATAGAGTAAAAACTAAAAACCACATGATCATCTCCATTGATGCAGAAAAGGCTTGACAAAGTCCAACACTCATTCATATTCGAAGTCCTACAAAAATTGGAATAGATGGCCTCTACTTCAATCTGGTAAAAGCCATTTATGAAAACCCAATGGCTAACATAATCCTAAATGGGGAAAAAGTGAAATCTTTTACTCTTAGATCTGGTACAAGACAAGGATGTCCTCTATCACCACTCCTATTCAATGTAGTTCTGGAATCATTAGCCACAGCAATTATACAAGAGAAAAAAATAAAAGTAATATGAATAGGTAAAGAAGAAGTTAAATTATCTTTATTTGCAGATGACATACTTTACTTGGAAGACCCAAAAATCTCCACCAAGAAGCTACTAGAATTAATACAGAAATTCAGTAGCATAGCAGGTTATAAAGTCAGTACCCAAAAGTCAACAGCATTCCTCTACACAGACAACAAACACACTGAGAGGGAAATTATAGAAACAATACCTTTTATAATAGCACAGAGGAAAATGAAATACCTTGGAATTAATCTAAATAAAGAAGTCAAAGATCTTTTCAAGGAAAATTACAGTACTCTTAGAGGATTTCAGAAAAATGGAAAAGATATTCCATGTTTATTGAATTTAGTACAGGGTGTGCAGGGTACACATTGTCGCACTGCATAGATCAGACTTGTAGTGATCCTCCTGTTTATAGCCTTCCAAGTTTGGAATTACAGGCAAGTACCACCACTCCCAGTCTCAATCGCCATCTCAGTATGGTTCCAGGGGTGGGGCTGTCACAGCAGGCCCAGGGATTGAACTCCAGGACCCTACCTCTGCCTAAAAAGGCACTTTAATCTGCTGATGTATTTGATTGGCCCTTCTATTGGTTTATTGAAAGGAACAGTTATGGCTTAATTGTTTGATCAATTTTGCATGGCTATATTTGAAATTCTGCACAACTATTTGGAAAATAACAATATGTAATATAGCAATCACTGTGAATTTTATATTTCTTGTTCTGAAATTCTGTACCATTTTTTTTCTATTTAAGATAAATAAGTTTTTAAAAGAAAATACATCAATTCTAAATAATAAATAAAATAATGTTTTAACTATAATCCTTTAAACTGTGAATGAAATTATATGAATCTCTAAAATATGACTTTGCAAATATGAATAAAATTTTTCTAAAATTTCGTTTGATTATGTGTCATATATGTGAAATTAATACTGTAACTTCTCTCATTTTAATACCCTATTATCCTGTTTGGCTGAACTAGGAAAAGTTCTTATTAACTGAGGAACTTGTACTTTCTCCATGCAAAATTGATCAAACAATTAAGCCATAACTGTTCCTTTCAATAAACCAATAGAAGGGCCAATCAAATATATCAGCAGATTAAAGTGCCTTTTTAGGCAGAGGTAGGGTCCTGGAGTTCAATCCCCGGGCCTACTGTGACAGCCCCACCCCTGGAACCGTACTGAGATGGCGATTGAGACTGGGAGTGGTGGCACTCTCTTCTTTCTTTAGTCTTCTGCAAGAGCCAGATATAAAGAATTGATAATACTGAACTCTAGTTAATTCACAAATGAATGGCCCAGATTTCTCCTGTGAGACTATGGGAGGCTGAATAATGGTTTCCAAAGATGGCTGCACCCTTTGCCTCTAAAACTTATGAATGTGTTAATTTATGTGGAAAAGGCACTTTGTGGGTGTGATTATATAAGATATAATATAGCATGGTGACTGACTCTGCTGGATCCAGTTCTCCAGCACTCAGTTCATTACTCCGTTCCCCAGCCTAGAAAGGTTGGATGCTTCCTCTTGATCCAAACTCTGACTGGCACAATACCCCCACCACTGATACAAGCGATTTTAATAGGACTTATTTTAATAAGTTTGAGCATTATTTCCAGATGGAATCATCTGAAAGATAAGATTTGAGAGAGATCTGCCTTCTCATATGCAAGAAATAGGAGCTGCCAATATTTAACCTCCAAGCTAAATATTCAAACTGAGAAGAACCTGCACAAGTAGAGATGGAATAGAAATCAAGCCCTTAACCCCCTGCACCCCTGACGGAAAGTTTTGTACCTTTGGGCAGTACAAAAGACATAAAACCTGCACATCATGCCATATGATACGGCTGCTGTTCAGCACGCATTTCTACTCTGTTGTTAATGACCATAGTCCTCATTTCTTTCCCATTACTGATGTACATATCATGAGATAAACTTATGATATAATATTATAAAGCCATTTAAAAGTATCCTAATGTGGTGTAATATTGTTTTTGTAGTGTATGTTGCTGTTGTACATGGATAAGATGAAATTAGCCTCAATATAATAAATACTTTACTATATAGTATAGGTGAAAACATGGTACTGATGTAGAAATTATGTATAAAGACTAAAAGACTGTATACCAAAATGTTTACAGTGCTTGTATGGTAAGGATATGAGGGATTTTTAAAAATCTTTTATCTTCCAATTAGCCCATTTCTTTGAATACATTTTATTTTCTAATTCAGAAAATAACATTCATGTGTAGCAGTACTAAGCATAATGTAGATTTAAACTTATTTACACCATGCCAACAAAGTGGTGAGGCTCTTGAAGACTGCCTTATAGCTCGCAGAAGTATTTAGACTTGACAAGATGTACCGTCTCCCCAGCAGCGCAAAAATAGCATGTGCAGAGGTGAGCTTTTTTCCTGGTAGTTCCTTTATACTATGCAGAAGTGTATTTCACAAAGCAGTGAGCTGCACTGTTTGCTCCCACAAACCAGAAAAAGCAGGCTGGGATCACCAATAATGCTCACCTGTCAGCAGGAGATTAGAGAATAATTCTTTAGATCTTCAAATAAAGACATCTCTGAGAAATTAAGGTGTGATTCTGGCCGAGTTAGGATACTCATGTTAGAACAAGAAGCTGCTCCATCAGTAGGTTTTCTTCTAATCATCTCTGGTATTTCAGGATTATCAGACAGATTAAGACATCAAGGTACTATGTAATTTAGCAACAGTTGCTTTGCATTTTCCTGAAGCCCTGAGGATCTCTAGCAAGGATGAGTGGAAGTGGGACAAAGAGTCCCTGGTGAGAGTTCCTGTCCTGTGGAAAGTGTTGAGCAGCCTAGGTGTGGAATACTGTAGAAGGTCTGCTGCTGAGATGAAAAAAAGAATCAAAGACTCCTGGGACCTCTGGACTTGCCTTTAGTTCAACAGTGAGGAATAGGGTGATTATGGTATTAGGCTTTCAGGGAGCCATCTGCAAGCTCACTAATAGAATAAATTCATTGTTATTCTCTTCTTTCATCCTCTTCTTCTCTCCACTTCTCCTGCCTTGACAGAGCACTGGGGCTTGCAACTGAGAAAGTAGGTAGAAAATCTCTGCACCACATCCAGCAGGTGCAGCGGTGGATACCCTCGTAACATAATGCTCAACTCCTAAGGCAAACTAAATCTTGTTTCCCCAGTTCTAAAGATGAGAATGTAGAGTCCAAAATTAGAGAATAATTGAACAACAAAACAGGGGAAAAACTCCTCATGGCATTGCTAACTCTTGTGCTTATCTATATGTCTGCCAATCAAAATGAAGGGATGTTTTGGGCTATAAATCAATGTGAAAATAAAACAAGCAAGCAAGACAGGAGGGTTGGCAGTGATCTTCTCCGATCCCTGTGTATAACTTTAATAAACTGACTTTAGTCTTCTGCAAGAGCCAGATATAAAGAATTGATAATACTGAACTCTAGTTAATTCACAAATGAATGGCCCAGATTTCTCCTGTGAGACTATGGGAGGCTGAATAATGGTTTCCAAAGATGGCTGCACCCTTTGCCTCTAAAACTTAAGAATGTGTTAACTTATGTAGAAAAGGCACTTTGTGGGTGTGATTATGTAAGATATAATACAGCATGGATGATTATTATGGATTTTTGCAGTGGGCCCTGATAGAGAAGGCAGACAGGGAAGAGGAGGTAGTATGAGGGAGCAGGGGCACACGTTAGAGTGATACAGCCACGTGTCAATATTCTTTAGAATTTGGGAGAGGCAGATATTCCACCCTGGAAACTTCAGAAAGAACCATCCCAACTGCACTCAGTTCTTCCCCTGTCAGATTTACTCTGCACTTCTGATCTCCAGAATTGAAAGAGAACACATTTGCTTCAAGCCACTAAGTTTGTGGTAGGTATTACAGCAACAGGCAATGAAGACATTTGTTCTTCACCAGCAATTCAAGGTGAAAATTCAGCTTTCCACCTAGAACCAATAGTGATGGGAAATGTCAAGTTAGCTCTGTCTTGGGTTCAACCTGTTTAAGCATAAAAAGGAAGCTTCTGTGTGGAGTTGTTCACTGCTGATTTGTTTAATCACTGAAGAGATAACAAGAAAGCAGAGTTGTCAAGGACTTGTGATCAGGCATACTTACTGACAGCCTGTGAAATTACTCAATGGCAAGAGCTCAAAATAAGTAACATTCTGACATGCCCTAAGAGCAAGTAGTCCTCATAAAATGATCTAAGCATTGCAAAATGTTACAGAGTAAGCATGCAAACAAGTATAAAATTACAGTGAGCTGAATGTTATAAAGATAAAATAAAGGCAGTATAAATGGATATCACTAAGGGATAGGATTTAGATGGTACGGTTAGGAAAGACCTTTCTGAAGGATAAGTAGGAAGTACAGAGTGGCAGGGATAAAGCATAAAGAACTTCTGGGCAGGAGGGTGATCAAGCACTGAGGTCCTGTGATGAGGAAGGAACTGTAGACACCAGAGGTAGAAGCCCCTTGGAGGATCTCCGTATTCGCAGGCATGTATGCTTTGATTGACACTTGCCTAACTTGCCTAACTTAGCTTGGTCACTCCCTTTGTGCCCTGTGGCTTACTACTGTGTCATGATGACAGGTAATTTTCACATTCAGCTGGTACAATAAATACCAGGAAGAGAGAGGAAAATGGCTTGAACCCAAGTCTCATAAATCCAAAAGGCTGGCATAAACTGGTGAGTCCAGGAACAGTGGAGTCATCATTGTCTTTTCTTTTCCTTTTTTTCTTTTTGTTTTTTAATAATTTTATTGAGAAAGAAGTTGCAATGAGACAGTTTCAAAACAGGTCAGTAGGACAGTTACAATAATTAATACATTGCATATTGTTGTCTTTGTAGTAGGTATTCATAGTACAAGATGCAGACATGATATCTTGTTCAAACACTATAAGTACAAATGTTTCTTATCACTGAACTGAGAGAGTAGCTGTATATTTACGCCATTTTGTATATACAGATATATTTTTTCACTACAAAATGGACCTTCATTTATATCCCCTTTTTTGTTTACTTTTATTAGAGATGTGTATTCCATTGCTATCCATATATTGTAGGTGCATGAATTCAGCAAAGTAATTCAATATAGTCCAGTAGTCTATGATAGTAGTGGGTTATCTGCATGACTGGCAATGTCAGAGGTCATTGACTTGATATGGCTTTACTTTGTAAAAACGAGGTATAAAAAGTAAAATCATATCACTGTCTTTTCTTTAGCTCTTACACAATTTTCACAGAAGGAGCAAGGACAAGAGAATTTGATCACAAAGGATCTCTGCACTTTGGGGAAAGGCGGCCCATAGCTCAATTTATAATCGCCTCATCTCTCTGTGGTTAGGCTGTTGTGTTCCTTAGAGGAGATAATGAATTGAAATGTGTTGGTAGAAAGTTGGAGCCTACAAATAATATCTATTTTCAGGAACACTTCATAAAGAATAATACATACAAGTGTTCTGTATTGGATAAGTACATTCAGGGGACATTCTCTTGGTTATACCAGCAATTAATCAAAGATCATCATTATAGCCCTCTTCCTTCTTTCCACTGAATCTTCAGTATTGTTCCTGAGGCTTCCTGCAATTCTGTGGCTGCTTTGCAAATTATCACTTGCTGTGTACTTGGGCTTGGACACTGAGGAACCTCCCTTTCTTATAAAATTGACCTCTGACATTCTGAGACTGACTGGGAAAAAAAGGTGTGGGAGAATGTGCACTCTATCTACCCTCGGACAGGAAGATGTTTATAAAAAGACAAATACTAGTTCATGAGCTATCTACTACTGACTCCTTTGGGTGAACTCTAGCAGGACCTTCCAAGTTTCAGAAGTCATCAGAATCCCAGGGAGAGCTTAAAGAGACCAAGATCACTGGGTACCCTCCAGAATTTCTAGTTCCAGAAGACTGGGATGGCCTTTCAAGACAATGATAAAAAATAATATAGAATCTCAAAACAAGATGATAGGAAATTAACAATGGTTATTTTATTACATATTATCTTCAGATAGTTGCTTGGATTACCAAACATACACATGTAAGATGGATAAAACAGTATAAACACTAACTATTCTTTTCAATAAACTAATAGAAATTAGTAGTACAATTAATAGACAGCCAATGCTGTTTTGACAGGAGATCCCTATTCTGATCTAGAGTGACAAGTTCTCTGAATCTTTGCTATGAAATGAGATCTCCTAAAAACCTGCCTGCTTATTCTGGAAGCATCTTTTCTTGTCTCCTGCATTTTAGAGAGTTTTCTGCTCTGCCCTTTACTCTTCCCAAGTCTACTCTTGTCTTGGTCTGTTTTTCCTCTATCTTTCCAATTCGTGGGTTCTGGTCTCTTCCAGCTTGAGTTCTAGACCATAGCACATCTCCAACCAGCTGCTCATCGTAGGTCTCACATATTCACTCTCTGCCCTGCCAGGTTGAGTAGGAGCTAAATGAAATGACCAGCTTTGACCCACTGTTCATAGGCAGTGCCTTCATTCTAATAAGTGGCTCTAGGGGACAGTATTAGGGGACTCCAAAGATTTTCAGATTATACTATAATAAAAGCCACACATTCCCCTCTGTATGCTATAAAACAGTAAAATGAAATTGGAATGCATGAATGAAAAAAGCATTTAATGAGGTGTACAATTAATTTCATAAAAGGAGATGAGGTATTAGGTTGCCTTAATCCAATCTGAATAAACTTCTCCCTCTGTAAGATTCCTACTTCCCTAACCTACAATCTTCTTTGATGAAAGAACAAAAATATCTTTGTTTTGTAAATGTCTAACAAAAGTACCATTCCTTCCTAAATAAACGTTGTTATCAGCTAGAAGGTTGGTAGAAAACAAGAGAGGCTTTGGATAATGCTCTTTGACTCAGAGACCCCTAGAAGATTCAGCATCTTCTGAGGCAGATCTGTGAGTTGTGTAGTAATAGAACGTAGTCAGTGACCCATGCATAGAAGATGATTGTAAAGAAAGAAGTAGGAATTAGTCTGTGCATGATATTGTGTTATTTCAGGTTGAATATATGACCTAAGCGAGTATACACAAAACTGGTACAGCCAGGGTGCAGAAGTAGGGCTCTCTCTCTCTCTCTCTCTCTCTCTCTCTCTCTCTCTCTCTCCCCCTATGTTTTCCAGGAAACTCTGGGAGGTCCAAACATACAGAATGTGATGAGAAATCGAAGTTGTGAGTCAAGCAATTATTCTGTTATCCACCAACCCCCTTCAGTGTTCTCACCCACTCCTCAGCATCGACCCTTTTCCCCAGGCATTCCCTGCTGGACAGGAGCTAAGCTCACAGCCATACTCATGCTAACGCATGGTGGTTGGTGATGATTTCATGCACTTTCTCTGTTCTGTGCTCCTGTGATTGGTGTCTATCCTGCCATTGTGTGCCCCTCCCCGGTGGTTACCTCCTTTACCTTCCAGTTTCAGGGGTATATTTTCATGTCTCCTGGCCAAGACAAGTCCCACCTCCTCAAGGATTTTCCTGCTTTTGGGTATTCTTAGTCTTTTTGCTATTTGGAGTAGCTGAGTTATTTCTACATTTCATTTTCTATAAGGAGGCTGAAATGAATAGCTTTACACACCTATTTTTATGTACATTCTTAATTACTCTCATTATGTGTTCTATAAGCAGAAAGGCTGGATTAAAATCTATGAACAGGTTTTTTAAAATCTTGATATATTTGGCCACAGTACATATGATCTCTCTTTTTTATGTATTTAGTAAAGGGCTTACAGAGTCTCACTACACAGATCGGATTCATAGTGATCCTCCTGTGCTTAGCCTCCCAGGTGCTCTGATTACAGCCGTGAGCCACTAGGCCCAGTCTCATTCACCATCTCTGCACGCTCCGGGAGTGGAACTGGCACTACATGTTGGGGATCAAACCCCAGTCCCTGCATCTGCCTAAGCAGGTGCTTTAGTCTGCTGAGCTAACTGACCAGCCCCATATGGTCTCTTAAAAAAAGGAAAGCATGAACATTGGTTTTATGGTGTTAAGAAAATTGATTTTTTCCCCTTGTGCTCCATAAACTTTTTCAAGCTGTCCAATTTTGTTTTCACAAAGAACATGTATTTCATTTAAGTTAGAAAACAAAAAAGAAAAATGAAAATCAAAAGAAAACCAATTTTTAAGGCACATTCCAAATGCTGTCTTCTCATTGCTTTCTTCAGAGGAGAGAACCTGCAAACTCGTAGGGCCCTCAGGTGATACCATTCTGATTCCTCACATGCTGAGTCATTGTTTCACTTCACAATAGAAAGCAAAATCTCCCAGCCCAAATGACCTTTATTCCCTGTTCTTCTGAATTGCCCATTGCCTTAGAGGTTGCTGGAGTGTTCCTGTAACTTGTGACTCAGTTGTGGAGTGGTACATGAAGTCCCAGGTTGACACAGTTCATAGAAGCCCACACCTAATGGCAGCCAATGCCACTGGGAACCTTCAGGGAACCAAGCCCATTGTCAGCATCAATGATATTTCCATTAGTAACATCAGTTTATTGAATTGCATACTTGCCTTTGAGGTCATTAATCTCCCATAATCCAGTCATGGTTTGAAAAACAATTGCTTTGAAACTTTTATTCACTCAGATGAATAACCCACTTGCGCATGACAAATGAGGAAGACAAAGATACTTCAGCTCCTCCAGAGCAAAGTTGACCCATCTAGTAGTCATGGGAAAGTGAAAGAAATATGAGGTAGGAGAATAAGAAATAGCTGGTTTTGTACCAATGCTTTGAGTCACTATGAGTTTGAAGCAAAATGTAAAAAATGATCCTCTTCTCAAAGGCAGTACCCTGAGGAGAGGTGGGCCTAGGTACAGTTTATGGTTCTACTGAAAAAGTAACTTGTAGGTATTGCCAAATTTCTACACTTTCTAGCAGCAGTAACAACCTGGAGATAGGACATGAAAGCCCTTTTAAATGCAAATGTCTTGGGCTGATCTGTCTGCTCCCTATTCCAGAAGCAATGAGCCAGACAGGAGAGCACCTTGGCATTGGTGTGAGGCAACGCAAAGCAATAGTCATTACCCAAGGAGAACACTCCCAGGTCCACAAAGAGACATCAAGGGAAAAAGAAATGGTTGGATTGGAATTGCTAAGCACCTGACAGGTGTAATGGAAACAGAAACAATCAGAAGAATCTGAGGCATCACTGAAAACATTCAGCAACAGCCCCACATTGCACTTGGAAGAAGCCCTAAGGTAAACCATGTCTAATCCAAAGAGTTAAGATGAAAATGACAACCGTGAACAGCTTCTGATACATGGTAAGCACTTAGTGTGTGCTAGTACTATTATTCTATGGCAGATTGTTAACCCATTTAGTATTTGTAAAACTATATCTGTATATATTGATCTGCCTAATTCCACAAGGCATATACTGCTATTATTCCACTATTACAAAAGGGGAAGATAGATTTTTGCACATAAAACTAGGATGCAGGGGCCAGAGAGATGATTCAGTAGAATAAGCACTTCCCTGGCAAGCACAAGGGCCTGAGTTCAGTCCCCAAATCTGCCAAAAATTAATAATAAATAGATAAAACTAGAATGCAAGGGCCAGCAGTATAACTCAGCAGACTAGGCGCTTGCTTAGATAAGCTCAGGGGCCAGGGTTCAAACCATAGCACCACATGCTGTGCTAGCCCCACCCCCAGGTGTGCTGAACTGGTGATGGAGTCCTGGCGTGGTGGCGCATGCCTGTAATCCCAGCACTAGAGAGGCAGAAATCAGGAGGATCACTATGAGTCCTAGCTGCATAGTGAAACCCTGTACAAAATAAATAAATAAATAAATAAATAAATAAATAAATAACCTAGGATGCAAACTTTACTCTCTCTCCAAAAGCTCTGTGTTACTACATATGGTGGATCACTCCATCCTGCTTTGGATGGCTCTCCTTGAAAGATCATTTGTCTCCGTATTGGTTAAACCTTGCCCTAACTCCATGTATTGATATGTAAAGATCTGGCTAGAAGACGACTTTACTCTCTCCATTGGCTTTAAGCAATGTAGAAGGTCAGTGATGACCTATCTATAGGTGAGCTATGCAGAGTGATGTTGCATGATACTCCAGGGCATGAGAGTCAGACATCAAAGACCAAGCACTGACCAAAACCACAAGATACTTCCTCTAGTGTGTTATGCTGATTCCTCCGAACTGGAAGCCACCTGTTACCAGACCTGGTCCATTGGTCATATCTCTCTCTGAATAGCTCGACAATCTAAGTGCCTACCTGGCAAGCTCATGGACCCAGTTTCGAGTGCCAGTACTACATGCCATGCTGGTCCTGCGCTGTGCCAGCCATTGAAGTCAAGCATGGGGGTGCATGCCTGGGGAGGCTGTAGCAGGAGGACAGCACGATGAGTCTAAGCTACGTAGTGAGACCCTGTATCAAATGAATAAGTAAATAAATAAAACTTTAAAAAATAGTATATCATTCACTAAGATCAATATTAATTTTTAAATTTTTAGCCTTTTTTATTCATTCATTTTTTTTTTTTTTGGTACAGCTCAGACTCATAGTGATCCTTCTGTCTCAGCCTCACCAGTGCTGGGATTATAGGTATGCTCCACCACACCTGGATTCAGTGGCCAGCACAGCACACCCAGGGTTCCAGGGACAGCACAGCATGCAGTACTGGGGATCAAACCCTGCTTTCCAAGCAGGCACTTAGACTGCTGACTTGTCTCCCTAGCCCAAATATTAAAAATCTTAGTTCTCTGTACTAAGACCTTTCTCACTGATCCTCAAAATAAAAAATAGCTAAACAGCATGGTAGTGCACACCTATAATTCCAGCACTCAGGAGACAGAGGCAGGAGGATCACTCAAGACTAGCCTGGCTACAAAGTGTGCTTGAGGCCAGCCTTCAATTCACAGTGAGACCCTGTCTCAAAAAATAAAAAAGGACCTTTTCATACTTGATGCCAGTTCAAATAGTGTAGGTACTTGAATTCAGCAAAATAACCCAATATACTCCAATAGTCCATAATAATAGTGGGTTATCAGCAGAACTGGCAATGTCAGAAGTTGTTGACTTGAGCCTTTTACAGCTCAGCATATTAATATGGCATTGCTTTTTATATCTCGTGGTTATACTTTTCTACTGGATGGTTCAGACCTAGTTAAAGAAGACCTGTATAACTAAAAAATGTAACTTTTGTATCTGACAAGGTCAGTCAAATCCCCTCAGAATTTGCCCTGAAACCATGTACAGCATCTTGTAGATCTTTTAGCAGTGTCAGCCATGTGGATGAGTCACAGCCATTGATTGAACAATTTGCTCTCTGTGAAAGCCTGAGAGAATGTTTTCTCTCTACATGCCTCTCTTTAGGCACACTCTACAGGTCCTTTAAAGACGTCTCCAAATACAGCTTCTTTAACAACAACGGAACACCCATCTCTGACAAAACAAAACAAAAAAGGGGGATATAAATAAAGGACCATTTTGCAGTGAAAAAAATATATGTATACACAAAATAGGATAGATACACAGCTACTTTCTCTTAGTTCAATGAGAAGAAAGGTCTGTACTAATATTGTTTAGACAAAATATCACGTCTGCTTCTTGTCCTCTGAATAACTACTACGAAGACAACAATATGCCATGTATTAATTATTGTAACTGTCCTTAGTGTTTCAACACTAACCTGTGTTGAAACTGTTTCATTGCTATTTTTTCTCATTAAAATGAAGAAAAAGTTTTTTTTAATGTCATGCTTGGTATAATTCTCTTCATGTGATTTAGCCAGTGAGTTGCCCACTTCTTGTGTTATTCTTGCAGGACTGAGGGTGAGTCATTTCACCTCCTACCTGTTCTTCATCCACAACCTTTTCAAGGTCTTTCTGCATATTCACTTATTTTTTTAAATTGCGACCAATTCTAAGTCTCCTTTCAGCTTTGAGATACCTTTATACTAATACTTCCTCAGCCTCCTCAGTCTTGTGGCATTTTTTTCTTAATTGAATATCATACTAGTTTTAATTTTCTGAATAGTTGTCCAATTCTTAATTAAAAGAGAAGGAAGTCAGGCAGGTGCCAAGTGACAAGGGAAAACCTATCTTTGCCTTAAGACTTCACCATTATTCTCAGATTGACTGACAGTGCTAGTTAATATTTATTCTTTGCCAGGACACAATTCTAAGAGTTTTTGTTACATACATTATTCTAGCCACACGTCACAGTAAATGTATGATGTCATTGGTATTTTTATCCCCACTTTTGAGATGAGGAACCTGGGGCAAAGAAAGGCAAGGTCATCTCCCAGTGGTCACATATACATGGATACAGCCTTCCAATCCTGGCACCCCAGTTTTAGTGTTTGCATACTTTACCTTCTATACTGCTTTATTTAGAGCAATGCAAGAAAAATGTAAAACCGTATGAGATCAACAAAGAAGAGAACTTCAACCACAGGGAAAACAAATGAACATAGGATAGAGGAAATGTTACTGAAGAACCCTTCCAGTTGGAAATAAAATGCCTCAAAATTAAGTAACAATTAACAAAAACCTTACTTCCAAATACTCGTGTATACAGGGAGAGAAAAAGTCAATATGAAACTCAACGTAATGTGAAATGGTTGCACCATAGTGCAAAGCCAAGACATCTCATACTAATCTGTTTTACCTCTGACACACCATCAAAGAGGTGAGCGAATTTAAGACTTTCCCGGTGCCTGCACCCGCTCAGAGATCGCCAACATTGCCAAGGTTCAGTCCTTACAAAAGGCAGAGACTTTAGACTGGATAATCCCCAAGGGCTCTTCCTGCCTTGTGTCTCTATGATGTTGCCAGTGTCTTAGTTCATCAAATACTCGCTTTGATTTTTCTCCCTGGCAGAGCAGGGCTGGGCCCTGCAAGAACCAGAGACATGAGCAGCTCCTGGGAGGGGCTCCTGCTGCTTTACCTGTGCAGGCAAATCTGGAGGCAGGGTACCTGCGGCCAGCTCACTCTGACCCTGTGAATGACTCATCAATTTTAGATATTGGTACAATTTTGCACTTTTTCAGAATGCTTATACAAAATGTTAGGGGACCTGGGGATCGTGAAGGGATTAGGACTGTGTACTAAAATGCTAACTTTGTCGGTTTTTTGTTTTGTTTTGTTTTGTTTTTTCTTTTTAACTTAGCTGTGGCAGAGACTCTGGGTTATGCCCTAAAACCCATTTAGCTGATCTGCCCTGTAAATAGAGCCCTCTGTGATTTGGTCAAATCAGTGGTATTCTTCAGACTTTTTTTTTTTTTTTTTTTTTTTGCAGAACCGGGGCTTGAACTCAGGCCCTTGCACTTGCCAGGGAAGCGCTTATTCCACTGAGCCATCTCCCCGGCCCTCCTCAGACTCTTAGCAGCTCAATTTGACTCCAAAACTCCTTTCTGGAAGTGGGATATAAAAGATTGGCTTGTGTATCCTCTGAGAAATATTTTTAAATAAAATGATCAAGCTCTTCCACAGTCATCCTTTTCATTGGCTGGAATGTATACATAATAACTGCACCTGAAGCAGCTAATTTGAACCACAGAATGCAAGCCATGCAGTAACAATATAAGCAATGAAACAAAGCAGGCTCTCTGGGTTTATGGCGATCATGTAATGTCTTTTTCCAATTCTGGTCCAGTCTTTTAAAGTGTGTATTGAGACAGAGAAAAAAAAATGTTTCTAAGTTTTCGCTCTACCTTCAATAAGTGTACCATAACTTAGGACTATCTGTCAATTGCAACTGAACTTTAACTGAACATTAACAGTAACGATAGGAGGTTTCTTGTCCCATATATAATCTTAGCCTATGTTTTCCACTTAGGATACAGATAAATGCAAAAACCAACACAACTGGTACAGAAGCCCTTGTGTTTACAGGTTTTCTTACAAACAAAACTACACCCAAAGAAAACACAGCTACCATACATAAAGGATGAGGTGAACTGTACACCATCATTTTAGTTTCTCCTATCTATTGTTACCCTAGCCCACATCTATTTTGTTAGTGCTTTGCCCTGAGATAGATTACGAACATTTTAAAGCATGTCTTGTCTGATTAGCACAAAAGTGACATGCACAGGAAAATTCATGGGAAGCGACTGTCAATAGAAGAAACGACAAGAAGTGCTGAACGTAGTGTGGGAATGATAAATGATGCACGTGACTTTAGGAAGAAGCTACTTAATGGTAGGCATCATTTCCAAAGACACAGGGACACCTGCAAGAGCTTTCATGCAAAAAGCATTCAGTGAACGCTTTCAGGATGCCTTCACAAAAGTCTGCATGAGACGTGGTGAAATAAAAACACATGTGCCTGGAGAATAAAGCTAATGAGAGATACCTGTTGTTCTAATAGTAATTAATGAGATGCCTCAGTGCTCATTGAAAACTAAGTAAAAAAAAAAAATGCGTAAATCAGAATTTGCTATAAAGTGCAGATGATCCAGGAAGGTCTGAAACTGCACAATAATGAAGTGAGTGGCTTGAGTAGTACACATTGTATTTGCTAAAGCTTTTCCTAGAAATACATGTGGACATGATGAATGGGCAGCGCTACTTGTTCCAACACACTTTCGGTGTTGGTGAATAGGCCCACGTGGGGAGCAAGATACCCACTAGAATGTTTCCTTGCACAGTGTCTGAAGGAGTGACTTGCACCCTCATTTCTTAGAAGTGTATTTGAAAACTACATTTTTTAATTTATCATATATTTACTTGAATGTAAGAACAAATGTTGCAGTCACAAACATTTTGTGAAATGTTTTAAATGGAAATCCTCTATCTGAAGGGTGGTATACAATTGAATATGCACACTTCACCTTGTCTCTTTAAAATACTTCATAAAACCATTGTCAGGTTATAAATTTAGCATGCATTTACATTTTCCATGATTCTGTTGGCTATTTGTTAAGTTGCAAA
The DNA here is from genome assembly GCF_000260255.1 of Octodon degus. Lineage (NCBI taxonomy): Eukaryota > Metazoa > Chordata > Mammalia > Rodentia > Octodontidae > Octodon > Octodon degus. The sequence goes on along the minus strand of NW_004524579.1, from coordinate 32,663,080 downwards.
AGCCTAAAGCAAAAAATACAAAAAAAATCCAAGAGTTCCTCACATCTCCATTTTATTAAGCATCAAAGCTGATCATTTCAGATAACCCCAATGAAGAACTCATCCAACCAATACTTAATCTAGGAGATTACTGGGAGATGGTTCTTATTCAGCACAAAGAAGTTTCGCTTTTGTACTGTCGTATTCTATGTCAGCTGTAAGGGTCCAGGAAGAGACCCACTCCTATCACTGCATCTAGTTACTAAAGAAACTTTGGAGGAAAGGCTGAAAGGAAAGGAAAGGAAGGGGTTAGGGGAAAGAAAGAAGAAAAGAGTCTCAGAAATAATCAAGATGTGATTGTATACGTACCAATTCCTCAGAACAAATGTTAAGTATTAAGCAGTGCGACACGAACCAAAAAAATGAAGGTTTCCAAATTACAAAATGTTCTGTATTACTCTGTATTTGTTTAGGGAATTCTTTAAGATTGATTTTGTACTTTCCTTGCACAAAACAAGATTTAAATTACATAAGTAATTTGATCTCAGTAAATTTAAGCTTTCCTCTTCACAAGCATTCAGAATATAATAGAAGTGCATTGTTTTAAAATTATGCTTTGAGAAAAAATTGTGCATGTGTACTTAGTACCTCATGCTTAATTCCTATCTAAAGCTTTATCAATCCTATCTAGAGCTTAACAAAATTTGTTATTTAAGATTTACATCATAATTCTCATCATTCTTAAGATATACTACTGTTTCTGTTTGTCTAGTAACTCTTCAAATACTCAAATTTTTACATTTACTGACATTTGAAAAATAACAGTAACTGCTGATAAATAGCAACTATCTAAAGAATGACAATTTCTAGTCTTTCTTATGCAGAGCTTTTTTATTAAGTAAGGATTTAAGGACTAATTTACATGGTCTATTATTGACTGCAGAAAACCAGTCTAAATTTATATGAAACACTAAGTCTTTTTGCTTTAGGAAATCTTGAAAAAATGAAGCAGTGCTTTTATAGCTTGTGGGTAGGACCTCTAATTGTGTGAGAAAGAAAATCAGAAAGTATAAGCCAGAAATGTGAGTCCCAGAGCTGACTCAGGGAGCCTTGGTCTTTGGCTTAATCTTTCTGTCTTCCCTTTTTGCAGTTAGTAGACTGAAGGTAAAGCAGGAAGGCTTATTTGCCTCTGAAGTCTCTCTCACACTGAATAATGTTTGCTTCTAATTAGTACCATACTAGCCACTTAGAACGAGTAACAATGAACAAGTCTTACAATTCACAAGTTACAAGCAGTATATCCTCTTAAGTTATGCTATAACTTATGAAGCAACTTAAAAGCTTAAAATTTCTAAATAGCCATTCAAAATAGTTTGGAGAGTAAGCAGTATCAGATATGGAAAATATTACTGGTGCTCTTCATGAGAAATTGCAGGTATGTGTAAATATGTCCCCTGTTTACATTTGAGCTCTACATGTGCTTTTGATTTTAACTCCATAACACTTGCTTGGTGTTTTTATTTTCAGTTCTGTCTCCTTACATCTAAACCTTCACCCCTTTCCCATGTTTAACTCTTTTTCAGAATTCTTCTTTGTTTACCTTTCATTGATGGTGACTGTTTCTGAATTCTCCAAAGGAGTCTTCGCTTTGTAAGGATCAGTAGGTACTTAATAAATTATGCTTGCTAATTTCTTTAACTGAACATTAGTTTCTTTCCTTGCTGGCATTCAAATAGTGAAAAAGCATCAAATATATGAGATTAGGAGAAAATCTACACTGCCCAGATGGTAGATGCTGGATGCAAAAACAGCATGGAGGAAATTAGCTTGAGGATGGCTCCTTGGCAGCCTTTTTAGGAGCTGAAGTCCTCTGTAGTGATCCATGAAGCTCGTTATACAGGAGAGAAAAATTACTCCTTGCTGTTGCCTGAATGAATCACCCAGATCAATAGCCATTTTCCTTCCCCAATCATTTGAGTATCAGTGGGCCCAAGACTAAGTCCTCAACATATAAGAAGCTGGCAAAACATTGAGCAAGAGAAACATGTCATTATAAAGCAAGGGGAGAGAGCGCAGGGTATGCCTCCTTTAGGGTAAATGTTCAGATCTGGCTAGAGGAGTACTGAGGTCTCATAACTACTATTCCTCATCATCCACTTCAATTTCAACATGGTGTATTATTGTAGTTGTGCGGGTAGTTGGGGTAGTTGTCACCACAGGAGTTGTGGTTATGATGGTAGGTGTACTTGAGCTGGTTGTGGGGGCAGAAGTTGTGGTGTTCGGAGATCCAGATGAGGTTGGTGAGTCAGTAGATGGATCAGGACAAGGAGTTCTACCATCCTGGCTGGAAATGCCATCTGCATGAATGATGATGGTGGTATTGCTCGTGGGCTTGCCGAGCAGGCCAAAATGGCCAACCAGAACTACAATGGCTGAGGAGACTAGGCAGGCCAACAGACACACTAGACATGTTTTCCAGAGTGACCATGGTTTTCCTGTAGCCTGGAAAAGTTTAATAAAAATTACTTTATCAGCAAATTACATAGTGATGACATAACAGATTTCAATTAGAGTAAGACTAACATGTTTCATTATTTCAAATTCTATAGAGGAAACATACAGGTATTGAATTTTAACACATAAACATAGAAAAACAACCCTTTGTGCTATGGAGCAACATTTTAGTCATATAGAATTCATGATCACTGCCCTTGTAAGGACCCTGGATCCCCGGTGTTTTCAGGAAATTGTGTGGTGGCCACTGGAACCCCGCAGAGAAGCTGTAGAGAGGACCAGCCTGAGCTATTTTACCATTATCCCAGAGCATGACTGACACTTCTTAGCTCCTCCCCAAGCCTTACCATCTGCGGCTGGATTATCACATTGTGCGATCTACAGTCACACTGTGCTCCTTCATTCGAACAGGGTAGATTTCTGGGAAACTGCATAAAAATGTACAAAGGTAAATATAAATAAATATGCAAACAAGCAGAAAAATAGATAAGTAAATAAACAAACCATGACTGTTAAGGATGAGAAAATTTTATCTTATTGTGAACGTAAGTATATAAATATAAGGTGATGTGAAATCAACATGTGCTAAATGATGAAGTAATCAAATGCTAGGAGTCTTTGAAACTGAAATAATGGTATAATGATATGAAATTTATATCAGGTGATCAAGGAAGGAAAATAAAGTGAACATCCAGTAGAGGCTCAAGAGTCCTGACACAGGGGTCAGGGAGATGACTCAGTGGAATAAGCGCTTCCCTGGCAAGCACAAGGGCCTGAGTTCAATCCCCGGTTCCACCAAAAAAAAGGAGTCCTGACACAAGCAGATAATCAAAATAAATCTCAATGAACTAAAAATAAAACAGAATAATTCCTAAGTGTGCTAAGGAATGTTTTCCTCAAAATAAAAACCAATGTCACATTTAACAATGAAATACCAGGAGCATTCTATTACATGAAGGAAAAGAGGAGAAAGCTTTCCACTATAGTGCAGATAATTGGTCAGTTCATAAGGATAATAAATATGCAAAAGTGAAGGTATTGTTATGTGCAGATGATATGATTATCTACAAATGGAATTGTAAAGTAATTGCCTAACCAAAGTATTAAAATTATTAAGTTGGCTAGTTACAAAAATATGGAAAATGTATATAGCAGTAGTTATTTTTTATATAGCTGTGGGTGCTGGAACTGCTATTCATAACAGCAATAAAATATTTAAAATGGTTAAGCATATAAAATGCATAGGACTTACATGAATAAAGCCATAATACTCTACTGAGGAACAAAAGGACAACTTAAATAAGTGTCCTCTTATGAAAAGTTTTAGTTAGTTCCCTGAATTTCAGGGAATGTTTTTCTTGAATTTTTAAAGAAAATACTTAGGCAAACTAAGAATTCATGTGGTAAAATAAATCAGACAAAAATAAAATTAAACTAGATTTGAGAGAAAATATCAGTACTGATTTTCTCTGAACAGGAACATGAGTGACATTTTTGCTTTTTAAATTTTCTTTTATACATTCCAAAACAAGAAAATAACACTCCTATAACACTTGTCCAAGGGCTATGATACAGCTCAGTAGCACAGAGCCTTCCTGGTAAGTGTGAGGTCTTAAGTTTGATTCCTAGTACCAAAAAAAATGAAATAAAAAGAGGAAATACTTGTCCAAAACATCTTCCAGTCTTGGAACTAGGAGAGATTATAGATTGTTCATCAGAATACTAAAAGTTGAGAAATTCTAATTATTCTTTTTATGTTTTTTTCTTTACAAACTCAGAAGTTTGGCTTGCTAGTTTGTTTTCTTGTCATAATTATTTACCTTATTGAGCTAAGATTCATAAATGACTTGCAATTGTGATACTCTACAAATCATATTCAGTAGATTAGGAGAGAAAATAATATACCTATGACACTAAAGCAATCACATTTGTAGATCTCCTGGAATACAAGGTAAATAAAATTTGAGTTTACTGTAGTCTAGTTAATGAAATCCAAATTTTTCACAAATACAATCTTCAAATTAAGAAGTAACTTATCTATCAGATTTTATCTTTATTTCATGTTGCTTATATCCTCAAGTTAATCATAGATCACTTTTCTTGGCAGGCATGTAGTTGTCACTTCTTTAAAAAAGAAATTTCTTTTAAGCTGAAATTGTATGTGAGAAATCTGATTTCACTTTCTAACTCTGACACCAAGTATATGGACTAAGATATATAAAAATAAAAATAATAAGGTTAATATTTGCTGTGAACGTGACATTCCAAATCATCCTTCAAAATTTTGTCTGCTCGCAAAGCCCTGAGCTTGATTCCCAGGACAGCCCCGCCCCACAAAAAAAGAGTAAATGTTTGACATCTATGTTAAAAATTTGGTAAAAATATAACACACAATTTCACAATGACAGGAAAGCACAGTCTGATATACTAACAACTTCCTCAGCTATATGATTCCGAAGCCCATTCATTCTGTACTAGCAAACATAAAAAAATCCAACCTAATGTGCTTGAAAGTTTAAAGGTTAAACATAAAAGCAAGAAAAATATACATAAAAGCTATTTAAAACTGCTTACAGTACTCACCATCTCGGGTACATTTTGTTCAATATCCATAACACACTCCTCTGACTTGCTAGTCATTCTGAAGGTACTGGTCGCTCAAGTTCAACTCCAAAAGTGTCTGTGCTGACTTTGTAAATTAGCAGTCCGGAAGCACTGGATTTGTGTTACATTAATAATTATGTATGTATTCAATGCAGCTTATGTAAACTAATAGTTACTTATCTTCTGGAGAAATCAATCTGAAAATACACAATTTATATTCAGTGGAGAATAAAATATCTTCTTCCTTTCAAAAAATGATATTTAGTAAATGATTTCATGTGTAGAAATAAGACCAGGATTCTGGACAGTGTCTTGCCTTTATTGTTTCATGTAACTTATTTGAAATCACTAAAATTTGATTTCTCACAGGTTAGGAATTTCATATTTGCTTTTTAAGTTGCCCACAAAGCCACTCTTTGATTATAAATATTGCCAAATTCTATGGCTAAGCAAACAAAAGGATTATGATGATTAACTTTAAAACTGTCCAAAAATAAGGCAATACTGAGATTATTTAATCAGGATAAATATGGGTGAGTGGTGAATAAAATTGACTGTACTGTTGAAGTCATTAGCTATACATAGAGTTGGATAAGAAAAACAACTTACTAAAATGGCCCTAGCTACTGATGGAAATAGATAAATAATTTCAGGAGCTCTCAGTTATATGAGTCAAGAATTTTCCAGAGTAACTATTCTGCTTCTTATGACAGTGTATCTTGCTCAACGCTATAGCAATGATTATTGCCCTTTCTGTTGAGTTCCAATCTTTTAGATTAGCAAAAAATAGAAAAAAATAATAAAGAGCCTACTTCTCACAAGGGAGAGTGTACATAATGCAGAAAACAAAATTGTAGTGATCTCTGCAATAAATCTGTTAGTGCTCTCTGTCCCTATGGTAGAGAGTGGTATTATAATTGAGAATAAAGGTAAAAATGACTTTAAAGACTCTTCTTAGTCTTTTACTGTGTTTCTTACAGTCCAACCACTTTTGAGGAGACTGTAATGAGCATTTCCACAATATTAATAGAGTTACACTCATATCCTAACTCAAAAGGACATGCCTTCCACATACTGATTTCAGTTCTTTTGTCTATTACCCAAAGCTGGGGGGCCTAGATTACATGGTAATCCTAGTCTTACTTTCCTTGAAGAATCTCCTACTGCTTTCCAAATGAGTGTACTAATTTACATTCTAATTTAGAGCCCTCTGTCTACACCCACCACAATGCTTGCCATTGTCTTTCTTTTAAATCAAAGCTACTCCAACAAGTATGAAGTGATAGCTTATTGTGATATTAATTTGTCTTTTGCTGATGACTAGTGATGCTGAGAAATTTTTTATGTATCTTCTGGTCATCTGTGTAATTTTTGAGAAACATTTATTCAGGCCCTTTGCCTACTTTTTAAGTAAGGATATTTATTTTCTTGTTATTGAGTTCCTTGCATTCTTGCATGCATTAGCTTATTGTTAGATGTATGAATTGCTAATACTTTGTCCCAGAAAATGCGTTCTCTTTTTACTCTGTTACTTCATTTGCTGTGCAGACAGTTTTAGATAAATGTGCTTCTATTTGTCTATTTTGGTTTTGTTGCCTGTGGTTGGAAGACCTTAGCTAAGACATAATTGCCCACATTAAGGTCATGGAATTTTTCTCTACATTTTATTCATTTTACAGTTCTGGTCTTGGTTTTGAAACTTTCATATTAACCTGAGCCCTGAATATTGGGTGAGATAAGGTTCACCTTTCATGCTGCGTGTGTGGACCAATCTTCCCAGCACCTGTTCTTGAAGAGCCTGTCCTTTTCCCACTGTGGGTTCTTGGCACCTTTCCTTGGAAATCAATTGACCACAAATCTGTAACTTTGACGGTAAATTTCTGCGCTTTCTACCCTGCTTCACTGGTCCTTGTATCCATTTTTATGTCAATATCATATTGCTCTGATTATTTCCACTTTGTAATAGATCTTTAAGTCAATAGTACAATGTCTGTAGCTTTGTTCTACCTGCTCAAGATTGGCTTGGCTATTTGGGGGTCTTTTCTAGTTCCATGCACATTTTAGGGTTGTTTTTTTATTTCTATGGCATTGGAATTTTTACAGATTTTTCACTGAATCTGTAGTTTCTATAGTAGTATCGACTTGTAACCATATTAAATTTTCCAATCTATAATCATGAGATGTTTTTTCATTCATAAATATATATTGTGAATATATTGACATTTTGATTAGGCTTAATGCACTGAAACCTCCATTTTCAGAGTTTGGCTGCACAATAAGAGATGAGCAGAAAATAAACTGGTTGAAATAACTGTGGCCTAGCAAAAAGTAAATTGCTTTAAGATAACCAGGGTTGATATATGTTTTATATCTTTTTCTCAATGGCTTCTAACCCTAGTGGCTTAGTCCTTTATATCATGAAAGGTGCTAACAACACTGTCAGTGCCTCCTCATAGAAAATGTGGTTGTTCCAGAAGCCGCATTCTTTGTGTCAGTCACTGTGTGTTCTTGAGCTCACACTCATCTTTCACTTTGATTGATTGCTAGCTCATGAATTGTACCAACTCTTGTCAACCTTAAACCTAGTCAAACTTCAAACTGCGTGGTCCATCCTAATGTCTTAAGCCTCTTTATTCTGTTCTTAAAGTCTGATCTCCACATTGTGTATCCTACCTTTTACCTCCTAAAAAAAAAATTTTTTTTTTCGGAACCAGGGATTGAACTCAGGCCCTTGCACTTGCCAGGGAAGCGCTTATTCTACTGAGCCATCTCCCTGGCCCCTTTACCTTAATTATTTACTGTCCCCATCTTGCCTTCATGCCTCTTTTCCTGCTTTTTCTTTAGGCCAAGAGTCATCTGACTTCCTATACTTTTCTCCTATCTCATAGAAAATTCAGAATATTTATAAAATTATCACCTATACATTGTTGAGGTTTTATGCAGTCTATATTTTTAAAATACATACCATAGGATTTTTTTGCTTGTTTATATGAATCTGATAAGTTGTACAACCATTTCTTATTTATAATTACTATAGTTTACTGAACTATGCTTTCATATTTAATATATTAGACAATCTAAAAGTACAGCACATTAGATGAAAAGGGATGAGTGAATGTGGCCAAACTGGAGAAAACTGCACCCACCACACCACTGTTGTTAGCAGCACAGCAATTCTACTTGACTTGTGCATCCCCCTCACCCCCCGCTGGGCTATTTTATCCACCTGCATTACTCCATTAAGGGAGAAGAGTATATGTAACTGTGTGTGTGTGGTCATTTCCAAACTAGAAGTTACTGCAGTTTTCCTTCTTTTTTTTCCTTCTTTTCTAAAGAAGACTCAACCACTTGAAAGATAGAAACTCACTGAACACAATAGAAAAGTGACATGTGTTATATCATATTGCTTTTTATTGATCTTTGTGGCTTAGTTTATTTGCTCTCCATATTTTTCACCTACAAAATTGACAAATTTACAAAAAAATTCTAATTGGGAATGAGAGAGCCTCTAAACTATAAAAATTTTTCATGTGTTAAGAGCCCATTAGCAGACAAGCCCAGACCTAGTAAAAAACACAACTTGAGAGAGACCGTGAAGTAGTCTTTAACTTGTACTCTTGCAAACATGTTTCACCAACTTAGACGATTTACTAACTACAAAGAAAAATACTCCTGTGAACTAATTAAAGTTCTCTGGGGTCACAAGTTAAGGTGATATTGACAAATATTAACAAAGTTATTGCCTAGGACCTAAAAATAAGTTCCAAATATCTTTAAAAAGAGTATTGTCATTTCTTTTGTTACCCTGAAAATGGTGTCTTATATAAATATTATTATGAGCCAAGATTCATTTTGTGTAATATCCATATTTATATATTCATATGTATTTATTAATGTTCATATATATTTTTATGGCAGTTTGACTCTTAAAGTTCAATGTTCTTTTTCACAAGGAGCATTTTGTACATCAAAATACTAACAACCTTTTTTAAATTTAACCCTATGAGTTGCGAAATTTTTCCTTTTAAAAAAATTTTTTAAAGAATTTTTTTTACATTTATTTATTGTGTGTGTGTGACATTTATTTATTGTGTGTGTGTGTGTGTGTGTGTGTGTGTGTGTGTGTGTGGCCAACTCAGCCCACCAGGGGGCGCGGCTGGCTGGCATGTGGTGCTGGGGGATCGAACCGCGGTCCCTGTGCTTTGCTAAGCTTAGTTTGTTCCAAGTAGGTGCTTTAGACCACTGAGCCATTTCTCCAGCCCCTAAAAAAATTTTTAACAATAATGTTACTATAAATTTTTAGACTTATTGAAGTTTTAAGTACTTTGGGGGTTAACCAATATCTGGTCTTTATGCTTCGATTTTCATCAATTAACTCATTCATGTTAGTGTATTTAAAACCAAATTCTGTTTCTACACAAATATTTAACCGATTCTCTCAAAGTATTTATTGCATAATTTTTCTTTTATGCTACCAATTCAAGACAGTTTCTCATTGTACATTTTGGCTTGTTTGTTGCAGTACTGAGAATTGAACCTACAGCCCTCACAATAAACCACATCCAAAGCCTGTTTAAAAAATTAAAAAAAAAACAAACCCTCTGAATAGAACCCATTGCCTACCTATATACTGAAATACATCCCAGCCCTTTTTCTGGCTTTTACTTTGAAGTAGGGTCTCTCTAAGTTCTCTGTGCTGGAGTCTAGTTTTCAATTCTCCTTCCTCAACCTTCTAGAGCCCTAGAATTAGAGGCCTGCCTCATGTGCCCGGACTGTATATTGTTGTGTCCAAGTTCCTCTGAATGATTTATCCTAACTATGAATAAATGTAATTATTTAATAAAGATCCCAAGACAAAGGCTCTTTTAGGCCTCTGTCCACCATGCACAGGGCATTTTAATAAATACTGTCTGAACACCCAAACTTTGTATTTTATTTGAGCTTTAAAAATTTGATGTGAGAGGAAAAAAGAAAATAAAAAAGTGAGAAGATGGCAAATCAAAGCATCTAGTTTCTGCCAAGGGCAAGGACCCCAGCATGGCAAGCAGAGCCTAGGGTGGAGTGCCTGATTTGGTCTGGTCCTGATCTGGGGTCCCTCACCAGCAGAAGAGCAACCTGAGAATGTGGAGCAGGCCCAGCTAGATCTACAATGTATGAGCCATCCAGAAAGGCATCCTCCTTAGAACTGAAGCCGGGAAATACTCCAGAGCAGAATGTCAGGACCAGCTCTTCCGATGGCGGAGATGACAGCTTCATGGTCATAGTTCAAGAGGAAACTGCACTGAAATGGTCAATGGAGCAACATGGGAAGCCCATGAAGGACTAGAAGATAAGGAGCCACCACACAACAGGTCTGTCTTGGAGCTGCCAGAAGAGGTGTTGGAGTATGTCCTGCCGTTCCTCTCGCAGCATGAAGAGCACAGGACTGTGGCCCTCATCTACAAAGAGTCGTATTGGCTTATCAAAGGAGTAACCCTCCAGGGTACCATGGTTGCATGAAGGCTGTCCAGGAAAGAAACGTTCCATGAGCCGCTTTTACCCTACCCTAGAACCTCAGTTGTTCAGTGGCTCTCACACATTGAATGCTATTATGATGTTAATCAGTCTACATATGTGCTTGGAACTTGTACCCAGAGAAGCTGCAATGCTGCCTTCAATTACCTCTGGAGATTTGACCTCAATAACGAAGTATAAATTTGACCTTTGGCTTTAGACTCCTACTGTCCTAATGCTGGAGTGACTTTAGCTGTGTACAAGGACTTGCTAGTGACATTTTGTGGCTGGACAGGACCCATCCCTTATCCTTTACACCAACCAGTGAAATTCTTTGATGAAATATACACTTACCCTCTAAAGACTAGCATAACTGCCTGTGGCAACTCATGGGCCACTTCCCATAGCCAGCCATTCCTCTTGTGTGATAGGTGATAAGACAATTATCTGGAAGCTCCAGAGGGCCCCAGTAAATGAGCAATGATGTCTGAGTCCTTGACCTCAAGCAGTGAGCATGATCCAAGCTGAACATGGCTGGCCACAATGCTCATCGTCAAGGTAGCCAATCTCAGATTGTCACAGACAATGCAACTGTTTTGATCCTTGGAAGGCATGGCAAGCCCAACACTGTTTTCAAGGATGCTTGGTTGCTGAACATGCCCTTGGTTCCTGGGGTTGGCAGCCACTCAAAGAAGAAAATGAAGGTTGTGTGGCTCCAGAACTACTGTGCCATCCAGCCTGCTGGGTGAAAGAGTGTGTGTGGTCTTTAGCCAGGCTCCTAGTGGGAAAACCCCTAGGGCGTTTGAAGTCCCTGTCACCTATTAATGCCACTCCTCCAGCCCTGGTTCCTGAAACCTGAGAGTGCTGCTCAAAGTCTCCAGAAGGAGTATGGATGAAGCTCCATGTGTTAATGGCCCCTCTAGGACACTGAGGCTGGAGCCTCAAAGGCAGACTTCCGGTTTCTGGAAAGGGAGCTGTTGCCTAGCTGAGGAGATGGCTCTCCTCTCCTCAACAGTGGAAGTTTATCTCCAAGAAGGCAGCTGTCAGTGGCTCTTCCTTGGACAGTCCTGGGCAGGTCCAACATTTAAGAACTCCAGCTGCTGCTGAAGGATACAATCTAAAAAGGGACTTTTTTAAACTTCTGATAAGGATCAGAAAGATCAGCTCAGAAAGATCTGAAACTAAGGTCTACAGTTCTGAGTTGAGACCTAAAACCTGCTTCAGGTAGGAATCATGTGGATGGCATGGACAGCCATACCATTGGGGGGAACTCCTGAAACCAGCCTGTGTGCAGTGGTCCAAGGCAGGGTGAACTCATATTCAGAGGCCTCCTTCCAAGAAGCAGAATGTGAAGTACCAACCCTAAACAGATGCTTTACACTTTGTGTGTGCAGAGATGGTGTGTTGGGATTCCCTTTCTCTTTCTGTGGCTTTTAATTTGGAATTTTTGCCAGGCATGGTGGTGCATACTTCTAGTTCCAGCACTAGGGAAGCTGAGACAGGAGGATCATTCACTGAGAGTTTGAGGCCAGCTTGTGCTACCCAGTGAGTTCAAGGGTAACCTGAACCACATAATAAGACATTGTCTTTAAAAAAAAAATTTAGGGCCTGCTGCGCTGGCCCCATCCCCCAGGCACGCTGAGATAGCAATTGAGACAGGGCATGGTAACGCACACCTATAGTCCCAGCTCTTGGGAGGCTGTAAACAGGTGGTTCACTACAAGTTTGATCTAGTAGTAAGACCCTAAACACCCTGTAGACCCTTCCCTAAAATACAGAATGAATGAATGAATGAATGAATGAATGAATGAATGAGGAATTTTTCAATGCATAAACAGTTGTACTAAGATTTTAGGAAATAATAACAGTATTCCTACCCAAAACCCAATCTAAATGACTCCAAGTAGGAATTAAATCTTCATCAAGAAAGAAAATTATATATGAAAATACATTATAGCCAACTCTGTTACAAAAAAAGGAGAGATCTCCACCCTAGTTCAGATAAAATCATTACTGTGTTTAGTAGAGGTTGTGCCACATTTTTCTATTTTGCTGACAACTTACTGAACTGAGAGTCTTTGTGTTTGCAATACAAACTGAAGATCCTCCTGCATGATTTTATGTGACCTTCTTTGAATTCAAGAGCAGAAAGAGCATAGGAAAGACGTAAAGGAGATGTCAGCACAGCCCCCACCTCTGCAGGTGCTGACAGAAAGAAACCCAGAAGAAAACCACAGGGGATCTGGGAAGGCTCTGGATGTCCTGTGCCTGGTCCCTTTCTGCCCTGTGACACCCAGCAAGTCACCCAGTGAGAGCTTTCTTTTCCAAGTGTGCCAGGATCATTGAGAAGAGGCCAGGCAGTAGATGTCATATCGGTTGGTCTCAGAAAACATTTGCTCTCTGACACCAGAATATTTTTCTTCTTTCTTTTTTTAATGTAATTCATACAGGATCTACAGGGTCTCACTACACAGATCAGACTCATAGTAATGCTCCTGTTTTCAGCCTCCCAAGTGCTGGTATTATAGGCACGCACCACCACACCCAGTCTCAATCCCCATGTCAGTGCACCCTGGGGGCAGGGCCAGCATGGCAGGCCGGGGATCAAACCCCAGCTGCTGTATCTGCCTAAGCAGGTGCTATAATCCACTGAGCTATTTGGCAGGCCCCAGACGTTTCCTAGAAGTATTTCCAGAGCCCTTTCCCTGGTATCCTTAGGCCAGTAGGTCAGAAAGCTATGGTGCTACTACTATGAAAAAGCCTGGAAGCATTGAAAAGTGCTTTTTTTCTCCCCTGTGGACTTTTTAGCCCCAGAGAACACTGAGAAAAATTATCTCTATTTGTAGAATGTAGAAATCGGTTCCCAAAGGGATCCTGTTAACACTTCCTTCCAAAAACGGGGAGTTTTTTTCCCCCTGTGATGTATTCTTGTGCCAGGCAATTGACAGGTGACTAGATTGCATGTCATGTACTTGATCTTTGTGACACCTGGCTCCCCAGGGGAGCCGCTTCTTCACTTGTGCTTGTCTTGAAGTTCATGTGTCACCCAAGTAGAGCTTGGGTTTTCGAGTTGCATTTCTAAGATAGACACAATCAAGTAAGAACATGTCTTTGGTTAATACAGAAAGAAGTTAACTTGTCTCCAAATCATGTCTGGGACACAGGAGATGTCAAATGAGTTTATTTCAAATGAGACTAAATACAGTTTTGATGATTTCTCCCAGGCACAAACCATCCTCAGCTGGCCCTACCCCAGCCAGCAGTTCCCAGTCTTCCTGCTAAGTGTGTTTTCTCCTGCTACATCATGCTGAATACTGCCCCTCACTGTCAGCTCTGCCAAGTGTGGTCTTCATGGGAAAGTGCCCTGGTGCCAAGCCCAGGAAAGGGCCAGCTCAAAGGAGGGTATGTGTTCCCAAAGTTGCTGTACTGTACCCTCAGAGGAGAAACAGGCCATGTGCTTGCTTCCTCTGGTGTCGCACCACTCAAAGCCGTGCCCCAGGCTTCCCAAACTCTTCACTCTGTGCTGATGCCAGTCCTTCCTCCACCACGACTGTCCTATTGCATGGAGTTCTCATTTACAAGGCAAAGCTGGCCCGGAAGAGTGGCAGCCTACTATGTGTGGCATCATTGTTGCTGCTGAGCCTGACCCATGATGCTGTATTTGTGCACAGACAGTAACTCCACAGTCAGATCCCACATAAGTATAAAATAGTAGGAAGCCCGAAGGTTCAGATTCTCCATTTTTCAGTCTTTCTCATTGTCCTGTAGCCTTCCCAAGCCAGCTGTCAACCTGTTGATTCCTCTTCTTTCCCAAGTGGGCAAGTGACAGAAATGTTGATTCTCCTAGAAAGTAATCTAGTTCTTCCTCTGAATCCCATGCACCCCAGTATTATCTGCACCACTGGGAACCATACTGCCCCTTACAGCCATCTGAGAAAAACTTGCCTCCTTCATACCCGGTGGTGTGGACCTCAGCTCCTGGACCATGGGAAAGCAACTTCTGAGGCCCTTGGGAGGCCACCTGCAGGAGGTGTCTCAGTGCCATCAGATTAGATGGAACCACATCTCTCTCCTTTTCTATTTTTTCTTTCTTTTTTCTTTTTTTTAAAATGTATTTGGTTGTTATAGGGTCTCACTATGCAGCTCAAACTCATAGCGTTCCTCTTGTTTTTAGTGTCCCCTTATGCAGCTTATGGTGCTGAGGATCCCTGTGCTTGCCTAAGCTTGCCTAAGCAGGCACTTTTGTCCACTGAGCTATCTCACCAGCCCATAACTCTGTTTTAGAAGCTATACCAATTTTGTCTTAAAATTCACTAAAATGAGACAGAATTTGTTTAAACCCTCAGGACCACCCAAAGGAAATACTTATCGATATTTAAGTAAAACACATCTTGTTCCTACCTGACCCTTTAACCCCTCCACTCCTGCAAGTGTGCCTTTGAGATCCCCCAGTGGTATTGACTTCAAAGGGCACCTCACTGACCTCATGTAGGAATTGTGGTCTCGCCTTCCCTCTTGGAGGGGGCTTCCTGTTCTCTCATTTCACTTGTCATGCAGCAGAAAGCATTCTGTATTTTCATTCCAGTGAAAGAAGTCTTGACTTTGAAAGATGGAAAGACACTGGCCGGCAGAGGACAGGGGACATTTCTCTCTCCTTCGCCTTATCTTTCTGGGTTTCTTCCACTTCACTTTTTCCTTTTTCCTTCAGAGTGATATATCTGGTTGGTCTGTCTGCCTGTCTGTGTGACAGTCTGTCTGTCTGTCCTTGTCCTCGAGGTGATCCTGGCATGGTGATATGCTCAGCCTCACACTACCTGTGAACTTGCACAGCGCAGCTCTCAGTGGAGAAGATATGAACAGGCCCGGAGCACACTCAGCTGTTCTGGAAGTGGTAAAGGCCCATCCTGAGTGGCTCCCTCCCCCATGTTCTTTGTGAGTGAGAACAAAGTTTGGGTGTGGGCCCTCTTGTACCTCTCTCTACCTGCTCTGCTTCCTCCTACCAACCAGGGCTCATGTCAGTGCACATCTATCATGCCCTGGGAAAGCTGATACTGAGTGATGTTTCCCATAAAATTTGAGGGTGTCAGGTAGCTTACTGTGAGATAGTTTAGGTACATAGCTATGTAGGAATGAAAATAAAATTCATAAATATTTAAATCTGTCAATTTCATTTTTTGCTAATGTTTTCTTTGGATGAATTTTTGGAAATTTAAGAAGTAAGACAAAATGGACAGAAAAAATATTATCCTATACATGCTGTATCAACAAGTTTATTATTAATTGGTTAATACATCTGGTTGATATCCAGAATGTATCCTGCTGTCTACTCTTCACAGTAATTATATTGTCAAATAATATAGGGTTTTTTTAAAGATGTCTCTGTCTTGGCTTTATAGTCACTGTCTGTGTTTCTGCATTTTATTCAGATACTCCTAATACTCTTTTGGCAGATACTATAGTCCCAGCTTATGTGTGCTATAGAACTAAGCATAAGTAATCATAATTTAAAATATTATAATTTTAATTCCTCAGGGTGGGGCCCTGGTGTATTATTCAAAACGGGCTTCCTGAATGGTTAGTAAGCAACTTCACAGTTTACAAGAACTTAATTAATAGGGTATGAGTAAATGATAAATTACTGGTTCAGGGTTACCAAGTTCCACAAATACACAATTTATGATGATTAGAAAGAGCTTTTCTTTTGTTTGAGAAGACATGACAGCTAATAGATGTGGAGTACAGAAATTACTGAGTACAAATGCTGAGCATCACTTTTCAAGACTGAAGCCTGAATGATGGTTGGTTCTGTAAGTCCCTCTACTGCATGCTGAATTCCTGTCCTCAGCATCTTGCCTTGAAAAGGAAGACTTCCTCTGTGCAGACCTAGCTGAGTAGAAGGAATGAACAGAGTGGGCTTTGGCGGAGGAAGCATCCACCCTAACTGACTTCTTTCTCATTCCATGCTCCACCCTGGGGGATGAAGCTTCTCCCTGTGCTTTTTAGGAGAGTCTAAGCAAGGCCTGGCTCATCTAAAGCTGGGGAGAAGCCCCTCTAGAAATGTAAGATGAAAAACAGCAGGAAAATGAGGATAGAAGAGGCTGGGTGAATATCAGTAATATATATTTCTAGACTGGGTGACGGAATTAATGGATTTTTTATCTGTGAGAAATCCTTCAACATTTTGTGAGGTTTTCTTTTCAAAACTTATTTATAGTCAGATTCTATTCCCCTTTGTTCAGACTCTTTTCCTTTCTTTCCTCCATAAATCTGCATGCAGATAAGGCAAGGTGACTCCCCAGTGTATTCAGTGCCATTGGCTGTTCTTGCCAGCCCCACACACTGTATCCTTCTTCTGTTTTTCATTGTTCTCCTCTCCTCTTATGCTCTAAGGAATGGAGGATCAGATCTCAGCTATTAGTCTCCCTCCAAGCTGAACTCTGAAGCCCAAAATAAGCTCCCCCATCACTCTAATGACTCCTAAATTTTACTAGAAGCCTTCATTTATCAACTCAGTCACACATGTGTCAGTCTACCCATCAATATCATTCTGATACCTGCCATCAACTCAAACTTATGTGCTGATAGATCAATTCTTTGTTCTTTTCTCACTCTCCCCCTCACTCCACAAAACCAACTTGCAGCTGAGTAATACTCTATTATATAAAAATACCTCATGTCTTTTATCCATTCCTCGGGTGATTAGCATTTGGGTTGTTTCCAAGATTTAGCTATGACAAATTGTGCTGCTATAAACCCGGGTGCACATATATTGCTGTGGTATGATGTTTTCAATCCTTTTGGAAAAATACTCAGAAGGGGAATATCTGGGTTGAATAGAACCTCTACTCCTAGCTTTCTGAGGAATCTCCACACTGATTTCCGCAGTGGTTGTACCACTCTGCGCTCTGACCAACAGTGGCTTCCTTCTTCCCCCGCAGCCCCTCCAGCATTTGTTATTGATTGACTAAAAATAAATAAAACCTGAAAGATGCAATAGATACTGTGAAAGGGAAAGAAACTCTTCAAAGGGAAAGAACAAAAAGGATGAGGGAAAGAAGAAAAGAAAGAAAGAAAGAAAGAAAGAAAGAAAGAAAGAAAGAAAGAAAGAAAGAAAGACAGGATAGCTTGGATAATTGCATTGCTGATTTCTCCTGGTCTTTTGAAGGGAACAGTTAATGCTTATTTTTTTTTTCTCTCTTTCTTTTCCTTTTGTTTCCCATGTATTTAGGACGGGGTCTACAGGATCTACGAGGCCTCGCTGCGTAGATAGTGATTCTCCTGCTTTCAGCCTCCCAAAGTGCTGGTTTACAGGTGTGTGGCGCGAAGCCCAGTCTCCCTCACCCTCTCAGTGCACCCTGAGGGCGGGGCCTGCAGGGCATGCTGGGGATCGATGGAATCCTGATCTCTGCGCTCTACTCTACGTAAGTAGGCACTTTAGTCTGCTGAGCTATTAGGCTGGCCCTCTCTCTTTCGCCTTTTTAACTTTTTAGAATTTTTTGACCAATCTTGCATGCTTAAGTCTGATAATCTTAGCAACTAATTTGAAGACAACTATATACAATATATCAACTATTGCTGAATTCCTTTTAATTTTGTTTAGTGAAATTCTGTGTTGTTTCTAGTGGGTATAATGTTCTTTTACTATTTTTCATTTTATTTTAAATAAATAAATATAAAAAATAAACTAATTTGTACCTGTGGAAGTTCCCTTTCACAAGTAGGGTTGGCCTGTGAAGCCAACATTTGGCCCAGACTTGGGACACAAACACCAAGAGATTTATTACTTAGACAATTAGACTTTCTGGGGAAAGCAGGGCAAGATTGCAAATAGATTTTAAAATGACTTCAGAGAATGGGGAAAAGAGAGACATTGGCTTTTACTGTGATTAAGGAGTGTGGTCAGGCAAGGGTTGCTTCATACAGGCTGCGACTTGCAGAGCTTGAACTTCCTTCTGGTGCCAGGGGAGGAAACACCCAAGCTTTCTCATTTGTTTAGTCAGCCGTGGACCAGGAAAAAAAGGCTGTCAGCAGTCCAACATGACTCTTGGCTATAGCCTCAAAATAAAATCAGTACCCACTTTAGTAAAATGCAACTCTATGCTTATTGCTAAACAAGGCAAAATGTGGTGTCATCTGATTCCTCCTGTGCCCCCCAGCCAACTCATCAGCAACTCCATCAAATAACCTGAGGCTTCTCATCCTCTCCACTGCTACCATCCAGTCTACACTGTCATCTCTCTCTGGAAGTCAGTTCTGTGACACTTTTCTCTTGGCTTCTACTCTTGCTCTTTATAACCTATTTACCATACAGCAGTCAGAACAATTCTTTTCCTATTGTTGCTTTTCTAAAACTCCTCCAGTAGAGTCTTGTTTCATTCAAAGTTTATCCTCATTATATGTGAAAATTCCCCTTAGCCTTTCCTCTTGCCCTGTCTCTGGCCTCTTCTCCTGTCACTAGGACCTCACTCCTGCCACTGCAGGGCCCCTACTCTTTCCATGTGCTGCTCCTCTGACTAGAACACCCTCTTATAGTTACTCATGTGCTTTCCCCTTCCATTTAGTGATTTGCATCCTTGAAAATCCTATAGAAAACTGCACTACTCCTAAGAAATCTCCTCATCTTTCTTGTTTTGCTTTTCTCCATAGCACTTATCCTCAACTGAAAATTTGCCAGTTGCTCTTATTTGTTTTTCTCTTGATTGACTGTCTTCACCACTAGATTCTATGCTCTGTGAAGATGGAAGTCTACAATTGTGCCTATTACATAGTAAATATAAGTCAATGAATAATAAATAATGGGTGCTAATGATAAATGAATAAAACATACCACTGAAAGGCTAAGACCACTAACATTTTTACAAAGAATTTATTGAGAATTATTTTATACATAACACAAAGATTTTTTAAAATTCTAAATAATGTCTTTGTATGAGCCAACAAACATATTCAAGTCTCTGCCATATCTGAAAATAAAGAAGTCTGTGGACATAACACCATGAACATGCCCAATCTCATCTGAAAATACAGAAAACAGGTACCACTTTAGCCCTGTCAACCCATTTAATTGTTGTACTTCTTTATTGCATTTCACAGCCTAAAATTATGTAAAAAGAGGGTTGAGAGTGCTACTTTCCCTGCCACTCTCATTCTTCCACTTTGCTGCATGCTTATCTACTCAACTGCCTCTAAAATATTTGGCTATTTTTATAATGTCTAAATCCACTTGACATTTTTTATGAGTACTTGCCCCTAATGATTTGACAATGTTGAGGACTCCTACTGACATTTTCTTCCTTTTGTTTTTATGTATAACCTCCCTTTTCTTCCCACCTCTTCAAGCACTTCTCTGTCCCTTCCATGGGTTACTGGTCCTCTTCCTAAAACCCTGATGTGTCGTGTATGGATAGCACTTACATCACCACAAAATAGCACATAACAGAGGAGAGAGGAGAGCACAGGGAGAAGTGAACCAGAGAGAGAAGGGTCTGTGAGAAGCTAAAAAAGACATAGCTGATATAAGCTGTTTTAGTACAGAATAACATGCTAACATAGCCACTATTCTGACCTAATGGGAATAAAACACATAAAGGGAGATAGATGGGGACCATGAGAAGTCCCAGCTGTCACTCTAATAAAAAAAAAAGAATTTTTGAATCACAATATCTACAGGTAAAATTTAAGCCAATAATTATGAAAAAAATTTTAAATGCTCATTTGTTTCAGGATTACTTTTCCAGAAACATAGTAGAAGTAGAGGGAAGAGTTGTGGTACATACTGTTGGACTAGTGCGGTGATCTCAACACTGTTACTCCCCAGACACCATGTCTAAAGTGAACAGTATTTGGGATAGTGACTGTCGCTGTGGCCACACCACTATGGTACCCTAGTAAAGAGGGCTTTGCAACCCTGGAGCGCCTGTTGCTGAAACGTGTGGTGGGACAGTCCCTCACGTGAACACCAGAGGACACTATAACTCCATAGGCCTCCTGGAGCACTGAGCACTGCAGAAAAGAATAAGGGCCAAATGCTGGATAAGAGGCTGAGGGCCATCTCTGGGGAGGCAGGATCATTCTCAAAATAACAAATTTTACTCTACAACACATTTGAGCAAAGCCAATTGATGAAAAAATAAATTTCCCATTCAACAGAAGTAAATTTTCTAAAGCAACTGAGCATTTAGTTTCATCAAGGGGAAGGGGCATTGCCTGTGTTGGCCCAGATGCTGTAACACAGTGCCATAGACCAGGTGACTTATTAACAATGTAAATGTATTTCTCACCATTCTGGAGTCTGGATATCCAAGTCAAAGCACCACAGTACCTGCTGTGGCTCTGCTTCTGAGTTCACGGATGGCTGTTGTTGTGCTGTGTCCTCGCCTAGCGAAAGGGAACAGGGAGGTCTCTGAGGCCTCTTCTCTAAGGGAACTAAGCCTTCTCAAGTGTGTTCTGTCTTCATAACACACTCACTACACAAAAATCCCGCCTCCTAATGACATCACTTTGGTGGTTAGGTTTCAACATGTGAATTTGGGGAAGAAATGAATGTTCAACCCAGTACAGGAAGATGAAAGAATTTTTATAGACAGAGACCAAACCATGGTCAAAATTAACTCTGAAAAACCTGAGTGGTTAGTTGTTTCATAAATTGGTCAGCTATCAGCCAGCTTTCAATGACTTGGATTTTGGCTACATAAAATTCAGCAAAGTGACCTTGAGTTATCTGTATTGTAAGTCCCTGTGCAGTACAGAAACATGACCCCTGGCTGAACACTGCATGGTCCATGGGACGGAGGATTCATTTGGAGTCAAAAATAAAAGAAATTGAGGCAAGGAGTGGTTATAGCACATGGAACGGTAGCTCAAGGATGATGGGTTCAGCTTCAACTACAAGTGGGAACAGAGATGGTGACTCTAGTTGTTCAGGCAAAAATGGTGTGAAGGTGGTGCCGGGTTAAGTGGAGAAGTGGGGGAAAATGGAGGAGTAACAATGTAGTATAAGCAACATTACTTACAAGTCTGCATTTCATAGCCTTAGTCCACTTTAGGTTGATATAAGAAAATACCTGAGACTGGGTACTTTATAAAGAAAATAAGCTTACTGGCTCATAATTCTGGTGGTTGGAAGCTCCAGATATCATGGTGCCATTGCCTTATAAGAATTACAACGTAGCAGAGAAGCAGACAGAGGCAAACACAGAAGGTGCCAGGCACATAGGGTAGCCTCGCTTTATGACAACTTTTTTATGTTTCATTTATTTATTTTTATATTAATTTTATTGAGAAAGAAGTAGCAATGATACAGTTTCAAAATGGGTTAGTAGGACAGTTACAATAATTAATATATTGTATTTGTCTATGTAGTAGTTATTCATAGTACAAGATGCAGACATGATATCTTGTCTAAACACTTAGTTCAAAACTTTCTTCTCATTGAACTAAGAGAAAGTAGCTGTCTATCTATGCTAACTATTTTATATATACAGATTTTTTTTCACTACAAATCGTCCTTCATTTATATCCCCTTTTTGTTCACTTTTGTCAGAGATGGGTATTCCTTTGTCCTTCATATATTGTAGGTGCATAAATTCAGCAAAGTAATCCAGTATAGTCCAGTAGTCTATAATAGTAGTGGGTTATCCACAGGACTGGCAATGTCAGAAGTTGTTGACTTGAGCCTTTTACAGTTCAGTGTATTAATATGGCTTTATTTTTTATACCTTGATTTTATACTTTCCTGCTGGATGAATAAGACCAAAATAAAGCAAGACTTATATAACAAAAATGTAACTTTTGTATCTGCCAAGGTCAGTCAAATCCCCTCAGGATTTACCCTGAAACCCTGTACAGCAGTTTATAGATCTTTTGTCAGTGTCAGCCATCTGGATGAGTCACGGCCATTGCTTGACCAATGTGCTCTCTGTGAAAGCCTGAGAGAATATTTTCTCTTCATGTGACTCTCCTCAGGCACACTCTACATCGTCGATCACTTTCCTCTGTGGCCCCATAATCAATCTCCTTGATCAGAAAATTTGTGACACCACTGATTTACAGGATGTTACAGTACAGGCTTTCCTATGTCCTGAGTCCTCACTGACTTTGAAGGGCTAGGACCAAAATGTTGGTTGTCCTTGTAGCCCTTCTTTTTCTCTAATTTTTTGATCTGCAAACTTAAGTTGTTAACCCTCCAGAAGAAAAGCTTAATGATATTATTACCCTAAGACAGCCTATTGAGCGTAACATCAGTATCTATCTGAATATCAAACACCTTAGATATGACAACTCTCTGTTGCAAGAAGAAACCTGATTTTGCAAGTATCTCATTAATCCTTTACAAAGGTGCCCCAGACCTAGCCATGTTCCAGAAGGCCTGACCTCAACACCCACTGCTTCTCAGTGCCATTACTTTGGGAGCTGCCTTCAGCCCATTAATCTGAGGGACACTCAAAGCACATTCAAGCTAAAGCATCTAACAGTGGTCAGCAAATTGTCCCCCATTGAATTGCATGAGTGATTGTTAGTCATGCTACCCTTTCTGCAGTGGCAGCTTCTATGTCAATAATGTTTTGGTTATGGTGATGGTCATCAAGTCAGCTGTTTTCAGGAGTCCTTATATTAGCAGTCATAGGTGAAGCTAAAGTAGCAGGGGACTTACTAGTAACAGAGAGTCTGTACATGGGGCTCTCTTCGTACACCCCAGATAGAACAGTACTCACCACCTGAGGCTGGGCTGATGAATCTCTATTAGCCCTACCATGCACAGTCATTTGATTTTCTCCAGGAACACTCACTAGAGGAGGAGATTGTCTGATGTAACCTGAATTGTGATTTTCCTAATAGAAATAGAAGAAATGGATCATGTTGTATTTAAAGTGAAAACACTGACCTAAAATAGTCATAAAAGTGATGATGTCTGAAAAGGTTATGAGGGGCAATTGAGGGGATAAGTGACCCCATGCAGCAGTGGTGGTGAACCCACGGGATGAGTACCACAATGGGCTGTTTGCATCATTGAAAGTTCTAAAAGGCTTAGTATCCCTGCTATAGAGGTTCAGGAAAAAGCATAATAGAAATCTATAAAAGGTATACCTAGAACAGGAAGGGTTGTGGGGAGAGTATAAAACTGCAATGTACATGTTCATGAGGACAAGTGTTTCTACCAAAGGTATGGTCCTGGGTGAAGCTGTGAGTTACTGAAGAGTGATGGCCTCAGCCATGCCATGCAGTGCTCAGCAATATTAAAGTTATCAGAGAAGAACTAGAACAGCAGGTGTTGAGTCGGGGAAAGGACTGAGCAGGTTTCAAACAGGTGCCCCCAAGGGCTGAGTGCTGAGCATAACAAGAAAGGCTACAGGGTAAAAAGTGCCAAGCAGCAAGAGCCTCAAATAGTGTATGCCTTGATCAGGAGAGTGGAGGAATAGGGAATGAGAAGGTTCACCTTCTTCACCTCCAGCTGTCAGCAGAGAGCAAGTAAGAGAAAATGTGCTGCAACTAGGTTAAATGAACAACGGAGTCCCACTTTAGCTCAAAGAAAGAAAAAAAAAGGTTGCACCATTGAAGAGCTTTTCAGTGAAGCAGCAGTACAGAAAGGCTGGCTGTTGATGAGCTAAGTGATTGTGTCAGTTTGAGTAAGAAACGCCCACTAAGTTGGATCAGCATAGTTCTGAGTGTGGCTGAGGGGACTTACTGAAGACAGAAGGCCCAGCCTAGAGCAAGCTGCCACTGAGTGGTGTGAGGGGGAAACAGGGAAGGAAGCCTCCCTTGTGCTTCTCTGGAGGAGCTCCAGCCTCCTCAGGCCCTTGGATATTGCCTCCCAGCCTCTAGCACAGACTCTTCAGCCTCCACTGCAGACCCTTTAGCCTCCTACTATGCACTCATGTGGGACACTGCAATGGACTGCAGGCCTTCAGCTGCAGGCCTTCAGCTCCCTCCGGCATGCATGGAGACCTTTTGCACTCTTCCATATCTGAATCTATGCAAGCTGATCTTGAAATTTTTTATATATTTGCATATCTTGCCTGTTATGGTTTGTGTACAGGTGTCCCCCCAAAGCCTCCTGTTGTCATAGGGTGGCTTCTGGAGTTTGTGATTGATTACAGTGTGTGTGGATGCTGCACCTGACCTGGGGCAGGTAATTTGCACTACAATGTAAGGACAGCTGAGAGGCTGGCTAGCTGCCTGAGCTGTGGCCCCTCCCTAAGCTCTCTCTTGCTCTTTGCCACCACCAGGAAAGGTTGCCCTGTGCCTCAAGCGATTCTCCCTTGGAGCCAGCTAAGTTGGGACTGAAACCTCCAGTAACTGTAAACTAAATAAACCTTTCCTTCCAGAATATTGAGTGTTGAGTATTTGTCACAGCAGCAAGAGAAGAGTAACTGTGACACTGCCTTAAATCTGTTTCTCTGGTAAGACTGACACACTCACTTTGTGCACCCCATGCCTCTGCCTTTTGCTGCTACAATCAGCTTGCTCCACACCACGTGGTGCTGTGCACTCCCACTGCTGCACCTGGGCACTGGTCTCCACACAAAGTGGCCCACATTGTATAATTTTTTAAAAAATTAATAAGGATATTTCCCAAAGAAAAAAACAGACTGAACAGGTAACCTAGATTTCCTGAATAGATAATCTTATCTTAGTTTGTTAAATAACATTTTCTTCCCTTCTTTTTTTTTTTTTTTTTCCATGAAAGGCTGCACACCGTTGGACAGTGCAGCCTACACTTCCACCAGATTGTCCACCCTTCAGTTTACTGACTCTCAGGACAGTCACCTAAAAATGCCCTCAGGGACTCCCCCAAAAGCATGCTTTGCCAATCTTCTGGACTTCTCCCACTCTAGTCAAACTCAGAGGTAAAATTAACATCATGGATTTTTAAGTGCCAAAAACTCAGAGTTGAGCCTTGGTACTGTTATTTATTGCTAAAACAGTAAACTATTTAAAATAAAAAGTATCAGAAGAGCCTTTCATCCTCTTATGTTACCTGAAGCCTAACAAAAATGTTGAATTGATGAAAGTGTAGCCAATAAACATAAGCACAGTTGCTTGTCTTCTTCCCAGTGGGATACAGTGACATCGAGAAAATGCTCTTATTTTGCAACCTTTCACCCGACTCTTGTGGCGCCAGCTGCTGCTCCTGACCTCAGCTAAGCATGCCATGGGAACAGGAAGTGATGGTGCTCATCTTTCCCTTCTGTGTTTCTTCTAAAAGTATTCCGCATAAAAGAAACTTTCTTCTCATCAGCTGGAGGCGAACTTCAGCTGGAGATAAACTACTTTTTCAAAGATAGCTTTCATATTTAAGTTTTTTTTCCATTTAATCACAAAAATCTGGAGCTAGAAATTAGATAACAGCTTTGCCCAGGGCTAACAGGTGAATGTTTTCTCTCTTTTATTTTAATATCAGTATAGACCCATGGATTTTCATTATTTTAATATTATGAAATCTTTCATAGTCCTGACTCCTTTTTATACTCCAAATGTCCCAGGTTGGGACAATGAGGCTTTTGTATTCTATTGGCACGTCCCACTGGATCCTGAGTATACAAGAAGTCCATGCTTCGCTTTGTATTCTTGTCACTTGAGAGTGATAATCCATCTGTAAATCAAGATCTGCACGTGCTGCGCTCATGGTACATCACTGCTTCTCGGACTTCCATGCACCAATCTCAGA
>NW_004524579.1:32616134-32617166 GCF_000260255.1 Octodon degus | reverse complement strand
TAATGGTGTTTGTAGATAGGATATCATGTCCACATCTTGTACAGCAATTAGCAACTTTGAGGAATGTATGCAATGTGTTAACTATTGAAACTGTCCTACCAATTTGATTTTAAACTGTTTCATTGCTATTTGTTTATCAATAAAATTATGGGAAAAAATGGAACCAAATGTTTTACTAATGTCCATGTTTAAAATGCCATTCTATTCTTTTGGACTCATATCTTTATAATAATTCCTACATTTTATGAATATTTTGGGGTATATGCAAGTAAAGTATGGTATATGCTTGGTAAATACAGTAATTCAGAGGATCTAGTCACATGAATTGTATATAGTAGAATTTATTTGCCATTTATTATACATTGCATCTGTATTTCTTAAACACCAACTCTGTCACTGAATAATGGAATTTTGTCACTAACTGAAAAATAAACTGCGCATATATTTGTTCACAAAAATGCATAAACCTTAAGTCATTTATTGTTTTGAATTCTGAGCCAGGGATTGAACTCAGGCCCTTGTGCTTGCCAGGGAAGTGCTTATTCCACTGAGCCATCTCCTCAGCCCCCATTTATTGTTTTGGTAACCAGCAGAGCTGTAAGAAAGTTAAATAACAGTAACTCCAAAGCAGAAGATGCACCATCTAATCAAATCTTGTTTTTTAATGTTTTATATATCTCATAAAGTATTATTAATCAAAATATGAATAGAAGGGAAAAGTAATATGCATTATTTAAATTCTAAATTAATAGTTACTTAAATATTATTCTTCTAAGCATACATGAGTAAAATAACTCAGCAAGTAAAATTAAGATTCTTCTTTTAGAGATTAAATGATTTAAAATTTGCACAGAAATGAAATTTATTTTTTCTTGAAAATATTTACTACTTGGTAAGTAAAATATTCCCGATCTTGTATTGACTTGGTTAAGTTTTCATACCTAGCTAAATCTATGATTTCTTACACGTTTGAAACATAATACTCATTTTTAATACTTTAATTATAAATTGCCTCAATTTTTTTTTTTTTTT
>NW_004524579.1:32609204-32615412 GCF_000260255.1 Octodon degus | reverse complement strand
AAGAAATATAACAAGCTTTACCATAGAAGAAACAATTATAAATTCTTACATACACTTTCTACATAAATTTGTTTAAATCTTTTGGTTATAAAATTTCTGTTCATTATGCCTATAATTTGTGTACAGTAAAATTCAGTGTTTGGAACTGAAACCAGTACATGTTAAAATGTATAGCTTTTTTTAAAAATTTATTTATTTGATACAGGGTCTCACTAGGCAGTTCAGACTCATTATGATCCTCCTGTCTCAGGCTCCCCAGAGTTGGGATTATAGGAGTGTGTCACCATGCCATTTTGGGATTGGCATGCCATGCAGTACCAGGAATTGAACTCGGTTCCTTGCACTTGCCAGGCAAACACTTAGACATCTGAGCTATCTCCTCACCCCCAAAAATGTAGTTTTTAAGTAAATTTTTTTTTGGGGGGAGGAGAAGTGATACTGGAGATCGAACTCATGACTTACCATGCAGGCACTTATGCAACTGAGCTATCTCCGATTGCTGTTGTTATCACACATGCCAATTTTTAATTACTTCCTAAAAGAACAAAATGATCACTTTTTATATGAAATAATATCACTTCAAACCATAGAGCCAAGATCAGGTTCTTATAGCTTAATTATAAAAATAACCCAGCTTTAATATTTTCAGAAATCCTAAGTGCTGATTTCATGAAAATTGTGGTAATTATTCCATTATTCATAGTAAAATTACTGTTTGTCCAGTGGCATCATGGTAAGTGCTGCAGGTACAATATACTAATGATGATCAAAGAAAAATATAAGTGACCACAATATTATAGATCCAGGTACTGTACCAGTGGAAGCTTTGGGGTAAATCAATGTGAATTATAGTTGTCAGTTTATTTGTAGTGGTGACAATTAATGGTTAATTTGATATAAAAGAGATCACTGCAGTGATTGCTATTCATTCTATTAAGGAGAAGTGACAAGTGCGGGCTCTGTGATTGCAAGTGAAATAAATCAGTGAAGACTGTGAGTTATTGAAGGAGAGTGGTGAGCACTGTTACGTAGAGTCGCAGCATTTGTAGGGCAGGTGGAAGCAGTATTTGTTACAGATTTTGATGATATGAGCATGGCTGTGAACACCACTGTAAAGATGTGAGCCGGTGATGGGTTCAGCCGTCAGCCAAGCTCACTGAGGTGGTAGCAGTTGTAGAGTCTGTTAATAGCAGATGCAGTTCAGGTTCACGTGATACAATAGCTGTTACGGATGTAAACTAAGTAGAGGCGTAGAGATTCTGGAGTCAATGGAAATGATGGCTGCGGTGATTGAAGTTGTAGACTGAGTACCAGCTGCAGCCAGTGTTGATCTATGGCAGAGGTAGCAGCTGTGGCTTCAAGGTTGTGGCTGTTGTGAGAAGAGATTAAGCTTTTGGAAGCGTGACTGTATGGATGCTGCAGCACGTGGCAGATGAGGCGACTGTGCTTTTGCATGACATTCCAGCTATTGTGGTAACAGGTTGGGTGGAGGTGATGGCTGAGGCTGCGTGGCTGTAGCTCCAGTGGATGTTGCAGCAGTTGTAGATCCTGTGGCAGACGATGTGGCATCTGTGGTTACGGGTTCAGTTGAAGTGGTGGTTGAGGCTGCTGTAGGTGTAGCATCCGCTGAGGCTGCAGTGGCTGAAGATCCTGTGGAAGTGGTTGCTCTTGTAGTTTGAGCTGAAGTGGTGGTCACTGTAGTTTGAGAAGTCATAGAGGTTGCTGCAGGCTCTCCATTATTTGTGGGTAGCTGGATAACAATAGTGGAATTATTTCCTTTGTTGTTTACCAGGCATGAGGTGAGAACTCCGATTGCTGTTGTTATCACACATGCCAAAAGACAAGCCAGGAAAACTTTCCACAGAGACCAGTCACTGCAGGATTTTCCTCTCATCTAGAAGGAGTGTAAATAAAAATATCCATCATAAAGTAAAAACTGATTGCATTTTATCTCATTTATATTAATTATAACTTATCACATGAACATGGATTGAATCGCGAGGTGTCTGTGAAGTTTAGGCTTAAAAAAATTCTGCCTTCATCCAAGTGGAAATAATTTCATCCTTTCCCTAACATTAGCAGAAAGATAAATCTTCCAATATCTCTGTATTATTTTATTTCATTGTTTCTTTTTCGATAGACTGTATATTTCAGAGCAATTTTAAATTCACTGTAGAACTGAGTGGAAGACAGATGTTTCACATATATTCTGTTCCCACATACACTCAACCTAACACTGTCGACATTCCCCTTGCAATAGTACATTATGTGATGATTAGTAAAGTGCAATTACGAGTACCAGAGTCCCTAGTTTATATTAGAGTTCACTCAGTGCAATATATTTTATAGATTCAGTGAAATATGCATTTGTAATGTATAATGACATATATTCACCACCATGGTAATATACAGAGTAATTTTATAGCCTTAAAATTTCTCTCCACCCTCAACCCTATGCCTATTATATTGTTATGCAAGCAGAAAAATATGTGTAAGTGGTAAATTCTCTTTTGCACACTTAATCCTTCACTAGATTTTATAATTATCTCTTTTTAAGTTTATTGAAAGCAAGCTTGAATGTTCAATTATTTGAACAACTAATTTTAAGTCAACTATTTTTAATATGGCAATAATTGTTGAATTATTATTTTGCCTAATGAAATTTTGTATTGCTTCTACTGTTTTGTTATAGTTTTCTTAAACTTCTTCTCTTCTAGTATTGATACTCGGCTCATGGGTTCATATGCTCATGTTAGTTTGCTCATTTTTGACCAAGTCCAAGGAAGAAATTTATTTTGGTTTAAAAAACAAAGGAAAAAGAACTTATTCACAACTATCTCTGAGGAGACAGAGGGACGCACTTGCCTCAAGTACCATCTCACCATGTACAAGTGGGAAAGGTTCTTTCTGCATAAAGAACACAGGAGAGAGGGGACACAGTGAAATAATGAAGATCTCCACACTTGCTTCATTTCTTGCAGCCATTATCAACTGATTCTCCCCTGTTCTGTAGAAAGGAAACTGAACTTCTGCCATATGGAGCTCAGGTTTGTGTATTCTATCACTGCTTTGAAGTCGAGGTGTGAAGGCAGTGTTGGTCATGTGCTCATTAGGAGAAAGTTGAAAAAAAGCTGCTTATCTCCAAAAGGAAAAAAATGCTCAGCTTTTAAAGATCCACTTTGCACTGCCAGCTACAGCTCCCCACTGGCTTTAGCCCAGCCCCCAACCTTGAGGGCCTTGCGGCACCACATAATCTGATCAGCCATTTCATGTTGGGTTGATCCATAGATTCCATCAAGGGTAGCTGGAGCACAAGCAAAGGAAACCCAGATGCTTGAGCCTGAAAAGGTATCACTAAAAATTGTGAAGTCAAGTACGAAAAAAAGCCAATGTCAGGAAATGCATAGTCATTATGCCTGTTAGAAAGCAGTCATGCATCTGTCCCAACCTCTGCAACTCTACTTATTTTTGTAGTATTCACACACAAGGGGTTCTTTGATGGCTCCACATAACCCCCTCATCCGAATGCAATTTGCCACTACTCCTGACAGTCAGGAACTTAAGTCTTTTCCTGCTATAAATCAAAGCATTGTTAACATATGTCTAGTCAAATACTGCTCCACTCATATTAGAAGTAGCCTTCACACTACTATTGCTATCTAATATATTTAGAAGCCAAACAATTTCAACTATTAAACAGAAGTATGCTCAACTAGTGCTATATTGATACATGTACCACACTGTGTTCAAGTGATTCTGATTCCCAAGAAATCATAGGATACAACAAACTCAAAGACCTTCATCATGTTTCTTTTATTTTGTCAATGTTTTTATAACTTTTGTGAAACTAAAGTCTCTTAAGAATGACAAACACCTAAAATATAATTCTGATTAACTAACAAGGAAATATGAATGTTAACATAAACATAACCTTTATGCTATCTTTTAAATATTTAAGTCACGTGGCCTAAAAAAATTCTTTGGGTTTGGGCTTTCTTAATTACTGATTACTCCAATTTTTAGATTAATCTGATACCATCTAAACAATACACAAACACACATACACACAAAGACATAACATATAACATATATATGCATACACAAAACACATATTTAGAGTTATGATTTGCCAGCTTTTAAGAAGTTACATTATTAGCATAATATCTTTATAACCCTAAACAATATTTAAACATAAATTAGATGTTTGATGGTAGGATTTTGCTGGTTCTAACAATGTGAAAAATATACAACTCAAAGATAATTTGCTCAATTAATCTATGTATTAACTTCCTGAAGATGAGCATGGCAGGGGCGGAGGTGTGTGTGTGTATGTGTGTGTGTGTGTGTGTGTGTGTGTGTGTGTAAATTATGGGTCTTAGTCACTTCAAAAAGTTCTTGATATAGGTTTTAAAGCACTTCTCATGCTAAAATTGAGACCTAGCTGGTTAAAATTTATACATATTATGCACTCCATTGCTCAAGGTCTCTATTGTGTTAAAAAGAAAAATACAAAGGCAAGCCACTGTCATCAAATTCCTCCGTTTTTCTACTTGAGGAACAATGGTGGCAGGAAACAAAATTAATTTCCAACCAACAGACTTTTTTTGCCATTTTAATGAGGAAAAAAAAGAGATAAGACAGCAATGAAACAGTTTCAAAACAGGTTAGTAGGACAGTTGCAATAATTAATATATTGTATATTGTTGTCTTCATAGTAGTTATTCAGAAGACAAGATGCAGACTGATATCTTGTCTAAACATTATTAGTACAAACCTTTCTTTTCAACAAACTAAGAGAAAGTAGCTATATATCTATCCTAGTTATCTTGTGTATACATATATATTTTTTCCACAACAAAATGGACCTTCATTACAGGGTAATAATATCATTAAGCTTCTCTTCTGGATGTTTAATAACTAAAGTTTGCAGACCAAAAATTAGAGAGATCAATGGGCTAAAAGGATAGCCAATATTTTGACCCTAGCCTTTCAAAGTTAGTGAGGACTCAGGACATAAGAGAACCTCTATGGTGACATTCTGTAACTCAGTGATGTCCCAAATTTTCTGATCAAAGAGATTATGGAGTCACAAAGGAAAGTCACCAACAGAAGTTTTGACAAGTAGTTTGAAATATAGCCAAATTAAAATGAACCAAGGACTGCTACCAAAAATGAGCCTGAAAAAGTATCCCTAAAAATCATCATATCAAATACAGAAGAAAGCCAAAGTTGGGAGATACCTACTCATTGCACCCACTAGTACGGCCTTTACCTTTTTGTGATCAGGCATCAGAACCCCCTTTCCTAAACTCTGCAGCTCTACTTATTGTAGTAGGATTGACTCTGGAATTCACTCTCTTCCTTCCCTGTCAAATGTGTTTTGTCCCTCTCTCCTCCCTCAGGGTAGTCAGGGATCTAAAATCCATAAACTATAGCTTAAAAGTCACAAACCATATACTATAAGCCATAGCTCTTTCAACTAATATCTAGCAAAATACTGCCTCGTAAGTCCTCCTCTATTAATTCTGTACTAGAAGCAGGCTTCATAGTGGCTATTGCTGTACTTCATAAAGAATGTAAACTTAAATACAAGAATACCCAGCCAGTGCTGTATTAAAATGTATGCCATATTATTGTTACCATGTAGCTATGCTCAGGTTGGTTTATCTGACACTGATCAAATCAAAGGAGATTTCTTATTTGGTGAAAAAGAAAAGGACTTATTCAAAGCTGGCTCAGGGGCGCTGGAAGGGTCTCTTTGCCTCACCATCTCACCCTATACAGGTGGGTAGGGGTCTTTTTAGTAAGGGGAGAACAGAGATGACACAGATCTTCACAGTGGATTTTTCACATCCAGCCATCTTCAGCTCATTGTTCTCTTTCTCCTAGAGAGGAAACTGGGCTCAGGACCTGGCATCAGCATATCTGTCCATTCTTCTGGGTTCAGGTGAGATGTGGGTAGCCCTGTGCCTCAGGAATTTTGGAGAAACCACTTGTCCCAGAAGGAGAAAAAAATCTAACTTCTAAAATTCCATTTTGCAGTGCCAATTACATTATTTCAATGTTTAAACAATTCTGATTCCCTAAAGACTTTAAGATAGGTGAATTAAAGCGCCTGCAAGCAGGCGCAAGGGCTGGGGGTTCAATTCCCGGGCCTGTTGTGCTGGCCCCACCCCCGGGGCATTCTGAGAGGGCAATTGAGACTGCG
>NW_004524579.1:32599504-32608389 GCF_000260255.1 Octodon degus | reverse complement strand
CCCAGTAAATTTCAGTTCAGATCAGGTCAGTTATCTCTTCTGTGATACTTATTTTTCACATTTCTACCTCTAGGAATCTTACCTTTAAACATCCAATTTAGAGTTAATTATTGCTTAGGATTGTAAAAAGGAATATCATGCCAGGAGTACAACTTTATGGAAGTCAGTAAATGGTAAATATAAGCCTTTGTTTTATGTGTACTGGTGTAGGCTAAAGGCATTTGGGTTTATGTTTTCTTAATTATTTTTAAATTAGTCTGGTGTCACTTATACAATATACAAACACAAGTACACAAATACATAATACATAAAACACATATACACACCAGTACTCATAAAACAAAGGTTTATATTTACCATTTTCTGGCTTCCATAAAGTTGTACTCCTGGCATGATACTCCTTTTCACAATCCTAAGCAAAATTAACTCTAAATTGGATGGTTAAAGGTAAGATTCCTAGAGGTAGAAATGTGAAAAATAAATATCACAGAAGAGATAGCTGACCTGATCCTAACTGAAATTTCCTGATTTTTTTTGTTTGTTTGTTTGGGGTTTTTTTTGCCTCACAGTAGGTCTTAGTCAATTCAGAAAGTTCTTGCTTCAGGACATTTCCCATTGTGCTAAAATTTAGACATAGTGGGGCAGAAGTTTACACATTTATCCCAGCTGCATTGCTCAAGGCTTCTCTCATGTAAAAAGGAAACAGTCTAAGAACAACACACTTCACTGAGAAAAACAGAGGCAAGCACTGTTGTCTGGTCAAAACCTCCTTTTTCTAGTTGAGGAATGAAAGTGGTAGGAGATAGACATTCATTAACAGCAAATAGAAGTTTTGACAAATAATCTGAAACAACCAGTTTAAAATGAACCAAGGACTGCTAGCCAGAATAAGAGGAAATGTAAGGTCCAATGAGACCCTCACCAGCATCAGCCTGGTAGGTGTGTGTTCAGAGGACACAGCGCTCCTGAGTATTCTTGTCACTTAGGATCAGGGTCAGGGCAAGGAGAGCAGCTCTGGTCTCTGTCCTGGCCAGCTACTGCAGAGAACCTTGTTAAGGACAGTTGCATGAAATCAGAGTGCACTTTCAGTAACAGAAACCTGTTAAATTATAATAAAAAATCCCCTTTTTCTAAGTCATAGAACCCTCAAATATTTTCAGAAAGGTATGAAATAGTACATGCACTTTCCATTCCTGAGCAAATCACAACAGAGCTTCTGAACACACCCCAGTGTCTCTAGCTTCTGAGAGTCTCCTGACGCAGTTTCCTCTCCAACAGTTCAACTTTGAACTCATCATTGGCTCCCAAAGAAAGCTTCCGAGTGGTGTCAAAGAACTCACAAAAGCCCTAGACACAAAGAAAGGAAGGATCCTGTGTCACTGAAGCATGTATTTAAACCTCTAACTGTCCTGTCCCAAAAGAGGAAGTCCTCTGACACCATTTGAGAGCTCCATGGAGTCTTAACTGGAGATTTGTCCTGACTTAGACTTATGTGGTGAAGAAGTCTCAGCCTGGGCCCCACCATACAACTGTGGCTGCAACCTGTCTGGTTACTATGCAGCTTCCAGGTGGTACTGTAATTCTGCTGCCCATTCTGGACTACAGGTACTTGTAACAAAAGGAAAACAAAGGCAAAGCAAATCAATACAAATAAGTGTCCAAAACAAGAAAACAAAACTTTCCCTAACCCTGAATCTCTTCTTGCACTTCCCAGTGTGCCAAAGTGAACTGAAAAAGGTGAAATGTCCACAAAACATGAAGATATTTACCTCACCTTCAATGGCACTGTGAGGCCTCAGAACTGCAATAATGCCAAAGTCTTCAAGCAGTGAAATTGCTCACCTCACCCAAAGGGTCCAGCCAAACATCCTAAGAAAAGGTCCAAATGGTAGACCACTTTCCAGCAGAAAACCAAGAAGAGCCTGGAAGCCTCCCACCATTCCCCTACCCCCAAAACCTTCTTTTCTCTCACTGCTTCCAGGCTGAGCAAAACAGAACATGTGGTTAGGTGCTCACCTGGAGGAAGTTTGGAGGAGATACTTATCTCTAAAAGAAAAGGAACCCTAACTTTTAAAGTTTCCTTTACCTCTGCAGGTTACAATATCACTTCTTGGGGAATTCTCTCTTTTTACCATCATGGCCTCTCCTTCTAGATTTCTTCTATGATTTCATGACCTTTCCTTCGTGTGATCAGAACCTTATGTTCAGCTTTATATACTTCGCCCCCATCCATTCTTATCCACTTTTTGTTCCTTTAGTGCGTTTATCCTCTTCTTGACACTAAAATCTCGTCCTTCCCTCTTCTCATCCAGCTACATAATCAAAGACGATATGTTTTTTCTGGATGTTCTCTGGAGTAGCATCATTGTGGGGGAAAGCCAATTCCTAGGCAAGCTAGAATCTATAGAAATGCATGATCAATATTATTGAGTAATTTTCTACAATATTTCACGATCTTTTTGTATGTCATAGTAAGATGCCGCATTAATATTTACTTTCTCTACTGTGCTCTCCCTCTGCACACCTGTGAGCTTCACCTACTTTTCCTTATGCTCAAAATACTCCTCTTTATTCCTGTCAAATGGCTTTATTTTCTACCTCATGAGGCAACTTGAAACTACCAAATGAAAACCTAAAGCCTGCAAACCTAAAGCCTAAGCAGGCCTGGACTCTACTTCTCCATTTCTCCTGATTGAGGGGACAGGAACTGTCCTTCCTCCTCCCTGCAGCAGATGCTCTGAGCTTATCTTTGCAATCCCTCCCCTCTTGACCTTCACAACATGCTTTTCCTTTGGCGACTCTTCCTTCCTCTTTGATGAAATACTCCCCTTTCTTCATTTACTCACATTTGAATGTCATTTTGCATGTGCATGCGCACGCGCACACACACACACACACACACACATTTGATTTCAAATCCTCTTCTAGATGCTTTCCCTAAAACACAAAATTTTTTAGAGTTTCCCTAAATGCAGTGACTCCACTTGTGTACTCTTCAGCCCAGTACCCTCTGCCCTCCAGGTCCAACATACCTCTGATAAAGTCAATGATATATCATACAGTACATTTGCTAACTAATTCTAATTCATTCTTAAACTCCTGACAACATTTGCTCCTAGAGCATTCCTCCTGCTCTCTTTTGAACCCTGTCTTTTTTTTTGCTCCTATGATAATCTAGCCTCTTTCATTTTCTCCTAACTTCTAGAATTTTCTGTGTCTTTGGAAGACTCATTATCCACTTCCAGCCTGTATTGTTGATATTCCCAGGCCTTTGTCTCTTTTCATTCTTGGTTAAGGTCAGTCACTCTTTTCTGTGAATATATCCAGCTCTCAGAGCCATTTGGTCTCTGTCACAATGAGCAGTGAGCAAAGAAGTGAGCACACGTCTCACTAATCTCCAGTATGTTCTACATTATGATCAGCCTTATTATGTCACCTATTTGGTTCTTCTAGGGACCTGTTTTAGTTTCTACATCCATAATTCAATTTGATTTGCTTAAAAAATTATTTCAATTTCCAGAAGAAAATGAAGAAGGAAGAGAAAAAAAAGAAAGAAGAGGAGAAGAAGGAGGAAGAATAGGAGGAGGAGGGGAAGGAGAAAAAGGAGAATAAATAATAGAGGGAGACAGCATGACTATATTTCAATATAAGATTTTATTTACAAAAACAGGTAGTAGACTAGATATGATGGGTCTATGTGTTAGGAGGCTATCTCCTCATTCCAGTGATTTTAATAACTAAATGACTCTTAACTGTATCCTGGTTCACCCTCCCCTGTGATGTACAAATGCTCATAGATACCACACCCAACATGCCTAAGACACCTGAAACTCACAGTTTAGAAAATCATGACCTTCCTAGTGAAACTTATCCAGCTTTTACATCTCACTTAATGACACCTTAACCATTCATCCAGTACCATAAGCTAGAATAAAAAGATCGTATCTGAAAGTTCCCAGTTCATGAACAAGCCCTATTTACTGTATCTGCTATGTAAATCCCAATGCTATTGACATTTTCTCCAAACCTTCTAATACTCTAGTTCAAGGTGCTTTTAGCCCTGCTTTGTCCTTGGGTAGTGGTTGTTGACCACAGAGGCCTCTGTTCAGTGTGTTCAATGCACTGTGCTTACTTCTACAATAGGACTTCGGCAGAAACAGTTCTGTCCATCAAAAATGCTTTTACATTCTTTAATGTAGCTAAAATCAAGTTAGCTCTATGACTAATATCATCTTTTCCTTGACTGAAGCCACTAAGAGGCTTATGAAAAAGAAGAGGTAAAAGGCTTATGAATAACTGGAAGGACTCTATTGTATTTCTTTTTTTAAAAAAATGTATTTAAAATCCTCCTGTTTTCAGCCTCCCAAGTTCTGGGATTACAGGTGCGTGCCACCACGCCCAGTCTCAATTGACATCTCAATGCACTCCAGGGGCGGAGCTGGCACAACACTCTGGGAATCAAACCCCAGCCCCTGCACTCTGCCTATGCAGGCGCTTTAATCTGCTGAACTATCTGGCTGGCTCTATTATATTTCTTTAAACAAAACTTCAAAATAGCATCTTAGTGACATAAACTACACATACCCAGACAATGACAAACCCAAGTTCTCTTCCTGTTTTGGTCCCTTCTGGAAAAATGTCAATTCTGGCAATTCTCTTAAGTCTGCTTAGCCATATTCCCCTAGAGTTTTCAATGTTCTGTTATTATTACTGCTGGTTGCATATCAGTTTCACCTGAATATCTTTTTTTTTAAACTATTATTCCATGGGACTTAGCCTCATAATTTCTGACTTAACTGTCTAAGGTGGAGCTCTGTCATGATATGTGTGGAACAGTCCCTAGGTAAATCTAATATGCAGTCAGGGTTTCAAATCAGAAGACTCGATACTATCTACTATTACCACTTCAGGCCAAGAAGATAGCTCAGTGGAGTAAGTGCCTGGCTGGCAAGTGCAGGATCCTGAGTTCAATCCCTGGTACTGCAAAAATAAATAAATAAATAAATAAACAAATACTATCACCACCTCTTTCAGTTATGTAAGCAATATGACTTTATTTAGCTCTTACCCCCATAAAAGTCTAACTCCACCTTATTGAACTCCTTCATTCATGTTGCCCTAGAAACAATATAGACAATTCATACTTTTATCCAGATTCAAGAAGCAAGACTCTACCTCTTTTCTCTGAGTCTCTGAAGCAAAATTAGACAGGGGAGGGTTGGAATTTCAGAGTCTGGGGAACACAACTGAACTACCAAGCCAAATCCAGAGTTTATAGTCAAGGTAAAGGTTTCTATACAAGTGGGAAAGATTTGGAGATACAGTCATGAGGTAGTTAATTCAGCCAACCTGATGTGACATCAGTAGCCACAAAGAGCTAAGTCTAACCTTCAAAGCTTGTGGAGAAGCTTAAGAGAAAAGTTAAGCTTCTAATTCAAAATCATGGGGGACTGGGTGTGATACCTCAGTAGAATAAGTGCTTACCTTGCAAGCACAAGAGCCTGAGTTCAATCCCCTATTCTGCCCAAAAAAAGATATATAAATAAATAAATAATCATGCAAGCCAGAGGTTAGAACTCATAAAGCTAACTAAAATGCCACACACAGGTTCAGTAGCTAGAACAGTACGAAAAATGCAGTGATCACCAATACAGTAGGATTCGTGAAGCTTCACATACGACACAATTTCCTATGAGGGTCTAAATAGCAAATTAAATCCATGTAGCA
Source organism: Octodon degus (assembly GCF_000260255.1). Lineage (NCBI taxonomy): Eukaryota > Metazoa > Chordata > Mammalia > Rodentia > Octodontidae > Octodon > Octodon degus. The sequence continues at coordinate 32,602,662 of NW_004524579.1, read as the reverse complement.
GAGACATCGATCCCTGCCCAGTCCCTTACCATGTGTTTGCACTTTGCATTTATTCCTTTGACTCTTGTGCTATCTATGTGAATATTTGGGTTCCAGATTAGAACATTAGAACACAGAGAATACCAAATATCCTCCCATAAATTGCTTTACAGTGGATTATAATTATACTGAGAATTCAACCAATGCTTAACATGGATATAGATGATAACTAATTACATTTCCTAGGAAAGAACAGACCAAGTACACCACTATGTACAGCGCAACTCCACCTGGACAAAAGATACTACACCAGACATTACCTTTGTGCTGGATAATTCTATCTGTGGGCATCTTGACTGTGCAAGGATTCCTGGGCTCACCCAGACTCCAGGTAGATTTGAGGAGACATCACTAGTCGTGTTGTTTGGAGGTGGACACCAGCATGCAGAACTGTGAGCCTCTTGGTCATGTGGACGTGTGCTTGGCTATAGAGAAGAAGCATAAGTGAACGAGAAGTCATGACATTGAATTTCTAAAATTAAATGCTTCTCTGAAAAAATAACAGCATGACCTTTAAAAGAAATCAATGCTTTGGTGGTTGGGATAGATAGCTTGGCAGTGTAAGTGCCTGCCTGGAAAGCTCAGGGACAAGGTTCAATCCCCGACACCACAAGCCACGATGACCCCACCCTCGGGCATGCTGAGCCAGCCACTGAAATTGGTATGGTGGTGACACATTTGTAATCCCAGCACTGGGGAGGCTGAGTTAGGAGGATCACTATGAGTCCAAGCTGTGTAGTGAGACCCTGTACCAAATACATTTTTTAAAAAAAGTTTTTATTCTTTGAGAACAAATATCTGAACAGATTATTGATTAGCATATTTTGCTACTTTTCGTAAATTACCAGTGTTTCAGCTGAGGAATATATAACATACTCTCTTCATTATATTACATAAACATAGAAAGTACCTTCATGCTGCAAGTTGCTGTAGGTATGGTCCACCTACAGCAATATGTATTTCAGAAGGGAGAGGTAAAGAAGCCCTTGCAGTTTGTGAGGTACAACTTGTTCATTTTGAAAAAGGGGATTTCGAAGCAAAAAGATAAAATGATTCATCATCATGACACAATAGCAAGCACTGAAGCTCAGACCCTCCAGCATTAAGCCCACTGTATTTCTCAATTCAGAGACAATAGATGCATATTATACTAACACACTACATTAGTGTATGTTGTCTACCTGACGGACTCGTGACTGGGTCAGATTGTGTCCAATTTATGACGTGTCCTTGTTGGGCTGCTCTCAAGCAAAATATTTCATAACAACAAAATTGTACTCACAAAATTCGCTAACAGGAATGAAAAAGGATTTGCATATAATTGACAAATAAATGCCATGGTTTTTAAATATTGTTGAAAGGAAATAATAAATATTGAAAATGAATGAGTTTAGTGTGAAAGACCTTGAGAAAGAGATGTATTAAAAGAGAGGAAAGAATGGGGCACATTAAAAGGAGAGAAGAGGAGGTCCATGGATATCAGGTAAATGTTTTGTTACATTCCAAATACTGTGTAGAATTACACAGAGCTCTTCATTTCATAAGTTAATGGTCTTCACCTTTTGGCACTGAATCAAAGATGTTGCTACTCCTTACTCTTCTTATAAGGTTACCCACTTGCAGATTTACAGGAAATTTTACTGAGTAAACAACTACAGCATGCTTAATATAACATCTGGAAGCTAGATGCACTCAGTATGCTTATTATTATTGCTATTAATTGCATTAATATTTTATCTAAGATCATCCCTACTCATTTTTGACCAAATCATTTTATAACTCATTACTAAATAGTTGTAGAAACATAACCAACAAGTGAGTTAAACTGTTTAACTTTTTAATCATTTATTTATTTATTTATTTATTTGGTACAGAGTCTTGGTATGCATTTCAGATTCACAGTGATCCTCCTGTCTTGGCCTCCCCAGCATCGGAATCACAGGCATGTGCCACCATGCCGGGTTTTGGTGGGTGGCACAGCATGCATGGCATGTGGTACCAGAGATCAAACCCGGGTCTTTGAACTTGCCAGGCAGGCACTTACACCACTGAACTATTTTCCCCGGCCCAAATAGTTTAAAACTATAACTTTTAAAAAGCCAAACTGCCAAAAAAAACTATCAAACTGCAATTGTATCAAAAAACAAAAACTGGAATTGCACACAGTTGTTAATCCATTTCGGAGGTCATTAAAAACACAAAAATTACACTCATCATTGAATATAATAAAATAGGATATTCTTGGAAGAAAATAATTAAATTTTTCTGTAATATTAAAGAAATAAAGATTATAACTCCATGTTTCATGAGAAAAACTAAACAAAATCCCAGCTGTTGGGGAACTTGCCAGTCAGCTCAGTTGTTTAAAGTGCTTGCTTGAGCAATCTCAGTCAGTCACAGGGGACCAAGGTTCAATCCCCTGCTCCACATGCTGCACCAGACCTGCCCTTAAGGCAGCCTGAGCCAGCCCCCCCCAAAAAAAAAATCCCACCTGTTATTCACCAGGTGAATGTGAAGAAAACTGAACACATATATATAGATATAGATATAGATATAGATATAGATATAGATACAGATATATAGATGTATAGATATCAATACTCTGCTTATTTTTGTACATGCTGACTCTATCATTTAGGTGATATTGAGTTTACCTGAGGTGGATGAACTCAGATAGTCTAATGCTCTTTATAAACAAATGTTTATTAAGAAAACTCCAGGCTTGTTTCCAGAATTTTCTGCCCTTTTTGGAACAACAGTCCTTCAAAGAAGGCAGGGAATAGGTGAGTCTATACTCCAGGCGGAGAACCCGTGATCAGAGTCAAGTTTTATCGTTACTGTGTGGCCCAAGTGGTCATTTCATTGTCAAAATGCTTTCACTAAACACAGATGGTGTCTCTAGACAAATGTGAACCCAGTAGAGAGCTGTGGATGGTGTTCAGTTAGACAATGAGCATTAGCTCACAATGGCTAGAGGCAACTGAAGGGCATTTACCTGCATTTACCACAGGAAACCTGTACCTATATTTTTTCCTTCATTTTATAAGCATTAACTTAATAACTCATATATCCCTAATAGAAAAAAACACCAAATTTTATTTTCTGTATTTTATAATTTT
>NW_004524579.1:32598376-32599191 GCF_000260255.1 Octodon degus | reverse complement strand
TATATATATATATTACAGATTTTCAAAACAGGAATAGGTAATTAACAATAGTTGTTATATTATCTACTTTTAACATCAAATCTGTTGCTCAGATTGAAGGATATGGTTATGCAAGATTGAACAGATAATTGAATATTAACTTGTGCTTTCAAGAAATCTTAATTTTGTCCTTGTTTTTTAAAATTTGTTTTAAAGAGAGTATACTAATTGATAAGACGTTAGAAATGGTACACATTTAGAAGACAAAGACGAGAGGTATTCAACCATGGGTTTTGCACTATATATTGCTGTCCCCGATGTAGTTGGTCAGATCACAGATATCAGCTTACAGAGTTAGTCAAGGTAAAAATTCTAAACATTAATTGCTATTTTTAAAAATTTGATGGAAATTATTAGTGCAATCATCTCAGCCATCTGTATACACATTTACATGATTTTCCCCTTTCTTTTTCCCTATCTTTTCTCCTTTTTCTCATCTTTGCTGTTTAGTCCTTAAGTTTAGTTTCCTTCTGCTTTAATATATCTATTATACCTTTCAGGTTTTATTTATTCTTTTGGGTTCTTACACTAGGGAGACAATACAATATCTATACATGTGGGTCTGATTTATTTCACTTATGAGTATAGCCTCTAGTTGCATCCACTTATCAATAAAGCCTTCAAGTTTGTCTCTCTTTATAGCTGAGTAGTACTGCACTGTATAAAAATACCACATCTTTTTCATCCATTCCTCAAGTGATAGACATTTTGGTTGTTTCCAAGATATGGCTATGACAAATTGTGCTGCTATACACATGGGTGCACATATATCACTA
>NW_004524579.1:32579055-32591036 GCF_000260255.1 Octodon degus | reverse complement strand
TCTCTTAATGAATAGAATGATTTGTTCTAATGGTGTTTGTAAATAGGATTACAAGTCCGCATCTTGTACAGCAATTAACCACTAAGAAGAATATATGCTGTGTATTATATGTTGAAAAAAATTAAAAAAATAAAAATAAAAACAAGAGGATCACTATGAGTGCGATCTATATAGTAAGACCCTGTCTTAAATACAACAAATAAGTAAATAAATAAAGTGCTTTATTTGAAAGCCAACATGATACAATTATGAAAAGTTCTGTACAAGTCACTGCATTCTTTAAAATGGTACTCTGATTTCTTTTTTTTTTTTTTTTTTTTTCGGAACCGGGGATTGAACTCAGGCCCTTGAGCTTGCCAGGGAAGCACTTATTCCACTGAGCCATCTCCCAGCCCCAGTACTCTGATTTTATTCTGCAAAGAAATTTGTTTGAAATTGGCACTTGAGCAATACAGCCATGGTGTAAACCTCCGCCTCTTCTCATGAAACCTTTGTGCTTTACCAATGGCAGAAAGAGCGGACGGTTACTCTTGCCGCTTGAGTCTTACTCCCACAGTCACTGACTGTCCAAGAAATTCTAAGCCACAAAATTGGAGAGATTTAATTTTTAAAATTTTAAAAATAATAACAAAAAGGAGCCGGGGAGATGGCTCAGTGGAATAAGCGCTTCCCTGGCAAGCGCAAGGGCCTGAGTTCAATCCCCGGTTCCGCCAAAAAAAATAAATAAATAAAATAATAATAATAATAATAATAATAATAATAATAACAAAAATAAAACAACACATCGTGGGTTAGACTTGCCATGTAAATTTTTTATGTCTTTATTTTGTAAAGAAAATGTCTTTAACATGTATCTTAATAATTCCACAGAGCCCCAAATCTGAGCAGCAGATAAACAGCACACCTGGGTTGTTACTCTGAGCAAAGAGCGTGGGTGTCTCTCATTGTCATGTCAGAGTCCCATGAGAGATATCTTTGCTCTGAGCAGAATTTCTAGTCAAAAAGCAACTGGAGATTCTTGGCTGCCACGTTTGAGGGAATTCCGCCCTGGCGGGCCATTCCTTGAGCAAGCACGATGAAAGATCAGAAGCCTGCTTCTCAGTCATCTAGTTAGAAGGAGATGAATCACACTGTTGTCTCAAACCTAGGTCACACTTTGGTGTTTATTTACATTACTTAAAATTCTCTTTCCTGGCATTTCAGTACGCCCTGATTATTATTCTTTGGCTTACTAATACTCTGAAGGCTGACAAAACAGTTTCAGCCCCGTAACCTTAGACAGGTTAGGGAAACGCATTGTTGCACTTCATTTTTGGCCTTGCTATTGACATTGTACCACAACATTCAGACACAGAATGTCAAAACCCAAGTAAATTACTGACTTGAGATCCAGTTAGCTCAAAAGTACGGTTTTTGTGGAAAAATAATAGGTACAGAAAAACGTATTTCCAAAGAGCTCTACCAAAATCATTCATTCAATTAGAAGCAATCATTCGCAGTCAATTTAAATATTAAACTTAAACATTATGTACACATATATAATGGCTATATGTGTGGTTATTATGACACTATCATAACCATATATACATATGGCTTTATTACAGCATTGGTTATTCTTTATTATAGTTTAACAAGATGAGCCAACACCTATAGCAGATACTCCTTCACTGAATCAATAGCGATACAATGTTATTTATGCCATGAGATTATAAAATTAGCCTTTCTAAAAATAGAAACCTTCCGTGGGATAGCACATTGATGTTTTAAAGCATCCCACTGAATTTAATTCCAAAGTTGAAATTAATAAATTTTAAATGTCATTATATTGACAGAATATGGTCTTTCATTTAGTTACTCCCAGCTACCTACTGAGCGTGGGTAGGCTGAGACAGGAGGATCACTATGATGTCTTCCCCAAACCCTCAAACATCCCGGGTTTATTTACAACCTGGATACTGAATTAGCAGACACTGAGGCAGGTCAGGCCCCTGCTGACACGCTAGCTTTTCCTTTCTGAATGCTTGTTTTTTCCTTTTAACTTTTGTATTTATTGAAAATGTTGCACATATGTTTAATCAAAGACAATACTTATTTGCTTAAGGAAAGTTTTTTGGTGCTTTCATTTTGTTTCTGCAGATTGGAGACACTGGAGGAAGTACCTAGTGGTAACCATGTATCAACTTCAGTGACGACAGGAACTCCTACATAATTCATCTCTACCCGAGGTCAATGAATTTATGACTTTTCTTGGGATAATATTCAATTTTAAGCTGACCATTCCTGTGTGAACATTCTTTCCCCTATTAAGTCAAAATTTTCTTTGTTCATTAGGCTAAATTACCACCTGGTCTTGATTTCTGGAGACATCCACAATAAAATTATTTTTTCTTAGAACACAAGTTATAATCCCTGACACACAATTTCAAAATCAAAAGGCTTTAATGACAGAAATTTTTAAACATTGGAACAAGTATATTTGATAGCAAAAGTTGTCCCACATATTTAAGACTGTGTGTGTGGTTTTTTTTGTGTGGCAGAACTGGGGACTAAACTCAGGCTCTTGCACTTGCCAGGGAAGCGCTTATTCCACTGAGCCATCTTCCCAGCCCCAAGACTGTTTTTAATCTTTAATAATTTTAATGGGATTATTCATATGTTTAACTATAAAAATATAAACATGTACTAAGGCTACTACTACAGAGATTGAGTCATGTACAGGATAGTCAGAGAACCTTTACAAAAGTTTTAAAAATCTGACCATGAGACCTAAACTTTTCATATGAAAGATTAGGGGTTTACAGAAATGTCACACCTTTTTTTAATTATTTAATTATTTATCTATTTACTTGGTACAGGGTCTCACCACAAAGCTTGGACTCATAGTGATCCTCCTGTCTCAGCCTCCCCAAAGTGGGGCTTACAGCTGTGGGCCACCATATCCAGTTTCTGTGGCTGATGCATGGCATGGGGGTGGTTGGGGTGTGCTGGGTACGGTGAAGACATGTATGACCCTTTTTTTTTTTTCTCAGTGTTCTCAGTAGCGGTTTCATGAAAGTTTTCAGTTAATAAGCTGACTCTTAGACTAGCAGGCAAGGAAATAAACGAAACAATGTCTAGGTTCATCCCTTTACGAAATGTACCCTCTGGTGGGGAACATTAACGCTGGGGCAGCCTTGCAAATCTGAGGACATCAAAACGTATTTTTTTCTTTTCCATACGTTTACTCAATTTTGAAATAGATAGAAAGCTACTCGAAAAATAAAATCTATTGTAAAAAAATAATATGAGACTAGTTTTTTGCACTTTCTATTTTTTATTAGTACACATTTGTATTGCATAATGCCCACATCCCCTGCCCCAGGTCAGGAGCTGGTCCCTGTACAGGACACATCTCTATCCTGCTCTCACATCTGTCCCACCTCTGTCTTCCCTCTTTCTCTTGATTTCCTTCCCATTTGTAAAAGATCTTTCTCCCTCCTTTCCATTGTCTACCTTTTATTTTGCTGTTTCCTTATATTTTGGTACTTAACATAAATAAATGTGATATTTAAGTTTATCTGATTTCTTTCACTATGCATTTTGGTTTAATTGTAGCAAACAGTGCAAACTTTGGGCGACTTTTGGCATAGATTTTATTAAAATACTACTGACATTATACAATGTCTGTGCCTATTCATGTTGGCAGGCCACACTGCCCATGGTTAATCCTTCTAATAGCTGCAAGCATTAAGTATCATTATTCCCTCTTTTCTGATGAGCCATGCAGGGTTCTGGTGACCTCCTATAAAGCCTAATATGATATAGTGAGTGACTTGAAGCTTCTTCATTCCTTTATTGTTTACAGCATCTTACTGTCTGATGTGCACCACACTGTGACCTAAGAAGAATGAGGAGAAAAAGTAAAGAGCCAGCCAGATTCTGTGTTTATTATAAAGACCGCAAAGCTCTCCAAACTTTTGAGGGCTTCATCAAGATGGCTTGGGGAAGTATGGATGTTCATCAGAAGCAAGACTGGTGCTGTTCTCTGAATCAAGACCCACTCACAAGAAGTAAGAGGACTGGAATTCAGGCTGTAGCTTACAGCTGTGACATGGCAGCTCTCAGGATAGAGACACAGCTCATCCCCACTGAGCCTGTGGGTTCTGGCCAAGCATCAGGCAATGGTCAGTGTGCTCCTGGAGCATGGGGTCAGCTATAAGCCGTCTGAACCAGATCTTCTTCAGGATATCAGGGTTTTAGATCTGTTTGGTTTTTTTGTTGTTTTGGGTTTTTTTTTGGCGGGGGGGAGTTGTTTTGTTTTGTTTGTAGAACAGGGGATGGAATTCAGGCCCTTGCAGAGTCTTAGATCTGTGGGCCAAAGTTCAATTACCCAAGAGACTATATTTTGTAGTGAAGGACACACACATGCGCGTGCGGCGTGCGCGCGTGCACACACACACACACACACACACACACACACACAGTAGGACAGATTTCCAGATCTCATTTTTAAAAATGCAGCAGCAAATGTACTGGTTAGTTATTAGAATAAAAACTCAGACTGGAAATCTAAGAAAATCTTAGATCAATAAAGTATTGTATTAGAAAGAAATCGAGGTTTGTAAAGTCTGGAACCACCACAGGACCATATGGGGGTCAATTTTTAAACTAGGATTGGAGTGGGACCCGTGACTTTAGTGGTGAAAGACCGCAGCTCTGTTCAGCACTGTAGTGCCCTGACTCAGGGCACAAGGCACAGTCAGACCCAACACTCCTGGAGTTAAAAGTCAGGACTTTGTTTATCCCTTCAGCTTGACTTGCAGCAGCTGCTGAGGTTGCGCCAAGGGAGAGGATCCTAGAATTCCTGGCTGACAGAGGCTTGGATCTGGGATACTGATGGAAAATGAGGCATGACACAAAAAGGTTGCTTTGAGTGCAGCTCTGAGGAGCTGGTGAGGGTGCAGCAAGGCATGGGCATGCAGTATAGCTAGAAAAGAACCCACTGTGAGGGTATTCAAAATATCAGGAAAGCAGAAGAAGTGATCTTCAAGGGATAAAGCCAGCCATACTTTATTTTTTTTCAGGTCTCCATTTCTTTTATTTTTAAAGTAATTTGGTTTTGTACAATGTATTATCACACATACCTGTGTGTGCACTTGCACGTGTGTGCACAACACAGAGGACTTGAGAAGCAGAGAAACAAGAGAGCTTTTCAAACAGAAGCTTTTCTTTTTATGAAGTTCAAAGTAGATTACACTGATGTGCTTTTTCAGTCATTAAACAATGTATAGACATGATCTGTTGAATGATTTATGCTCCCCAAGTGATTAAACAATGATTTTCTATGAAAGACTAGACACAAAAGCTTTTAGAAGCAGAGTACTGATTCCTGCAAGAAACCAACTTCAGGCATACATTTGTATTTAAGTATATTTCTTGAGAATGCTACAGTAGCAGTGCATAAATTCATTCTGTAAAAAGATCCAAAAGATGATTTTCAAGAGGCTCAATGTATTGTGCTTTCAGATAAAAATTCTAAAACAAATGATCAGTTGCTATGACAATAACAGTTAAAACTGCATATATATGTGTGTGTTAGAGATCAGAAGAGGCTATATGAAATGTAAATAATTGTGCTTAAGAGATTTTTTTTTTGTAAAGTTGTTTTAATAAATAAAAACTTAAAAGTGTCTCAGTGATAGATATAAAGTAGACACAGGTATCAAGGGTTTTCTCCACTTGGCTTAGAGTTTAAAAGAAAATTCATCCTTGTACAAACCAACTGGTCTCCGATAATCCCAAACTGGACAAGTCACTTACAGCTGGGCAGGCAAGGGGCTTAGAAGAAAAGACAAAGTGATCCTCTCATTAATATAAAGCATTAACCAGAGGTAAATCCAGGCTGCACCAACTAACTAAGCACGTGCCAGCCTTCCTTTAAAATTCTTAGACCAAAACAGATGGGTCAACCTACTTCCTACACTCAGTGTCTGGTCGACAACCCATTCTGTAGCTCACAAAATGAAATGTGCTCTGTTTTTTGAGAGAGCTTAGGATAGGCATGATCCCTTGGTACCTTATCCCTTTTTTAACCCTCTACACATTAACTGTAAAATTCTTATTTTTAGAAACATCATAGCAACTCTTGATGATGATAAAGGGCAAAGTACAATTCACACAGTTATATTGATGTTTACAGCTAGGAAATAAATGTAATTCGATTTTCAGGCTGGTCAGTTTGCTCTTTGAGGCCCTTAACTTGAAAGGACCCATTATCCTTATCAAATCGAAGTGAATTTAAAAAAAAGATGAGAAAATAACAAAAATTTCAATTAAAGTCTTTTGTACCATATGTATAGATATAAGAAGAATTTCATCAAATAGTTTCCTGTCACTCAGAAGCATCCTTGCTGTCTGTAACAATGTGCTAGAGTCCTTCAAATAAAATTATAGGGTAATTTAAAATATGTTACACATTTACAGTTATTTGAGATTATTCAATAGTTTGTAGCATGCTAATGGAGTGAAACAGAGAAAGGCAGTCCACATTCATATATAAGATAAATTTACTTCAGAAGTCAGTGGAAATCTGTGCTCATGTTCTTAGTATAGCCATTGTGATAAGACCTAAGACATAAGCAGCCACTAATTTTTGATTCACACTTAAGAGGAGGTAGAGAGGCACTAGCGATTCCATGTCCCCCAGCGTAGGTAGCATCAGGGTTGCAATGCACACCACTCCCAGGAAGACCGTTAGTAAACTAGGTCCTGACGGGACAGTTTTGCTCTCTGGTTGAAATGACTGCTCAAAAAATAAACTTTCAGCTAAATGTTCCTATATTCTTTTTTCCTCTTCTTCCTTCTGCTGTTCTTTTGCAGATGGGAGAAGAGTAGTAACAACCTCTTTCCTTCCTAAAGCCTTCCTCTGGCTTTGCTCGGAAACTTGGGAGACGGAATTTGTCAATTATACCATAGTGACAGGACCGAACATATCTATGACAAATCACAATATCCACACAACACTGAGGCTTTACCACACCTGCAGCGTCAACGACAACATGCTTATTTGGAGTAGTACACAAAACTTTGAACTTCAAGGCAAATTCATAGGGATTGTACAGTCAACACTTGCTTATGTGTTGGCTGATCATCTGCATAAAATATGAGCTCCGTGGGAAACACAAAAACAGGAAGATTTCCTTCCACTAACTCTAGCTGTCTTTTTGTTGATGCATTGGCACTGGATCCCTTGCACTGCCGCTTCTGTTTTTACAGTCTCCAATCTATTTTGGACTTTTCTTAGGTTCAGTTAAAAACTCCAAAACATTTTGGCAATCTCCAGAACATCGGATCCTTGGAAAGCAGCTGCGGAGGTTCCTCTGCTCCTTTGTCAATGTCTCTGACAAGCCAGCCATACTTTAGAAAGGGCAAGTTCAGATCCAGATGTTGGAGGTCTTTGGTGCACATGGATGGCTGGAGAGAAGGAAGAGGAAACTGTGGATGAGAACAGCTGAGACAAACAAGGAGGGAGAAAGAAAACTGGCATAGGGGGGACAGAAGAAGCAACCTGGATGTAGGATGAAGATACTAGAAAAATAAGGAGATTGTTTGGCTTATATACATAGGTGGAAGTATCAAGATGCAAACTTCAAAACTGAGAAATGATTTTAAAAAATATTAATTTGTCATAGTTAAATCTTGGGAACAACCCAAACACCCATCAACTGAGGAATGGACAAAAAATATGTGGTATTTTTAAACAATGGAGTACTACTTAACTATAAAGTTGAGGCTTTTATTGGTAAATGCATGCAACTAAAGACTGTATTGGTAAAGGCCAGCCAAATAGCTCAGCAGATTAAAGCACCTACACAGAAACGCTGGGGCCGGGGGTTCAATCCGGGCCTGCGGTGCCAGCCCTGCCCCCAGGGCCCACTGAAACTGGGCTTGGTGGCGCGTGCCTGTAATCCAGCTGTTCGGAGGCTATAAACAGGCAGATCACCACAAGTTCAATCTAGTAGTGAGATCCTGAACACCCTGTAGACCCTTCCCTAAAATACAAAAATAAAAAGACTGTATTGGTAATTGAAATACATCAGATCACATGTGCAAACACTGTATCATGTCTCTAGTATGAGAATCTGAAAGAGTAAATAAAATCTGAAAGATACAATAGATATTGTGAAAGGGAATGAATCTGTTTAGTGGGAAGGAAAAACTGGAATGAAGAAAAGGACAAAAGAAAGAAGGGAGAAATACATTTATGTACATGTGTAGGATAGTTTGGAGAATTATGTTGATAATTCCTGCTGATCTAGTGAAAGGAGCAGTTAATGCTTAAAATGTTTTATTTATTTTCTTTTTAATTTCCTATAACTTTTTAAAATAAATTTTGCAGGTTTATATTTGGTAACCTAAACAACTAATTTGAAGATAACATTATGTAATGCAACAACCATTGTTGACTTCCTATTACTTTGATGAAATTTTGTATCACTTCTAATGGTTTTTTTATTCTTGTATTCTTTAATAAAAAATAGTCTTAGAAAATAAATAAAAATTATAATTGGAATAACCAATTTTGTAGTAATTTGATGTTCCACATGGATTTAATGTTGGCCCTGCTGGATTTTAGACTTGTGTTGGTCCCAATGCTTTGTATTCCCATGCTGTGTGTACCTTTTGGAATAGTAATGTTTGTCTTGTGCCACTGAATGTTGCAAGTGTTTAACTTTTCATTTGTACAGGAGCTCACAGCTAAGAGTTTGCCTTTATGTCTTGGAGAAGACTTGGGACTTGGACTTTTCAGCGATGCTGAAACTGTAGGACATTAGCAACTCTTAACATAGGCTAAAATGCCTTTTGCACAAAGTGATGTGCATGAAACTTTGGGGGTTCAGGGGTGGAACGTTATGGTTTGTGTCTAGTTTTACCCCCAAAGCCTCATGCAGTCGTGGTGGAGTAGACTTTTAGAATTTGTGATTAACTCATAATCCACTGGGATTATGGGTGTGAGTGCTGCTAGGATTACAGGTGTGAGTGCTACACCCAGGCTGGGGCCGAATAGCCTGATTGTGACATGAAGGAGAAAGACTTGCTTTCTGTTGCCATTACTCCCATTTGCTCTTGCTTTCTTGCTCTTTGCCACCACCATGAATGACTGTTCTCTGTCATGTGCCACTCTGCCTTAGAGTCCGCTGAGCATGGACTGAAACCTCCACTAACTGTGAGCTAAAACCTTTCCTTCCTTTATTTTGGGAGGCAGGTATTTGTCCCAGCAAGGAGAGAACAGTAACTGAGACACACAGGCACACACATACGCTTACATTTTTTTCACTTGGCATTTTAACGTATGTATTTGTACAAAAAGTAAACTAAAAATATTTTTTTAAATAGCACATACGATTCAATGTAATAATATCATGTAGGGTATGATACTATTGAACTAATCTATCCCTTAATGCTGCCTCTTTAATTTGTTGTGTCTCAGTAATGAGTAACACAAAAGAATGTTGTCATCTCTATGTGAAGCTGTTCTCCAGAGCCATTCTAGGGTATAGGTATTTTATCATTCTTAATATGAATTATTTTCTAAAATGCTGCAAAATTTTTGATTAGCTAAAATACATTGCCAGCACATGTTTAAATACATGATGAGTAGGGCTGATCAAAAAAGTATTTAGATGCTGATAGGACTGAATAAATACATAAAGGGTATAACTCTTAACTTTTGTTATTATTGAGTTTAATCATGTCCCAATAACTGTAAGCATATTTTATGTACTTTCTCGCTCCAATAACTCTCAGGACCCAGGCGACTTTTCCTGTAGAGAGATGGTTGGCAGTTAGCATCAGCTCTCCGTGCTCCCTGTATAAGAGCTGAAGTCCCGGCAAACACATTCCCGGGACCCTGGGCTCTGCCAAGAAGGCTCACTCACATGAGTTTTGCAAAGTCGAAGAAAAATTTTCCTTAAAAGTTTTCCTTAACAATTTTCCAGTGGGGGTGTCACACAGCTTCACAGACAGTAGCTATCACCATGACCGGTTGGGTTTCATATTTCTGTCCAAGACTGGAGCCACAAGAAGCTGTGGCCATGCTTTAGTTTCCAGTAGCATGGCAAGCTGGGAAAAATATGAACAAAGCCTGCTCTCTTTCACTCCTCAGGACTCACAATAATTATGTAAGCACCTAAGCAAAATATTCCTTTCTGCTTGAATTATTTAAAATCAGAGCTCTTTTCTACAGAGTGCAGAGGGAGATGGAATGATGACAAAGAACAGCACTTCAAGCCCTTCTTCTGCTTTAAGAAGGGGTAGGAAATCTGTGGCAAGAGGTGATACTGCAAGACAAAGTGGTGACATAGCCTGGGACAGTACTGTAGCCCACTGCTAAGCCTGAAACTGGGAAAGGCTTTCCACTTGCAGTAGAGAATGTGAAGAAAGAAAATGACAATTTCAAGTATAACATTTCTCAGGTCAAATCGAAGTAAGAAAATGGAGAAGCTTTATCAGCCCAGCAAAAGCTCTGAGCTTATAACTGCAGAGCTCATTACATGTCAAACTCTGATACGTTCAGTTGCAGAATCACAATAAAAGTTAAATTCCTAAGTTAACTGGGCGAAACATGCCTAGACACTTACTTAAACATTATTGCAGGTGTTTCTCTGAGGGAGATTTGCATTATTTTATAGACTGAAGAAAATAGGTGGCCTTCCCTAACTGGGGCACCTTAGCGCATCAAGGGAAGGCCCAGATAGAAAAAAAAAAAAAAAAAAAAAGAGTTTTGTTTTTCTCCTTGTTTTTTGTTTTTTTGGTTTTTTTTTTGGTGGAAACAGGGGTTGAACTTAGGCCCTTGCACTTGCCAGGCTAGCATTTATTCTACCGATTTAGCTCCCCAGCCCCAAAAAGGGTGTTCTTAAGGTGATCTTTGCATTAGAACAGCACTATCAACTCTCTTGGGTCTCCAACTTGCCTTGATCGCTCTTGCTCTCTCTTGCTTGCTCCTTCTCGCTCTTGCTCTTGCTCTCCCTCTCTTTCTCTCTCCCCTGTCCTCTTTTCCTCCCTGCCTCACTCCCTCTCTTTCTTCTACTTCTCTGGCAAAACCTCATTATACACCAGTTAATGCAGAGGATTAGAACACATCACCCATGAAAAGTTGCCTCCAGATATAAAAAGTCAGACTCCAGTATAACCCACAAAGAGAAATACAAATCTGATCTGTGTGTTAGTCTAAGAAACTGACAGTAGCTCTCAAAGTTCATTTGTTCAATTAAAAGAAACCTAGACAGTGGTCATTACATTCAATAAAGCCAATTCATAGCAGCTGCCCCACACAGTGAATAGCTATTTGTAGGTAAGGACCTAGTTTGTTCCAGAAGGTTGTGGGACTGTAGCTGGGGCTTACCAAGGGATAGAGTCTCCTGCCATCTCCTGGAGTTCCCAGAATCTGCTGAACCAAAAGGACAAATGGCTTAGCTGCCTGTGGTGACAATGGTACACGCCCTTGAAGGTGTGACTACTGCCCACATTCCCAGCAGCATGAATCAGTTCACAACAAGCAGCTCAAGTTAGGGACATTCAGCATCCACAGCTGGGACATTATTGCCCTCAAGGGCCCAAAACAATCCTGACACCATACACAACTCACTGACACAGGCTGATTTAAAGAAGTTAGACATAAAAGAATACATATCACAGGACTTCACTCACTTGAAATTAAAAACTGGGTAGTTAAAGTGTTTACTCTTAATGAGTAACTATATCCAACATTAATATATCCAATGTTTTAAATAGACTAAATATTAACTCAATTTGTTAAATGTAATAATAGGATTTTTGTTATGCAAGAAATTATCCTTTAAAAGTTTTTATACTTTTCTGCTGGATGGTTAAGACTAAGGTAAAACAGGACCTATGCAACAAGAGTTGTAGCTTTCGGGTCTGATAAGGTCAGTGAAATCCCCTCAGGATTTATCCTGAGATCCTGCACCTCAGATTGTAGA
>NW_004524579.1:32575360-32578955 GCF_000260255.1 Octodon degus | reverse complement strand
AGAGAGAGAGAGAGAGAGAGAGAGAGAGAGAATTACAGTATAGTGTTTTCAGTTCTTTTGGGCAAATACCCAGAAGGGGAATAGCTGGATTGAATGAGATTTTCAGTCCTAGTTTTTTGAGGAGTCTCCACACTGATTTCCATACTGGTTCTACTAGTCTACATTCCCACCAAAGTGGAGAAGGGTTCCCTTTCCTCACAGCCTCTCCAGCATTTGTTACTAGTTGATTTCTTTATGATTGCCATTCCTTCTGGGGTGAGATGGTATCTCAGCATTGTTTTAATTTGCATTTTTCAAATGGCTAGTGCTGTGGAACATTTTTCCATGTATTTATTTGCCACTTGTATCTCTTTCTCTGAGAAATATGTATTCAACTCAGATGCCCATTTTTGGACTGGGTCTTTAAATTTTGGGGTCTGAATTTTTTTAATTCTTTATATAGTTTCAATAGAAGTCCTTTGTCTGAGTGATTGTTGGTTATGATTTTTTTTTCCCAATTTGTGGGTTGTCTTCTCACTCTGTTGGTTATTTCTTTTGACATGCAGAAACTTCTCAATAAGAGGAGAGCCTAGTTGTTGATGCCTTGCAGTATTCCCTGTGAAGTTTGCTTTTTGTTCATGAACTGTCTGCCTACTCCTATGTCTTCAAGATCTCCATCTATTTTCTCTTCCAGGATATTCAGTTTTTTCTCTTTTAATGTTTAGATCTGTGTGTGTGTGTGTGTGTGTGTGTGTGTGTGTGTGGTACTAATGTTTAGATCTTTAATCAATTTTGACTTTAGTTTACTACATGGTGATAGACTCAAGTCTAGTTTTAGTTTCAGGCATGTGGTAAGCCAGTTTTTCCAGCACCACTTGTTAAAGAGGCCATCTTTCCTCCACTGAACATGTTTGGCCCCTTTGTAAAGATGAGATGGCTGAGTGTGTTTGTAGTTGTATTTGCATCTTCTGTTCTGTTCCATTCTACTTTTTTGCAGTAATAATGTTTATGTTTACTCTGTTGATTTTCAATTTATTTTTAAATTCTATCATTGAATTTGTTAATAGAAATATATATTTTATTATACCTAACTATCCACAATAAAATAAAATACTCAACCACCAACTAGATAAGCTACATAAACAACTTGAGATGACACATGAAAAACATCTTCAAGTTTGTTGTTATTTGGAGAAATTATGAAGATGATGAATGCTATCTAAGGGCGTGGGGTCCATCTGTTTAGGCATCTTGAAGGTCAAAATACAGTGTCCAATGCAAAAGTGGAAAAGAGAACAACCTCAGAAGGTTTAATGACCCAAAAGGACAACTCCTTTTTTTTTTTTTTTCTTTTTTTGCCAACCAGGAGTCTTCTCGGGATCCTTTTATCCATCTATCATCTACTGGGCAACAGGACTTTCTTCTCCAGTATACTTGGTAAGTCATTAATGCAGACTGATGGCTACTATTACACATGGCAAAGGTAAAGTATTTCTTCATATACTTCATCTATCTTCAGATAGTGAATTTTAATTTTCCATTTCATCTTTCAAAATATGTCCTTCCCTTATTCTGATACCAAAAATTACTTAGGTATGCCTAGATATATGCAAACCCTTGTGAAGACTCTAGACTAAAAGCTTAGTTCTTCATGTGAAGCCATTTTTTTAAAGAAACAAATAAAATGATCATATTTACTTGAATATTTGTTCTTAGACTTGGTGACAGTATGACATACAATACAAAAAATATAGCAAAAGTTGGAGCAGAAATGTAATGCAGGCCCACTCTTCCTTTTAGAGAGGAATGCAAAGCTCTGACCTTTGCCACATACAGGTAAAGAGATTAGATGGCTTTTAAATGCTAAAAATTAGACTATAATTAGGCAAAATCAAAGTGGAGCAGCAATACTCACCATCTGATTTCCAGAACTTTCAATATTCATTGTGTATTTTCCATGTTTTCTGTCCATTCTGCCCTTGTCAGTCTCACAGGCTTACTCCAAGAATATTTTTTAGTCTGTCCATTGCCCTTTATAACTGCAAACATGAGAAACAATTAAATCAACTTGTGCAAAATCACTATGATGCATCTGTGCCATGTGGATTAAACTAAATAAAGTGTAATTAATTATTAAAAGAGGACGCACCTTAGAAGAGGAAATGTGTTAATTACAGAAAGATTCAAGAAGATCAATACTTCTGAGAGTTGTGACTAGCATCGCAGCTCTCCAGACAGAAACTGAAGAGCTTGCATAATTCTTGTTTGGGTTCTTGTTGGCCCTGTCTTACTGACTCAGGAAAATAATTCTGAGGTACACGTTTGCCAGTGTTTCCACCGACTTAGACATGACTGCCTTCCATCTCTTTCTGGCACCATCTCTTGGGGTCTTGAGGTCACTTCATCTTTTGGATTTCACTGTCAGTGTCAGGAAATCGACTTGGTCAGTTGCTTCCATCATTTATATTCCCTGAAAAGGATAAGAAATTAAAAAATGATTAAAATCAATTCCCTGTAAAATAATGCCAAAGAATTAAAAGAATACTGAAACATGGAAGAGATATTTTTTGGTCAGCAAATCTACTTTATCTTAAATTTAAAAAAAAATTATTTTATTGTTTGGTGATTCATCAAGTAGGGATATTGAGTTTCTATAATAATGAGTTTCAAAAATTTTAGTAGCTAACAAAACAAACCGTGCCCTTAACCTTTTGTATGACACATTTGGATTCTAATTCTTTTTTCAAAACTGTAAAATGTTTTGTGAATCTAGACCTTACTGAATCAACAGAAGGCATACAGCCTCAAGCCTTAGAACATAAAGAGTGTAAGAAATCACAAAAAAATTGAAATGCTAGGAAGGGATTTATCCTAAAGGGCAATTAAAAATGCTGATTTGCTGTAGTGGGTGAACCTTGAGGACATTATACTAAGTGGAAAAAAAAAAATAGCTACAGAAAGGCCAGTACTGTAGACTTCCACTCCCAAGAAGTACTTAAAATAGTGAAATTCCTAGACAAAAAATGTAGAATAGTAGTTTCCAGGAGCTGGGTGAAGGAAGAAAGAAAAGCTTTTTAACACATAGAGAAGATGAAAAAGGACTAAAGATGGATGGGGAAGAGGGCCGCACAATAGGATGGATGTACATGACACCACTGAGCCGTGCTCTTAAAGTGACTAAGACAGTAACTCCATGAATATTTTGCTATAATAAGAAAATCTAAAAAGCAAAAACAAAATCATGAGGACTTACTAATGCTGAATAAAGCCAAGGGTGCTACTGTATGGCCATAAGGTGTAAAGGACAAGTATGGATTGAAGTTACCAGCAATATAAAAAATAACTTTTGAATAAAGTGATTTAGGGCTGGCCAAATAGCTCAGTGGATTAAAGTGCCTGCTTAGGGAGACACAGGGGCTGCCCTTTGTCTCCTATGCCAGCTCCACCCCTGGGGAGCACTGAGACAGCAATTGAGACTGAGCGTGGTGGCAAACGACTGTAATCCCAGCACTTGGGAGGCTAAAAACAGGAGGATCGACAAGAGAAAGATAAAAGGAATAAGAATAGGTAAAGAAGAAGTTAAACTATCTTTATTTGCGGATGACATGATACTTTA
>NW_004524579.1:32569846-32575260 GCF_000260255.1 Octodon degus | reverse complement strand
GCTCTTAATGAATAGAGGGATTTGTTCTAATGGTGTTTGTAAATAGGATATCATGTCTGCATCTTGTACAGCAATTAACCACTAGGAAGAATGTATACAATGTATTAATTATTGAAACTGTCTTACCAATTTGGTTTGAAACTGTCACACTGCTATTTGTTTCTCAATAAAATTATGGAAAAAAGTAAAATAAAAGTTTTGAGACACAAGGCCAGCCAAAAAGCTCAGTGGACTAAAGTGCCTGCTTAAGCAGAACACAGAGGCCAGGTTTGATCCCTGTCATGCCGTGCTGCTCCCACCCCACCCCTCACCCCCAGGGTGCACTGAGATGGCAATTGAGACTGGGTGTGGTAGCGTGTACCTGTAATCCCAGCACTTGGGAGGCTGAAAATGGGTGAATCACTACAAGTCCAATCTGTGTATGGAGCCTCTGTACTAAATACATTAAATAAATAAATAAAGTAAGTAACTAAGTTTTGAGACACATACTGAAATATTTAAAGGTTAAATGATGATATTTAGAATTTGCTTTAAAAGTCTCAAGCAACAGATTGGTTTAAAAAATGCATTAACAAGTGTTGATAATTTCCACTCTTATGCACTATTGGACTACCTTGGGTTATTTTGCTGAATTCATGTACCTACAATCTTTGGTTTGGCATCAAGTATGAAATGGTCTGTTAAACACTTCTCCAAATACAGCTTCTCTAACGACAATTGAACACCCATCTCTGATAAAACAGAACAAAAAAGGGGGATGCAAATAAAGGACCATTTTGTTATGACAAGAGATCATGTCTGCGTCTTGTGTTCTGAATAACTACTACGAAGACTACAATATGCAATATATTAATTATTGTAACTGTCCTAATAACCTATTTTGAAACTGTTTCACTACTATTTTATTTTTTCTCATTAAAATGAATAAAAAAGAAAAAAGTGTTGATGTTTATTAAACATGGGTGAGTACTGACATGAACTGAAATTTTTCATGAAAATTTAAAAAATATGTCAGTTACTATTAAAAAAATACCATCTTACTGAGAATGTAAGACATAGAAAACTGTGGGTAATAAAAGATAGGACAGCCTAAGTATAAAAATAAATGGGTGGGTCAGTCATTTAGTTCAGTGGCACAGTTCCTGCCTGGCAGGCACAGTGTCCTGAGTTCAGTTCCCAGTAAGAAAAAAAAGCGTTGAAAAGTTGAAGGAAGGCTGCCCGGATAGCTCAGTGGACTAAAGTGCCTGCTTAGGCAGAGCGCAGGGACCGGGGTTCAATCCCCAGCCTGCCGGGCAGGCCCTGCCCCTGGGGCACTCTGAGAAAGCAATTGAGACTGGGTGTGGTGGCACGCCCTTTAATCCCAGTACTGGGGAGGCTGAAAAACAGGAGGATCACTATGAGTCTATTCTACATAGTTAGACTCTGTAGACCCTGTAGATCCTGTACTAACTATATTTTTTTAAAAAGAAAAGTTGAAGGAGTATGAGAAACATGAATAGAATTCTAAGAGAGGGAAGGAAGGAACATTAGCATTTTTGAGAAAAGTATATGGGCCAGGGAGATTGGTCAGTATATGGGAGAGACTTAAAGCTTACCCTTTTTAAAATTTTATTTTATTTTATTAGCACATGTTTGCAGTTCATGTAGTTTACAATCACCTTGGGGAGTGGTTACATGTACATGCTATAGCGTGGGGTTTTTAATCCCCTCCCCATCCTCCCCTCCTCTTTTGGTTTCTCCACCCCCTTTTTCATCCTTGTAGATATTTGCCTTAGCTCATTGTCTTGGTTACTTCTCTCTCAAAATACCCAACACCGAAAATGAAGGAATTTTAGTTTGCTCACAGTTTGTGGAGGTTGCAGTCCATAATCAGACGTCTCCAAGGCAAGGTGACACAGCACAGGGACAATACTTCAAAGTGGCAGAAAACAGCAAAAGCAACAAGAAAAATATGGGGGAGGTGCGTGGACAGCAAGCCTCTTTCCTCCCTTATATTGTAAGCAGGCTACCCCCACACCCCATGGTGGGTGTAGCACTACACTATCTCTATGCCCTCCTCTTGCATAGGTTCAGGATGTTTACAAAATGAAGACTCTGGCCCCCTGATGAATCACTTAATTAAACTTTTAAACATCTGAAATTGACCCAATGAACAGTATCCCAGAGCTGTAAGTGCATGTCTTCTATACCCCAAGATGTAGAGCTGCTGAGTTGCTTAATCAAGCTTCTAGACTTCTCAAGTTGATGCACTGTATCAACCATTATCCTCATGTTATGGCATACAGTGTTCACACTGGAGTTATTAGGATCTGGTACATGAGCTATCTTTATTCTTTTCATTTCCCTTTTCTCTTCCTCTTACCACTGTCCTTATTCCCTTGGACCACTTTCCTGTTGGATGAGATCTGTCCCTTCGTCCTTTTCTATACATCCTTTATCATTTTCTGCCTTACTCAAATGAGAGATATCACACACTATTTAAACTTGCATGTGTGATTTATTTTATTCAACATTATATTTTCTGGGTGCATCCATATTCTTATAAATTCAAGTTTATTTATAGCTGAATAATATTTCAGTATATATAGATACCTCCTTTTATTTATCCTATCATCTGTTAATGTATATACTGGCTGTTTCCAGGATTTTGCCATTAAAAACTATAATGCTATAAACATTGGTATGAAAGTATCATTGTAGTATGATGACTTAAATGCTTTAGGGAAGATACCTAGCAAAGGGATATCTGAGTTGTATGGAATTTCTAATTTCAATTATTTGAAAAATCTCCACGCTGATGTCCATAATGGTTGTACTAGTTTGCATTCCCACTAACAGTTCAAGAGAGTTCCTTTTTTTGCCACAGCTACCCCAACATTTGTAATTGTTTTATTTCCTAGTGGGTGTCATTACTTCCAGAGTAACATAAAACCTTAGCATTGTTCTAATTTGCATTACTCTAATGGCTAGAGATGTTGAACTCTTTTAAAAAATATTTTTATTTCTTTCTCTTTGAAGTGTCTGTTCATTTCTCTAGCCCATTTCTTGAGTGAGTCTTTAGTTTTAGGTGGTTTAACAAATAATGGATGATTGATCTTTTGGCTGATCATTTTATGGATTAAATGTTTCAGTCTATAATATTTCTTCAACCATTTTTCAAACAAGTATCTTTTGAATACTGACTATATGTAAGTTTGAAAGAAAATTACTTGTAATTCTAAAAGACAAAATTGAATTCATTTCCAACCTATTTTTCTTACAAATAATTAAATCTTAGAAATCATATTTCTTCTGTGACAGACATAGAATAGTAAAGTCAATACAAGTATAGATATTGTTACTATCACAGACTGGATCATTTAAGTAATATCTGTATTAGTAAGAATAAAACAGCAACTTAAACTAATAAAAATAAATTAAAGGATGCCAATAGAACTTTAGTATTTATTTACATATTAGTGAAATTACTTACACACTTTTGAAAACTAGTTTTATGGAATCAGAACAAATATTAAAAGTTACTATTTATCATAGTAGCTGTTCAGTGTGTCTTTTAAACTTTCACTTGGAAATAATGATTTTCTTTTCCTAAAATTATATACCCAACAGCAATCTATTTCTTCAGAAATTGGATTAAGATCCAATTTAGCTATTTTCATGCTTTTCTGTCCTAAAAGTTTATTTTTTTCTTACTATGATTTAAAACTAAGTAATACCTTGAACCAACTTCACCAACTCCACCAGTAAGTAATAACCTGTCAAAATGCTTTTCTTGATTTATTTATTGGACTTATGGCCCTTCAACTTGGTCATGCATTGGACTCACTGTTTATAAATACACATTATTCCTAGCCTACTCTGTTGATTCTGATACAACAGCCTGGCTGGAAACAAGACATGATAATTTAAATCTCCAGTATTATATAATTCCAAAAAAAGTATTAAAATTAATTATTATAGAACCTTTTCTGTATTGTTATTTTTTCTTCATATCACCCCACATTGGTAGAGATTAACACTTAATACATGTCTGAGAATCAGTTGATCTAAGTCTGAATGCATGTAATATGACTATAAGCAAATAATTAGTTCTGCCAACAATTGTGGTTGCTAAACAGCAAAATAATTTATGAAGAAATTATTAAACTAAAATAAGTTTATACATTGACAAGAAAATATAGTACTTAAATTTTTCTGTGTGTTTATTTAAAATACATAGAATATGGATTCAGTGTTTTTGTTAAAGAATTAAACATTATGAACAGCAAGAAGACATCCTTACTGATGGAACATATAATTTCATCAAACCAAAAATGATGTTGAAAAGCAGTCAGGCTCAGGATGCTGTGGTTTGAGCCCCATATGCTCAAGCCTTGCCAGACCTGCCCTGAAGGCATCCTGAACCAGCCCCCTCCCAAAAAGAAAAATCGTTCTGAACTTTGTATAAACACAATAGTTAGGATAGATATATAGCCACTTTCTCTTAATTTAATAAGAAGAAAGATTTGTACTAATAGTGTTTGGACAGGATATCATGTCTGCATCTTGAGCTATGAATGACTACTACAAAGACAACAATATGAAATGTATTAATTGTTCTAACTCTCCTACCAACCTGTCTTGAAACTGTCTCATTGCAATTTTTTCTCTATAAAATTAATTTAAAAATGTTGATAATAAATACCAACAAATATTGAAAGGAATTTTCCTCAAAGTACTTGGAAGATAGTCTCCAAACAATTAAGTGACCTAAAATCTTAGAGAAATTATCAAAATATTTACAAAATATCAGTCCCAATGAAGAGAAATGGACATAGAAGACAATGAGATAGATTTTAGTGACATTGCAACAATGATACGTCGGTGATGCACTAAGATAATGTTGGTAGAATTGTAGAGTTGATGAACTCGTTCTATCTAGCCAAATAATCACTGGAGATAACATTTTCAGATTCACATTCAGGACAGAAGCAGCTGTGAGAGCAGTTAGGGTGGGCTACAGGGAGTAGCTGCCTGCCATGTTCCCTCTAACTGCAGCTGTTGTGGTTATAGTAATACATTTCATTAATACATTTCATTGTAGCAGCAGTCACTCTAGGTTCAGGAGTGATTGCTGCAGGCTAATAGCCACTTAAAGGCATGCAGATAATGACTGGGCCAGTTATATCCCCCTTTGTGTTCTGGGAATACTATGAATTCTCCAATTATTGTTGTAACCATATAAGCTAAGAGATGAGGTAGGAGCACTTTACACAGAAATCAGGTGCTTAAGAAATTGTCTTTCACCTGTTTAAGGAATGCAAAGAAAAATATATGCATGTACTTATCAATCCAAACATTTCAAAGATAATAAAAATCATTTATCTGCGGCTGGGGAGATAGCTTAGTAGTAAGTGCTTGCCTGGCAAGAGCAA
>NW_004524579.1:32569130-32569639 GCF_000260255.1 Octodon degus | reverse complement strand
CTGAGAGAATGTTTTCTCT
The DNA here is from genome assembly GCF_000260255.1 of Octodon degus. Taxonomy (NCBI): domain Eukaryota; kingdom Metazoa; phylum Chordata; class Mammalia; order Rodentia; family Octodontidae; genus Octodon; species Octodon degus. The sequence goes on along the minus strand of NW_004524579.1, from coordinate 32,569,620 downwards.
CCATGTGACTCTCCTTAGGCACACTCTACATTATTGATCACTTTCCTCCTTGGCCCCATAATCTCCTTGATCAGAAAATTTGGGACACAACCAAGTTACATGTTGTTACAATACAAGTTCTCATATATCCTGAGTCTTAATTGACCTTGGAAGGCTAGGGCCAAAATGTCGGCTTTCCTTCAGGCCCTCCTTTTTCTCTAATTTTGGTCTGCAAACTTAGGTTGTTAACCATCCAGAAGACAAGTCCTAGCCCAGGCTCAGTGAGTATGTGGGAGAGCTTCCTGCTACCCTGCTCCAGCGGGATTTACTACTGGTCCCAGCCCAGGTGTAGCGTGGGTGAAACCCGCTTCCACCCACTTGGGATGCCCCCCATCAATCCGTAGTACCCCCACACACCCTGCAGATAGGGTAGGAATTACAGCCGCATTCCGGGAACACCCATATCCAGTCCTAGCCCAGGCTCGGTGAGTGTGTGGGAGAGCTGCCTCTC
>NW_004524579.1:32559880-32569030 GCF_000260255.1 Octodon degus | reverse complement strand
TCTAGTAATACATAATGTTAGGCTCAGTATCTATGCTTTCATCCTAGAAAAATGTCGGTCTTATGTTTTGCCTAACATTAGAAGGAAATCCTAAGTTCTTAGGTATTTCTATATCTAGACTTCGAAATTAAAAAAATTAAAGAAAAGAATTGGTAGAAACTTGTTAAACATTTACATTCACCCAAGTGAAATCATGCCACGGGAAGGGCACTGTCTACATGTAGGATAGCAATAGAAGACTGATCAAAATTTCCTTTCAGATCCTGACAGTACCTGAAAGTCCCATTAATAGGCGCCTTCAGAGGTTAATGCAAGATTCCTTCCTATGGAATGAAAGAGAAGTGAGAGAAAAGTTAAGGGACCCTTTATTGCTCGGCGCAGGAGGGCTGCCCAAGAGAAACAGGGATCCTGGGGCAAATTCAAGAAGCTGGCCAAGAATTTATGGGGCCGAGTTGGGGGGGAGCTTCTATGGGCAGTCGTGTCCTAACAGGCACTACGTAGGGGATGCTTGGCATGTGAGAATCGAATGGGGAAGTTCACCTAACCCAGGGGAAGATGGTGGAAGTCAGTCTAGGAGCAGCTCATCATTGGTTTTGGGATCCCCACACTAATGCTGATTGTCCACCAAGATGCCCCCGTGGACAGCTTCATGGGTGCAAACCCAACAACTAACAGCAGTGTGGATTTCAACAGGGCTGGGTTTTGTCTTTTTTTTTTTTTTTTTTTTTTTTTTTTTTTTTTTTGTGGAACTGGGGATTGAACTCAGGCACTTGCACTTGCCAGGGAAGCGCTTATTCCACTAAGCCATCTCCCACCCAGGGCTAGGTTATGGTCTTGATACATTCTCTGGTTAATATTTTAACTCAAAATACTACAAATAGCATGAAATTCGGCATGAGTTTGGCCATGTTGTAATCTAGTTCCTGTGAGTAATTTTCATTTGGAAATTGCTTCTTCTGGGTATCTGTTTCATACATATAAGGTGCTGTCTTACAGGACTAAGCCAAAGATTAGCGTAAGGTACCTTTGCAATCATGACACATTGTGAAAATATGAGGCTGAAAGTAGTTGGTGGATACTGAAGCTAGACAGCTGGGTGAGTTTAATTAAAGTTCCTGACTGGAAATCCTCAACTGTACAATGTAGAATGATTGCAGAATTTACCTCACAGGACTCTTGTTAGATTTAAAGAAAAAATATGTGCAAAGTGGCTAGAACTTGACCTACTATGTAGTTAAGTTCTAGATAAAGAAAAGATGATGATTCAAATAATGGCTATTAGCATTACCATGTGGGCAACAAGAAATAGAAAAAGAGTGCAACTTTGAAGTTAGACAAATTAGAGTTAAATACCAAAACACTGAGATGTAAAACAAATCTCTTAACAACTCTGATTCTTGAGTTTCTTCAACTTTAAGTTAAAGCATTTTAGTCCTTGGGAAAAATTAAAAATAAATTGAAATTTTATTTCATTTTGCCTTTATCTAAGAAGTAAAGGACAGTGAACTGGAGTTTTGGAATCTAGAGATTTAAAATTCAATATTTTGACTTGAAAACAGGCTAATACCTAGCATTTTTTCTTAACACATGAAGTCTTCCTTCATTAAAAAGATATACCAGGGGCCTGGGAAATAGCTCAGTGGAATAAGCGCTTGCCTGGCAATCGCAAGGTCCTGAGTTTGATCCCTGGTACCACCAAAAAAAGAAACCAAAAAACAAACAAACAAATAAACAGACAAAAAAACCCACCAAACTTTCCTCTTAAAAAAAAAGATATACCAAATCAAAGGATTAAAAAATAATAACATACATCAGGCACTTGGTGCTATGCTTGACATTTAGTTTTCCACACTGGTCACTGACAAGAGCATGGGCATCCATGCTTTAATTTAGAGCAGCAGGCAAGGTTAGCACAGAACTGACATCCATGAGAGAAGTGAGCCATGTCTCAATGCTACAAAACATGGACACTGGTCTGGACAGGAAAGCTCCAGTGTGGGTGTCCAGCAAGGCAGCCCCTCAGCAGCCAAGACTGGAGCCGGACACTGATCACCAAGAACAGGGAGACAGGGCCACTAAGGGCCAGAGTACCTGTGCCTTGACAACACGAAGCTTGTAGTAAGAGTAAAGGCCTCCATCACAACTCAGAATAAGCATTGTTTTCCCTTGGCTTGTTTGTCAAACAACTGTCAACAGGATGAAGTGCAGGCAGATTGGAACTTCACAACAGAACTATGATCTCGGGCTGAGATCATCCCACTAACTAGCCAGGTGAATTCTCACAAAGGTGTGGACCTTACAGAAGTGTATTTTCCCTTTCTGTTAAATATTTTTTTAAAATTTTATTGAGAAACAAATAGCAATGAGACAGCTTCAAGACTGATTAACAGAATAGTTACAATAATTAATACACACGTATTATTCTCTTTGTAGTGATTATTCATAGTACAAGATGCAGACATGATATCCTGTCCAAACACTATTAGTACAAATCTTCTCAATGAATTAAGAGAAAGTAGCTAATTATCTATACTATTTTGTATATACAGATATATATACATATTTTACTAAAAAATGGTCCTTCATTTGTATCTCCCTTTTTTGTTTAGTTTTGTCAGACATGGGTATTCCATTGTCATATAAATAGTGTAGGTGCATTAATTCAGCAAAATAATCCAATGTACTCCAGTAGTCCATAATAGTACAGGGTTATCCATGGCACTCACAATGTCAGAAGCTGTTACTTCAGCCCTTTATAGCTCAACTTCTTAATATGGCTTTACTATTCTTTTTGTTTCCATAATTTTATTGAGAAACAGCAATGAGAGAGTTTCAAATCAAATTGGTAGGACAGTTCCAATAATGAACACATTGCATACTGCCTTCCTAGTGGTGGTTTGTTGTACAAGAGGCAGAAATGATGTCCTATTTACAAACACTATTAGAACAAATCCTTCTATTCCTTGAATTAAGAGAAAGTAGCTATATATCTATCCTAACCATTTTGAATACAAAGATATAAAATGGACATTCACCTGTATCCCCTTTTTTTGGTTAGTTCCATCATTTAAATATTATAGGTGCATAAACTCAGCAAAATATTCCAAAATAGTCCAGTAGTCCAAAATAGTACTGGCCTTCCACTTGACTGGCAATGTCATAAGTTGTTAACCTGAGTTCCCTACAGTTCAATGTATCAACATGGCTTTATTTCTTGTACTTCATTTTCAAATTTTTCTGTTGCATGGTTAAGACCAAGATAAAGCAAGACCTATGTAATATGAATTGTAGCTTTTGGATCTAATAAGGTCAGTCAAATTACCACAGGATTGATCAAGAGACCCTGTACCTCAGATTGTAGATCCTTTGTCAGTGTCAGGCATGTGGATGAGTCACAGCCATTGTTTGGCCAATTTGCCCTCTGTGAAAGCGTGAGAGAATGTTTTTCCTCCATGTGACTCTCCTTAGGCACACTCTATATCACTGAGCACTTTCTTCTTTGACCCCCATAATCTCCTTGATCAGAAAATTTGGGACACAACTAAGTTACATGATGTTACAGTACAAGTTCTCATATGTCTTGAGTATTGACTGACCTTGGAAGGCTAGGGCCAAAATGTTGGGTTTCCTTGCAGCCCTCCTTTTTCTCTAATTTTTGGTCTGCAGCTTTAGGTTGTTAACCCTCCAGAAAAGAAGCTCATTGTTATTGCCATACAACCTAGACAATTCAGTTTAAGCTCACTATCTGTCTGAATATCAAACATCTTAGGCATAACATGGAACAGGTATTTCTCATAAAGTACTATTAAACTTGGAGTCCCTACAGAATATGACAAAAAATTAAAAATTTAAACTATACTTAAAAAAGAGGAATAAAGAAGTATATATGTTTACACATAGGTCCAGAAATCTAACGATATACAACACTGTTGCAGGACAGTCCAGCAACACTTCTTTTCCTATCTCCTGCCTTCATTCACCACCCACTTCCTTTTTGAACAATCATCTACCCATGAGACAGCACAGCAGCAACTGGCAGGTCATGACAAGCAGCCTGTAATCAGAAGACCAGAATGACAGGCACTCCAAGCATGAAACTACTACTACAAATTGCTGTCTTCAGTGCAGTTGCTTAGTTCACAGCTGTCAGTATATATAGTTAGTCAGGGTGAGAATACTTCCCATTAACTGCTAGATATGAAAATCCTCTGAAGATTTTCAGGATCATAGACTTACCTATCTTGTATATAGAACAGAATGGCTTACCTCTGTCATGTTTCCTAGCTCTTCTCCTTGCTCGCTCTTCACTGCCTAGTACTCAGGTTCTTGCTTTCCTTTTAATTGTATTATACCTTTCTATTTATATTTCTTCTTTTGAGTTCTTATACTAGGGAGACTATATGATATGTACACATGTGTGTCTGGTTGATGTCACTTATGAGTATATCTTCAAGTGGCATCCACTTAAATATAAAGGCTTCGAGTTTATCATTCTTTATAGATGAGTAATACTCCATTGTATAAAAGTAAATTTTTTTTCATCCATTCCTCAAGTGATGGGCATCTTGCTTGTTGCCAAGATTTGGCCATCACAAATTGTGCTGCTATAAACATAGGCACACATAAATAACTATCATATGATGTTTTCAGATCCTCCGGGAAAATTCTCAGTAGAGAAATACCTGATTCAAATGGGATTTCCAGTCCTAGTTTTCAAAGGAGTCTTCACAATAATTTCGATAATGGTTGCAACAGTGTACATTCCCAGCAGTGGAGAAGGGTTCCTTTTTAACCACAGCCTCTCCAACATTTGTTGTTGGGTAAATTCTTTATGATAGCCATTCTCTCTGGGGTGAGGTGATATTTCATTGTTGTTTTAATTTGCATTTCATGGATGGCTAGTGATGTGGAGCATTTTTTCATACATTTATTTACTTCTTTAATTTCAACCTCTGAGAAGTGTGTGTTCATCTCGGATGGCAAATTCTGGACTGGGTCTTTAAATTTTGGGGCCCTACTGTTTTTAGTTCTTCATAAATTCAAGAGAGCAGACCTTTGTCTCAGTGCTTACTAGTTCAGATTTTTTCCAAATTTGTAGGTTGTCTTTTCACTTTCTTGGTAATTTCTTTTGACTTGCAAAAACTTCTCAATAACAGCAGGTGCCAGTTGTTAATTCTTTGAAGTGTTTAATATGCGATTTGATTTTTGTTCATGAAACTTTGCCTACCCATATGTCTTCAAGATTTTCTCCCACATTCTCTTCCAGAAGATTTAGTGTTTCTGGTTTAATGTTTAGATCTCTAATCCATTTAGACTTTAGCTTAGTGCATGGTGAAGTTTGAGTTTTCGGCATGTAGAGAGCCAGTTTTTACAGTACCATTTTTCAAACAGGTTATCTGTCCTCCAGTGAGTATGTTTGGTCGCTTTGTCTAAGATAAGGTGGCTGAGTGTGTTTCTAGAGGCTTTAGGGCCTTCTAATCAACTCCACTGATCCTCAGATCTATTTCTTTACCAGTACCATGCTGATTTTATCACAGTAGCCTTGTAGTACAATTTCAAGTCAGGAATTGTAATGCTTCCTGTCTTGTCTTTATTGCCCAGGATTGCCTTTGCTATTCTAGGTCTTCTCTGGTCGCATAAAAATTTTAGGAATAATTTCTCTAGCTCTGTAAAGTATGTTGGATGTAGTCTGAAAGTAATAGCATTAAAGCTGTGCAACAATTTTGGGAGAATGGCCATCTTCGCAATGTTGGATCTTCCTATCCAGAAACATGGAATATCTATCAATTTTCTAAAATCGTCTATAATCTCTTTTATAAAAGTACTGTGATTTTCCCTGAAAAGGTGTTTATCTTCTTTAGTTAGATTAATTCCAAGGAATTTCATTTTCTGTGGAGCTATTGTAAAGGTATTATTTCTTCTTTTGAGTTCTTATACTGGGGAGGGTATACGATATTTACACATGTGTGTCTGGTTTATTTCACTTATGAGTATATGTTCAAGTGGCATCTACTTCAATATAAAGGCTTCGAGTTTATCATTCTTAATAGCTGAATAATACTCCATTGTGTAAAAATACAACATCTTTTTCAACCATTCCCCGGGAGATGGGCTTCTTGGTTGCTTCCAAGATTTGGCTATCACAAATTGTACTGCTATAAACATAGGAACACATATATCACTATGATATGATGTTTTCAGATCCTCTGGGAAAATTCCCAGTAGAGGAATAGCTGGATTAAAGGGGATTTCCAATCCTACTTTTCTAAGGAGTCTCCATACTGATTTCCATAACGGTTGCACCAGTCTACATTCCCACCAGCAGTGGAGAAGGGTTCCTTTTTAACCACAGCCTCAAAACATTTGTTGTTGGGTGATATCTTTATGATAGCCATTCTCTCTGGCATGAGAAGATATTTCAAAGTTGTTTTAATTTGCATTTTTCAGATGGCTAGTGATGTGGAGCATTTTTTCATTTATTTATTGGCTTCTTTAATTTCTTCCTATGAGAAGTGTGTGTTCATCTCAGATGCCCACTTCTGGATTGGGTCTTTAAATTTTGGGGCCCTAGTGTTTTTTAGTTCTTTATAGATTCTAGACAACAGACCTTTGTCTCAGGACTTATATGTCATGATTGTTTCCAAATTTGTGGGTTGCCTTTTCACTTTGTTAGTAATTTCTTTTCACGTGAAAAAACTTCTCAGTAAGAGCAGGTCCCAGTTGTTAATTCTTTCAACTGTTTACCGTGTGAATTGATTTCTGTTCATGAAGTCTTTGCCTATCCCCATGTCTTCAAGAGTTCCTCCCACTTTGTCTTCCAGGGGATTTAGAGTCTCTGATTTAATGTTTACATCTTTAATCCATTTTGATTTTAGTTTAGTGCATGGTGATAGAACTGGATCAAGTTTGAGTTTTCGGCATGTAGAGAGTCAGTTTTCACAGCACCATTTGTTAAAGAGGCTATCTTTCTTCCAGTGAGTAGGTTTGGCCCCTTTGTCAAAGAAAAGGTAGCTGAGTGTGTTCATAGGGACTTCAGCGTCTTCTCATCCAATCCATTGATCCTCAGGTCCATTTTGATGCCAGTACCATGCTGATTTTATCACAGTAGCCTTGTAGTATAATTTCAAGTCAGGAATTGTAAAGCCTCCTGACTTGTCTTTATTGCCCAGGATTGCCTTTGCTATTCTAGGTCTACTCTGGTCCCAGATAAATTTTAGGAATGATTTCCCTAGCTCTGTGAGGTATGGTGGCAGTAGTTTGATAGTGATTGCATTAAATCTGTACAACAATTTTGGGAGTATGGCCATCTTCACAATGATGGTTCTTCCTATCCAGTAACATGGAATATCTTTCCATTTTTTGAAATCCTCTATGATCTCTTTTTAAAAAGTACTGTAATTTTCCTTGAAAATGTGTTTAACTTCTTTAGTTAGATTAATTCCAGGTATTTCATTTTCTTTTTTTTTCAAAATTTTATTGATAAACAGATAGCAATGAGATAGTTTCAAATCAAATCGGTAGTACACTTTCAATAACACACTGCATATATTCTTCTTAGTGGTTAATTGCTGTACAAGATGCGGACTTCAGATGCTATTTACAAACACCACTAGAATAAATCATTATATTCATTAAGAGAATGTAACTATATATCTATCCTAACCACTTTGAATAAACAGATACAAAATGGACATTCATCTGTATACCCCTTTTGTTTAAGTTCTGTTATTTGAATATTAGAGGTGGGTAAACTCAGCAAAATATTCTAAAAGACTCCAGTAGCCCATAACAGCATTGGGTCTTCTGTTTAACTGGCAATGTCAGAAATTATTGACCTGAGTCCCCCACAGCTCAACATAACAACATGGCTTTACTTCCTATATTTCGTCTTAATACTTTTCTACTGGATGGCTAAGACCAAGGTAAAGCAGGACCTATGCAACAAGAGTTGTAGCTTTTGGGTCTGAGAAGGTCAGTGAAATCCCTTCAGGATTTATCCTGAGATCCTGTACCTCAGACTGTAGAACCTTTGTCAGTGTCACCCATGTGGATGAGTCACGGCCATTGCTTGGCTAATGTGTTCTCTGTGAAAGCCTGAGAGAGTGTTTTCTCTCCATGTGACTCTCCTTAGGCACACTCTATGTCATCGGTCATTTTCCTCTTTGGCCCCATAATCTCCTTGATCAGAAAATTTGGGACACTACCGAGGTACATGACGTTACAGTACAAATTCCCATATGTCCTGAGTCTCAATTGACCTTAGAAGGTTAGGGCCAAAATGCTGGCTTTCCTTGTAGCCCTCTTTTTCTCTAATTTTGGTCTGCAAACTTAGGTTGTAAACCATCCAGAAGACAAGTTTATTGTTATTATCAAACGATTCAGGCTATCAAGCTTAACCTCACTATCTCTCTGCATTTCAAACATCTTAGGCATAATAAAGAACCGGTATTTTTCATCAAGTATTGACATGCTGAACTTTCAGTCCCTACAAAATATGATAAAAAAAATTTAAAAATTAGATTATATTTTAAAAATAGGGTAAAGAACTATATACTTCTCATGTTTGCACATAAGTCCAAAAATCTCACCATATACAACCTTGAAGCAGGACAGTCCCATAATATTCCTTTTCCTGTCTCTTCCTTTCATTCACCACCCCCTTCTTCTTGAACAACCATTTACCTAAGAGACATCATAGCAGTAACTGGCATGTCATGACAAGCAGACCATATTCAGAATACCAGAATGACAGGCACTCGAAACATGAAACTACTATTACAAATTACCATCTCCAGGGCAGTAACTTAGTTCATAAGTACCACTATATATAGTTAGTCAGGGTGAGAATCTTTCCAATTAACTGTTAGATTAAAAAATCTGAATATTCTCAGTATCATTGCCTTGATCATCTTTAACATATAACTGCATGGCTTAACATTGTCATGTTTCCTAGCTCTTCTCCTTTCCCTCTCTTGATTAGTTAGTCCTTGAGGTCCTGCTTTCTTTTTACTTGTATTATCTCTTTCTATTTGTATTTCTTCTTTGGAGTTCTTATACTAGGGAGACTGTATGATATTTACACATGTGTGTCTGGTTTATTTCACTTATGAGTATATATTCAAGTGGCATCCACTTCAAAATGAAGGCTTG
>NW_004524579.1:32558195-32559386 GCF_000260255.1 Octodon degus | reverse complement strand
GGGGTGAGATGATATCTCAATGTGGTTTTAATTTGCATTGCACGAAAGGCTAGGGATGTGGAGCATTTTTTCATATATTTTTTGGCTTCTTTAATTTCTTCCTCTGAGAAGTGGGTGTTCATCTCGGATGCCCATTTCTGGATTGGGTCTTTAAATTTTGGGGCCCTAGTGTTTTTTAGTTCTTTGTAGATTCTACAGATCAGACCTTTGTCTGAGTACTTATTTGTCATGATTTTTTCCCAATTTATACGTTGCCTTTTCACTTCATTGGTAATTTCTTTTGACATGAAAAAACTTCTCAGTAAGAGCTGGTCCCAGTTAATTCTTTCAACTGTTTCCCGTGTAACTTGATTTCTGTCCATGAACTCTTTGCCTATCCCTATGTCTTCAAGAGTTCCTCCTGCTTTCTCTTCCAGGAGATTTAGTCTCTCTGCTTTCATGTTTACATCTTTAATCCATTTTGACTTTAATTTAGTGCATGGTGACAGACCTGGGTCAAGTTTGAGTTTTCAGCATGTAGAGAGCCAGTTTTTCAAGCACCATTTATTAAAGAGGCTATCTTTCTTCCAGTGAGTATGTTAGGCCCCTTTGTCAATGATAAGGTGGCTGAGTGTGTTTGTAGTGGCTTCAGTGTTTTCTAATCTATTCCATCATTCCTCAGGTCTGTTTTGATGCCAGCATCATGCTGATTTTATCACAGTAGGCTTGTAGTATAATTTCAAGTCAGGAACTGTAATGCCTCCAGCCTTGTCTTTATTGCCAAGGATTGCCTTTGCTATTCTCCGTATTTTCTGGTTCCAGAAAAATTATAGGAATGATTTCTCTAGGTCTGTGAGGTATGTCAGTGGTAGTCAGATAGTGACTGCATTAAATCTGAACAGCAATTTTGGGAGTATGGCCATCTTCACAATGTTGGTTCTTCCTATCCAGGAGCATGGAATATCTTTCCATTTGCTCAAATCCTCTATAATCTCCTTTTTAAGACTACTGTAATTTTTATTGAAAAGATCTTTGACTTACTCAGTTAGGTTAATTCCAAGGTATTTCATTATCCTCGGTGTTATTGTAAAAGGTATTGTTTCCATAATTTCCCTCTCAGCGTGTTTGTTGTCTGTGTAGAGGAATGCTATTGACTTTTGGGTATTGACTTTATAACCTGCTATGCTACTGAATTTCTGTATTAATTCTAGT
>NW_004524579.1:32555092-32556450 GCF_000260255.1 Octodon degus | reverse complement strand
AAGTTTTTGTCTGGTTGACCTATCTTTTGGAGATAAGGGTGTGTTAAGGTCTCCTGTTAAAATTGTGGTATTGGATATTAGATTTTTCATGTGCATTAAGATTTGCTTTATATGGTTGGGTGCTCCCGTGTTGGGTGCATACATATTTATGAGTGTTACCTCTTCCTGTTGAATTTTTCCCCTAACCAGTATATAGTGGCCTTCTTTATTTCGCTTGATCATTCTTGGTTTGAAGTTGAGACTTTTTGAGAATAGGATTGCTACCCCTGTTTTTCTCTGAGGTGCTGAGGCATGTAGTACTGTGTTCCATCCTTTGACTTTCAGCCTATGAATGTCTTTATTAGTTAAATGTGTTTCTTGTATAAAACATTGTTGGATTATGTTTCCTAATCCACTGTAACGGTCTATTTCTCTTAATTTGTGAATTCAGTCCATTAACATTGATGGTTAGAATTGAGATGTATTGACTTACGGTTGGCATGTTATTTACCTGTTGTTGCTTACTCCTTTTTCTCCAATGTTTAATAGCTTGCTCTCTGTAGTTGGTTGTTTCTGATCTCATTCGTGGAGTTCTGATCATTTTGGTCCCTCTCTAGAACATCTTTCAGTTGCCTGCATAGGGGTGGCTTTGTCATCATGAAATTCTTTAGCTGTTTCTTGTCATGAAAGTATTTCACTTCTCCATCAAACTTGAAAGAGAGATTTGCAGGGTATAGTAGTCTGAGCTGGAATTTGTTTTCATACAGGACCTGAAGTATTTTGCTCCATGGTCTTCTTGCCTTCATGGTTTGTGAGAAGTTGGCCATAATTCTGATGGGTTTTCCTTTGAATGTGACCTGCTTCTTTTCTCTAGCAGCTTTCAGTAGATTATTCATGTGCTGGATTTCTGGGATTTTGACTATTATATGTCTCAGTGTGCTTTTCATTGGGTTTAGGTTACTTGGCGTTCTGTATGCTTTGGTTCCCGAATGTCAGATTGTTTCCTCATATTTGGGAAGTTTTCTGCTATTACTTCTGCCCATATTTTTTTTAATGTCCTGTGTATTGACTCCTTCTTTCTCATTGATGTCTATTAGTCTCACATTGTTCATCTTTGCATCATCTAGCAGGTGATGGATTATTCTTTCCTGCATCCTCATTGTTTTCAAGAGATCTTAACTTACCTTTTCACTAGCTGCCCTAGCATCCTCAAGATCTGAAATTCTGTCTTCACTTTTACTTAAATGGTTTTGCAAGCTTGTGACTGAGATTTTAATTTCCTCTATATCTCTTTGACTGTGCTTCATATGATCTATTTCTTTCCTGTATTGCTCATTCAAGGAATCCATCATTTTTCTAATCTTTTTTTTAATCAATGT
>NW_004524579.1:32537333-32554460 GCF_000260255.1 Octodon degus | reverse complement strand
CAGATCTACAAAGTTTGGATTTATCCAGCTGTGCCTGGTTTGGGTCTGGCTGCTGTGCTCAGCTCCTTCCTGCTGCTGCCCTTGAGGCTGAACCTGTTGTGCCCCTGTGGCAAGATGTTCTGCTCCCGGACTAGCTGGGGGGTTCTATCCCCTACATTCTCTGCAGGGATTGCACCTGCAGAGTTACACCCCAGGCCTGTATGTCAGGCCTGAGTTGAGCCTGGAGGGGAGAAGTTGGAGTAGGGGGGAGAGGCAGCTCTCCCACACACTCACTGGGTCTGGGCTAGGACTGGGTCTAGGGGTTCCCGGAATTCCTACTTGGTGGGCAGGGTGGGGGAGATGTTGCAGAGTGGTGTGGGGCGTCCCAAGGGGGTGGAAGAGGGTCTTACCCATGCTGCACCTGGGCTTGGAACAGTATTGGGTCCTGCTGGCACAGGATAGCAAGAAGATCTCCCACACACTCACGGGACCTGGGCTAGGACTAGGTCTCTTGCAAAGGTATTATTTCTATAATTTCCCTCTCAGTGTGGTTGTGATCTGTGTAGAGGAATGCTATAGACTTTTGGGTATTGACTTTGTTTTCTTCTGTGCTACTTTCTGTATTAATTTGAGTAGCTTCTTGGTGGAGTTTTTTTGGTCTTCCAAGTAAAGTATCATGTCATCTCCAAATAATGATAATTTAACTTCTTCTTTACCTATTCTTATTCCTTTTATCTCTTTCTCTTGTCTAATGGCTGTTAATTACAGAGCTATATGGAATACAAATTGTGATAGAGGACATCCCTGTCTTGTATCAGATCTAAGGGTAAAATATTTTCAGTTTTTCCCCATTTAGAATTATGTTAGCCATTGTGTTTTCATAAATGGCTTTTACCAGACTGAAGTAGAGGCCATCTATTCCAATTTTCTGTAGGACTTTGAACATGAATGAGTGTTGAACTTTGTCAAAAGCCTTTTCTGCATCAATGGAGATGATCATGTGGTTTTTAGTATTTGCTCTATTGATACAGTGTATTACATTTATAGATTTTTTAATATTCAACCAACCTTCCATCCTTGGGATGAATCCTACCTGGTCATGGTGTGTGATCTTCTTGATGATTTGCTTTATTCTACTTACTAGGATTTTATTGAGAATTCTTGCATCTATCTTCATGAAGGAGATAGGCCTGTAGTTCTCTTTTTTAGTTGCATCATTCCCTGATTTTGGTATCAGTATAATATTTGCCTCCAGGAATGATTTTGGGAGGATTGCTTCCTTTTCAATTTCATGGAAGAGTTTGAGGAGTATAGGGACTATATCTTCTCTAAAGTTCTTGAAGAATTGAGCTGTGAATCCATCTGGACCTGGCCTTTTCTTTCTCCGTAGGTTTTTTTTATTATATCTCCTATTTCATTGGCTCTTACTGGGTTGTTGACAGTGGTTCTATCTTGTCGATTCAGTTGTGGCAATTTGTACCTTTCTAGGAATCTGTCCATTTCTTCTGTGTCTTCTATTATGTGAGAGTAAAGACTCTCAAAGTAGCTATTGATAATCTTCTGAATCTCCACTGCGTCTGTGGTAATTGCACCCTTTTCATTCCTTATTGCTTGTATTTGAATTTTTTCTTTCCTCTTCTTAGTGAGGTTAGATATGTGCTTATTGATTTTATTTAATCTTTTACAGAAACAGCTTTTTGTTTCATTAATTCTTTGAACTATTTTCTTTGTCTCAACTGAATTAATTTCTGCTCTAATCTTTATGATTTCTTCCTGTCTTTGGGTTCTGGGTTTGATTTACTTTTCCCTTTCTAGCTGTTGAAGGTGCAGCATTAAGGTTTTTATTTGTTCCAGTTTTGTTTTCCTAATTTATGAGTTCACAGCTATGAATTTCCCTCTAAGAACTGCTTTCATCATATCCCATAAATACTGATAAGTTGTGCTTGAATTTTCATTGAATTGTGGATATTGTTGAATTTCTTATTTAATTTCATCTGTGACCCATTGGTTGCTTAGTAGGGTGTCCTTTAATTTCCATGTATTTAAGGTTGTTTTCTAGTTTCTCTTGTCATTTATTTCCAGTTTCATTGCACTGTAGTCAGATAATGTGCATGGGATAATTTCTGTTTTCTTGCATATATTTAAGCATTACCTATAGACCAGTACATGGTCTATTTTAGAAAATGACCCATGTGCAGCTAAGAAAAATGTTTATTCAGCTGTGTTTCGGTGGAACACTCTGTATATGTCCACCAAGTCCATTTGTTTCAAGCTCTGGTTCAGTTCTGTTATTTGTTTGATAAATTTTTGCCTGGTTGATCTATCTTTTGGGGATAAGGGGGTGTTAAGTTCTCCTGTTAAAATTGTGGTATTGGATATTGGATTTTTCATGTCCATTAAGATTTGCTTTATATAGTTGGGTGCTCCCGTGTTTGGTGCATACATATTTATGAGTGTTACCTCTTCCTCTTGAATTTTTCCCCTAACCAGTATATAGTGGCCTTCTTTATTTCACTTGATCATTGTCGATTTGAAGTTGAGACTTTCTGAGAATAGGATTGCTACCCCTGCTTTTTTCTCAGGTGCTGGGGCATGTAGTATTGTTTTCCATCCCTTGACTTTCAGCCTATGAATGTCTTTATGAGTTAAATGTGTTTCTTATATACAGCATATTGTTGGATTTTGTTTCCTAATCCACTGTGCCAGTCTATTTCTCATAATTGGTGAATTCAGTCCATTTACATTGATGGTTAAAATTGAGGTATATTGACTTACAAGTGACATGTTATTTATGTGTTGTCATTTACTCCTTTCTCTTGTGTGTTTAATTGTTTTGTCCTATTTATTTGGTTTCTTCTGATCTCATTTGTTGAGTTCTGATCATTTTAGACCTTCTCTAGTACATCTTTCAGTAGCCTGTATAGGGGTGGCTTTGTCATCATGAAATTTTTTGTTGTTCTTTGTAATGGAAGTATTTCAGTTATCCATCAAACTTCAAAGAGAGTTTTGCAGGGAATAGTAGTCTGGGCTGGAATTTTTTTCATAGAAGACCTGAAGTACTCTTCTCCATGCTCTTCTTGCCTTCATGGTTTGTGAAGATTAGTCAGGCGTTAATTCTGATGACTTTTCCTTTGAATGTGCTGTGCTTCCTTTCTCTAGTGGCTTTCAGTATATTATTCTTGTGCTGAATTTCTTTGATCTTGACTATTATAATTCTCAGTGTGTTTTTAGTTGGGTTACTTGGCATTCTGTATGCTTTGTTTATCTGAATGTCAGATTGTTTCCTCTTATATGGGAAGTTTTCTGCTATTACTTCTGCCCATATTTTTTTTAATGTCCTGTGTATTGACTCCTTCTTTCTCATTGATACCTATTAGTCTCACATTGTTCATCTTTACATCATCTTGCAAGTGACGAATTATTTTTTCCTGCATCCTAGTTGTTTTTAAGAGATCTTTTCTTACCTTTTCACTAGCTGCACCAGCATCTTCAAGATCTGAAACTCTGTCTTCACTTTCACTTAAACGGTTTTCCAAGCTTGTGATTGAGATTTTAAATTCCTCTGCATCTCTTTGATTCTGCTTCATGCAATCTATTTCTTTCCTGTATTGCTCATTCAAGGAATCTGTCATTTTTCTAATCTACTCTATTTTTTTTATCGATGTCTCCTTTAGAAGCAGTTATTCTTTTACTGCAGTTTTTCTTCAGATTGGGTTTCCTATGCTCCTGTATTTGATTCTTTACTTCAGATGCTATGAGTTCAGTAAATTCTTTCTTTATTGTAGAACATAATTCCACTTGGAGTTCCTCTATAACTTTCTGCTGCTGTTTTTTTTTTCTTTCAACACTATTAATTCATACCTTTCAGCTGAGCTAGTGTCCTCTGCACTTGTTCTGTGTGGGCATTGTGTTTCTTCCATATGTTTCTGCTTTTGATTCTTTACTGCAGCTGCTATTAATTGAGGTATTTCTCTATACCTATCCACAGTTGTTTCTGTATTTCAGAAGCTGTCAATTCATTGATTTCAGCTGTGTGATTCCCAATTTTTTCTGTGTTAGTGTCCTCTGTACTTGTTATAGGTGGGCTTGGGGTCTGAGATTGCATTTTGCTCCTTCTCATTGTCATTTTGTATAACACTGTCTTCTGACCTTTCCTGTAGAGCTTTGGTGCAGTTATAACCTTAGCACCTACTGAAATTCAAGTGCAGGCTAAGTTTGAATTTATCCAGCTGTGCCTGGCTTGGGTGTGGCTGCTGTGCTCAGCTCCTTCCTGCTGCTGCCCTTGGGAGTAAACCTGTTGTGCCCCTCTGGTAAGACATTCTGCTCCTGGACTAGCTGGGTGGTTCTGTCCTCTACTCTCTCTGCAGGGACTGCAGCTGCAAAGCTCCACCCCAGTCTGTATGCCAGGCCCTAGATGAGTCTGGAGGGGACAAGTTGGAGTAGTGGGGAGAGGAAGCTCTCCCACACACTCACTGGCCCTGGGCTAGGGCTGGATTTAGTGGTCCCAAGAATGCGGCAGAAGTTCTCACTCACTGGGCAGGATTGGGGGGGCCTGCAGTGTGGGGAGCTCCGAAGTGGTTCAAAGAGGGTCTCACCCACACTGCGCCTGGGCTTGGACTGGACCGGTCCAACCCGAGCAGGAAGCTCTCCCACACACTCACAGGGCCTGGGCTAGAGCTGGGTCTAGAGCTCTGTTAAATATTGTAACACCAGTTGACAACTGCAATCTCCTGCTGAACAGTAAATAAGATTTACAGGCAAGAACAATCACTTTTAATACTCCACCAGATAAAGGTCATTCTCCACTTCTTAGACCTGAAAACAAAAAGCCTCTCTCATTAATCAAAAGCTGAGCTCTGGTCCTGCCTAGAGAGCCTCCAGTCAAGGGCAGGTGAGAAGCTGGGGCAAATTCTTCAGCCCGCCACATCTAGTTCAGCAACCAAACACTATCAGTAATCAGAAAAAAAAATATTATCTCTCCCTAGGCACTAGGAGTCAGAGATAAGGACATGGAGGGACTGTATGCTCAGGAACACAGACATGAATACAGGCACCAAGCCAAGGGGAAAAGACTGGGTAAGAGGGCAAGTTAAACCAGGCTTACTAAAGGACGAAAAAGAAGGACCTCCGCCAGACTCACAAGTGGGAGTGAAGGACAGTGAGGCAGATTCCTGAAGAATAGAGCTCTGAGGACTAAGATAACGTCACCTTTCACAGAAATCTCATTGCTGAGCCAGGCCATTTACTACCAAGTCTTGTGTCTGTTCTGCCAACTGACTCACTAGGCCTAAGAGGAGAACCACAGATTTGGGTTTGTCTTCCTTTATTGCTGTTAAATTGTCTCATTATGTATAGCCTATTGAAAAGTTATGGTGTTATAGTGCAAGAAGTGATATTTCTCCAAAAGAACAGCAACAACTGTATCACCTTTTTTGGATGTAACTTTCAAGTGATATTTCATTCTATTGGTCAAAACTGACCTCACTGAGAAAAAGTTTTCTTGGATTTGTCAAAATATTCAGGTGACAGTAAAACTTTCCATATGTGTATATGTATGTATATAAAATACAACATTGTTTATAGAATTTGAAACATGTGAATCCATCACTAACTAGAGCAAAGATTCTCATGATCACTGATAATTTGCAACTACTCCTTGTTTTAATCTACATACTCCAACATAATAAAATTCCAGCAGGGAACAGAGGACTCAAGAATAGAAGTGAATCAGCTTTACTAGAAATAAAAAAGAGGAAAACTCTCTTGATCTGAGATAGAGGTATCTTTCCTAATGTTCAGTCACCCTACAAATATTCATTGAGTGATATAACTTTCTTGTTTCATCTATTTTTTGAGTGGAGAAAAAAATCCTCTAGACACTGTAAAATTATTCTTTAAATTCTTATTTCAAACTACATATTCATACTGGATTTTGGTGTAAAGGCAACTATAAAAATTAAATAAGAGGGCTGGTGAGATGGCTCAGTGGTCTAAAGCACCTACTCAGAACAAGCTTAGCAAAGCGCAGGGACCACGGTTCAATCCCCCAGCACCACATGCCAGCCAGCCCTGCCCCCTGGTGGCTGAGCTGGCCACATACACACACACACACACACACACACACACACACACACACACACACACATACAAACACACAATAAATTTTTTAAAAAACTAAATAAGAGCTTGAATCTGAAAAATACAATTACCAAAATGATGCCCATATATGAACCAGTGTTTCTTAATTTATTAGACCTGTATTACACATTTCAGATTAGTTTCTTTTTTTTTTTTTTTTTTTTTTAGGGAAGGGTCTACAGGATGTTCAGGGTCTCTCTACTAGATCAGACTCATAGTGATCCACCTGTTTACAGCCTCCCAAGAGCTGGAATTACAGGCATGCACCACCACACCCAATCACAATTGCTGTCTCAGCTCGCCCCAGGGGTGGGGCTGGCATGGCAGGCCTGGGGATAGAACCCCAGCCCATGCACTGAGCTATTTGGCCAGCCCTTCAGATAAGTTTCTCATTTTCAAATTATTAGAACTAACCTCAAAAATCTAAGAATGATATATCAAAACTTAGACCTCAAACCAAAACAAAATTCCTTTTGAAGGTGCTAAAGCCAGCATTTCATGGTTATAACTCAACTGCATATGTCATATTCCAGGAAAATATTAACATTTTAGTTTAAAATTTTTAACTATGTCCTTTAGTATTACAGAGGTACTGAGCTGCAAAACTACTCTATGGAACAAATACGTAGACCCAAATAGACTCTGCAGTAATATGGAAGATGAGGAGGAGATGATCTTTACCTCAGTCTGATCAAAACCTTCTATGAAAAGCTAACAGCAAGCATCGTACTAAATGTACAAAAACTGAAAGCTTTCAAACTAAAATCAGGAACAAGGCAAGGATGTCCACTACCACAACTCCTATTAGTTCTGGAAACATGAGCCAGAGCAATCAGACGAGAGACAGACATAAAAGAGATAGGTTAGGAAAGGAAGAAGTCAAGTTGTCATTATTTGCAAATGCCAAGACACTCTACCTAGAAGATTCAGCTTTTCTCTTTTGGACATTTTTCTGGAAGAATTAAAAACATCATACCTCAACAATATATGTGCACCTATGTTTATAGCAGTTCAATTCGTAATAGCTAAATCTTGGAAACAACCCAAATACCCATCAACCAAGGAAAGGATAGAAAAGATGTGGTATTTTTTTATATAATGAAGTACTACTCAGTTATTTTTTAAAAATAATTTTCTTGAGAAACAAATATCAATGAGACAGTTTTAAAACCGATTACTAGCACAGTTTCAA
Source organism: Octodon degus (assembly GCF_000260255.1). Classification (NCBI taxonomy): domain Eukaryota; kingdom Metazoa; phylum Chordata; class Mammalia; order Rodentia; family Octodontidae; genus Octodon; species Octodon degus. The sequence goes on along the minus strand of NW_004524579.1, from coordinate 32,547,151 downwards.
TAATTAATACACTGTATATTGTATTCATAGTATTCATTGTACAAGATGCAAACATGATATCCTGTCCACAAACACTATTAGAACACTATTCTCTATTCACTGAATTAAAAGAATGCAGCTATATATCCTATCCTATTTTGAGTACACAGATAAAAAATGGTCGTTCATTTGTATCCCCCTTTTTTCTTTAGTTTTGTCAGAGAAGAGCATTCTATTGTCATTTAAATATTCTAGGTGCGTGAATTCAGCAAAATATTCCAATATAGTCCAGTAGTCCATAATAGTAGTGGGTTTTCCATAAGACTGGCAATGTTGGAAGCTGTTGACTTGAGGCTTTTTTTTTTTAACTTTTTATTTTTTAATTTATTTGTGTGTGTGTGTGTGTGTGTGTGTGGCCAGCTCAGCCCACCAGGGGGTGGGGCTGGCTGGCATGTGGTGCTGGGGGATTGAACAGCTGTCCCTGTGCTTTTGCTTAGCTTAGCTTGTTCTAAGTAGGTGCTTTAGACCACTGAGCCATCTCACCAGCCCCGTGACTTGAGGCTTTTACAGCTCAGCATCTTAATATGGCTCTACTTTTTATACGTTTCTGCTGGATGACTAAGACCAAGATAAAGCAAGACCTATATAACAAAAAATGTAACTTTTGTATCTCATAAGGTCACTCAAATCCCCTCAAGATTTATCCTGAAACCCTGTACCACAGTCTGTAGATCCTTTGTGAGTGTTATCTATGTGGATGAGTCACAGCCATTGCTTGGCCAATGTGCTCTCTGCGAAAGCCTGAGAGAATGTTTTCTCTCCATGTGACTGTCCTAGGCACATTCTACATCATCAATCACTTTCCTCTGTTGCCCCATAATCTCCTTAATAAGAACATTTGGGTCACAACTGAAATACATGGTGTTACAGTGTAGGATCTCCCATGTCCTGAGTCTTCACTGACCCTGAAAGGCTAGGGCCAAAATGTTGGCTGTCCTTGCAGCCCTTCTTTTTCTCTAATTTTTGGTCTACAACCTTAGATTGTTAACCCTTCCGAAAAGAAGCTTATTATTATTGCCATACAACATAGGCAGTTGAGCTTAAACTCACTATCTGTCTGAATATCAAATATCTTAGGCTTAACATGAAACAGGTATTTTCCATCAAGTATTGATATGTTAAATTTTAAATTCCTCCAGAATATGAAGAAAAAAAGATTAAAAAATGTTTTAAAAATAGGAATAAACAGTTACACATTTTTACACAGAAATTTAGAAATCTAACCATATACAGCCTTGCAGCAGGACAGCCCATGACATTTTTTTTCTTGTGTCTTGTTTTCATATATTACCCCCAGTTTTTTAAACAAACATTTACTTGAGAAACAGTGTGGGGGCCAGGGAGATGGTTCAGTGGAATAAGCACTTCCCTGGCAAGCGCAAGGACCTGAGTTCAATCCCTGGTTTCCGGGGGGTGGGGGGGGGGAAGAGGCAGTAATTGTTATGACATGACAAGCAGTACGTATTTAGAAGACCAGAATGGCAGGCATTCCAAGCATGACCCTACTATAACACATTACTACCTTCAGTGCAGTTGCTTAGTTCACAGGTATCAGCATGTATAGTCAAGGTGAGAATCCTACCAATTAACTGCTAGTTTCAAAACAATGCTGAAGATTCTCACAATCATTGCCTTACTCATCTTGTGCATATAAATGTATGGTTTTGCCCCTGTCATGTTTCCTAGCCTACTCAGCTATTAAAAAGGATAAACTCAAGTCTTTTATAGGTAAATGGCTACAGCTAGAGACCATATTCATAAGTGAAATAAATCACACTCACATGTATAACCATCATATTGTCTCTAGCATAAGAAACTCAAAAAGTAAATACGATCCAAAATACACAGTAGATATTGTGAAAGGGAAAGAAAATGATTGAAAGGAAAAAACAATTGGGATGGGGGAAGAAGAAATACATACACATATACACAAGATAGCTAAGATAATTGTACTAATTTCTATTAGTTCATTTAAAGGAATGGTTTGTGCTTAGTTTTGTTTGTCTGTATGTTGTTAGCTGAGCAACTACTTTGAAGATGATAATACGCAATATAAAAACACTCGTTGATTTCCTTCTATCCTGTTTTGAAATTCTCTGCCATTGTTTTCATTGGAGATTTTTTTTTTTGGTTCCTTTGCTTTAAAATAAAAATAATAAAATAGCAAAAGTTTTTTTTTCATGAATGACATTAGAATGGTTTAAATTTTTCAAACAAACTCATGTCATTAATCAAAAAATAAAAACTAACACCATGCAAATGAATTGATGAAAGCAAGGTAGATCTGTTCCTTTCAGAAATGCTTATGTCAGTATTATTTTTTGTCTAGACATCCATCAAACTTGTCAAGTCAAAATTACCTGCTGACAAGCAAACGTTCGAAGACTGACATTTCAAGCATCGACTATCAAGTGGAACTCGCATGTATTATTGGGAGAAATGGAAAGTAACTATTTGGTAGTTTCTGCTGACAATAAATGTACACCTACTCTTTGGCCTAGCATATATGTACATGTCAGATTACTTTACTTTATGAATGTTACCTCTCAATGAAATTTAAAAGCAAAAGAAAACTGAACACTTGACAACCAATTTGAAGAGAGGAGCCTGAGGTTTCAGGAACAAAAGGAACAGCCACCATGTGCCGCTATCCCTGTGTATCTCCTGTCTTCCTTCAGTCCCTTCCCACATCACTTAGCTCCTGAAGGATGGTGGAGAAAAGTGAATTGCCCCATAGATACCAACAACAGGTCCTTTCAAACTCAAAGAAAACAAAGACTGAAGTCTCAACATTGGAAAAAATCACAGCTGAAAATTGCTTTTAATGAATATTTCTGCTTTCATCTCAAACATGGTGAAGCTGATGAAAGTTGTGTCCAGGTGGGGGATCTTTGGACAAAAACTTAGATGATTCCTGTAAATCAAGATTTCAAGGTGTTGGGGAGATGGCTCAGTGGAATAAATGCTTCCCTGACAAACACAAGGAACTGAGTTCAATCCCCAGTTCTTAAAAAAAAAGATTTGAAGGGCCAGAGAGATGGCTCAGTACAATATGCACTTGCCCGGCAAGCACAAGGGCCTGAGTTCAATCCCCAGTTCCACCAAAAAAAAAAAAAAACGAAAAAAGATTTGAGAGAATTTCAAGTGAAAATGTTTATGATACATGACACAGAATTCTTAAAATTCCTTAAAATATTTTAAAGATAAGAATTCTTTCTTTTCTTTATATTAAGAGATAATAATTCTTAAGAAGACACAATTCAGAGCCAGCGAGATAGCTCAGCAGACTAACCACCTGCTTAGGCAGGCAGAGGGACCGGGCTTCGATCCCCACAGCACATGCCATGCCAGCCCCACCCCAGGCATGCTGAGCCGGCCACCAAGACACAGCATCTGTAATCCTAGCACTAGGCAGGCTGAATAAAGGAAGATCACTATGAGTCCAAATTGCGTGGTGAGACCCTGTACCAAATACATAAAAAAGACAGACTTCTTAAATATTATTTCTAAAGAAATGTTTTAACGAAATTTCATAAACTTACCGATGGTTAGCTGTTTAAAATTTAGTCAATAAAATTATTTATACCCCATACATTGTGCTATCACCTAAGTGTTCACAAGTAGACAGATGATATTGCTGTCCTGCTGCAGTGTATTTTATGTTTCAAAAATACTTCAAATAAATTTACTCACCAACTTTAGCTTAAGGAATTTTATTGGAAAAACTGGCAGCAAAGTGACAGTGTAAAGCTCTAAAAACATAAATGCTTCCCACACAGGGGACATTTGGCAATGAATTTTTTAATTGCCACAACTGTGAGGCTAGCTAGGTGCCACTGGTATTTAGTGGAGAATGAACATCTCCCAACAACAAAACCCACACTGCTCATTGTGTCCACGTTGGAAAATTCTGCTCTTCAATATAATGAATATAACAAATACGTGGAAATAAAAGAAAGTGGGGAAAGGACTTCATTCAAAAAGCAGCGGCAGCTCAGCAGTCAAGAAAACTAATGAAGGCAAGAGGACTATAAAGAGCTCTACTGACAGGAAAGATTCGAGAATTGAGTATAAACACTGAATTCAAGCAATTGAACTCAAATCAACATATTAGGGAGCCAGGGAAGATAGCTCAGCAGCTTAAGCACCTCCCTGGCAAGTACAAGGTCCTAAGTTTGATCCCTGGTATTGCATGCTCTGCTGACTCTAAACATCGGGTGTGCCATGCTGGCCCTGAAACTGGGCGTGGTGGTGCATGCTTGTAATCCCAGCACTGGGGAGGCTGCAACAGGAGGATCACTATGAGTCCAAGCTGTGTAGTGAGACCCTGTAACAAATATATATATACATTTGTAAAATACATAAAAAAGGAAATATTTCATATATATATTTCCTTTTTTATGTATTTGGTACAGGGTCTACAGGGTCTCACTACACAGATCAGATTCATAGTGATTCTTCCGTTTTCAGCCTCCTAAGCACTGGGATTACAGGCATGCACCACCATTCCCAGTCTCAATCGCCTATCTCAGTGTGCCCCAGGGGTGAGGCTGGCACTGCACTCAGAATCGAACCCCAGCCCCTGCTTCGGCCTAAACAGGCTGTATAATCCTCTGATTAATTTAATCTGGCCAGTTCTGGGAAATAGTCCTTCATTCAGGAGATTTTAGTTTTTATTTGCACAAAAGATACTCATTTCACTCATCAGTGATGTACTGAGCAAATACTTTGAGCCAGTCTGGGCCAGTGATTAATATAGACAAGAACCCTGATACAACAGAGCTTACAATCTAACATTTGCATATAAACTGAATGAGCATATATTTTATTATTCAAACCAAAATACTTTGAGAGTGAGAGAACTTGCCACCAATAATGATTCTATCACAATTTGTATAATCCAATATCATACTAGGAAAACTGGTTGACTGATCACCCTATTAAGTAATATGTTAGGATTTAGATATCAATATGCAGTTTATTTAAATTGTAACATCTAATACAATAAGAATAACATTCTTTTATTATTTATACATTTTAAAGACCCTCCTCCACTGAAAGGAAGTTCACTGTGTGACTGTCTTTTAACCAGTTCTGGTGACTGTGTTCCTGTTTTGTTTTTTTACAGTTTTGACATTCCATTTTTCAATGACATTCATCATTAAAAGTACCCTTATACTGTGCCCTTATATGCCTCCTTACAACATTAACTTCTTTCTCCTATTTCTTTTTTAGAAACAATTTTGTCTAAACACTTCTCAAGCATTTGAACACAAGTACTATAGTTTTTATTTTTATCATTTTAATAATGCTAAAAACCAAAATTAGTCACTTAATGCTTAAGCTTGGCAAAAAAACTTTTAAAAAATATGAATCTTGCAAATGACCTAATGTTCATCAATAGATAAATAGATAAACAAAATGTGGTATTTACACACAATGGAGTACTACTCTGCCATGAAGGAGGATAAACTTGACATTGGTAGGAAAATAATTTCATCTTAAGATCATAATATTAAGTGAAATAAGTTGGACACACATGCTTAAATATTGCATGGTTTCTCTTATATATGAAGCCCAAAATAGAAACAAAGAGTAAAATAAAAGGAATCAGTGAGCTAGATATTCCAGCACAAGGATGAGGGTCAAGAGATGAAAGGAGGAGGAGGAGAGCAAGGGAAAGAGATGAAATGAATTGAGATGTATATGCATTTACACCAGCCCCCAAAATGTAGTCATTGTGTATAGCCAATATGTACTAATGAAAAATAAAATTTGAGAAAATTATGTGTGAGTTATGGGAATAAGAATCATTCTGCTTATTGTCAAATCCCACCACATAGCCCTTAGTGGGCAGTAAGTGCTTGACTCGGGTACAGTTCATCGTTAACTTCAGTGACATTTACCACAGAAAGATACTTACCCCTTTACCATGTGATCATAATCATAATCTCTGACTACATAAATGGAGGTATAGCACTCCCAGTGACTTCATGGGATATCAAAGTTTTCAGAAATACGTTTTGAACCCAAGATGTTTTTGTAATGGCAACCCCACTGACTGTTGTTTCACTATATGCAAAAAAGAAAACTGATGGGTAGGAAGCGAAGGAAAAGAAAGACATTTGGACAGTCCAATCAGCTTGTATGGTAGAGACCATAAGGAATGGCAGCAAGAGTCTAGTGACATACTTAAAAGATTTCTCATAGCAGCATGAAGAATATAACTATTTCATGGCTCTGTCTAGAACAGAGGCAGAAAAACAGGTCTGCATGTGGGGTGCAGGCTGAGTGGACAGCTTGTGGAAGACTGGGAAAAGGTTCAGTCCGGGAGAGAGCAGTGGGGCTGAGAACGAATTGGTCTGAATTCAGGTTCTTGAAATAGTTAAGAAACTAAGGAACAGTCTGAAGCTGGCCATAGTACGCAGGAGGCAATTTCTGATCTAGAGTTGGAAGTTCATGATGACCAGGGCCAGAGGTAGATGAAAAGGAGAACAATGAAGCAAAATATCAAAGGAAGATCAGTAGAGCTAGGCCTATTGGTACAGCAGGCTACTTCCTGAACAGAGACACAATCATAGGAAAATAGAAATTAAATGACAGTAGGAGAGCTTTCCTGTTAAACAATGACACTTTGAGTGGGAAAATAAAGTAAAATTATATTCGTATAATCAAAAAAATGCTTACACAGAAACATGTCACGAACCTGTGTAGAGCAAAAAGCTATGTTAAAAACTCAGTGCACTATGTGGTAGCACTAATGTGATTGAACTAATCTGTAGTGACAGCATTCACAATCATGGCTTCCTCTGTGGACAAAGGAGTCTAGAAGGGGTGGGGCAAATTTCTGGAATGTGGAAATATTTTTTATTTTAACCTAAGTGGTGGTTATATGTCGAAGAACTGATTGAGTTACTTAAATTAGTGTGCTGCCTCTAAGTTATATTTCAATAAAAGGGTAGACAAGATTCACAGAAAAATTATTCCGGGGCTTTCTCTCTTTTTATGTGTGTTTATTCTTATTTACTGCTTTCAGTACTAAGAAGAAAACCCAGGGCTGTTACCCAGATCTACCTCCCACATTATTTGTGCTTTGGTTTTTAGACAGGTCTCACTAAACTGCCGAAGCTGGGCTGAAACTTGAAATCGTCCGGTGTTGGCCACCTGAGTAGCTAAGACTACAGAGTACATCACTGTATCTGACATTTGTTTTTCAATTTTTATCTTTTTTTAATTAAATTTATTGGTACATTTTAGGTATACATAAGGACTGACCATGTTCATTACAGGGAATTTCTATCTGTATATGATATAGCTTCATCTTTTTTCCAACCTTTGCCCTTCTTTCAATTCTATTCTCTTTATTTACAAAAGCTTGATTTTGATTATTTCTTTCTTTACATCATTTATATTATTTTACCTTCCTTCCTTCCCTCATCTTCCTCCCTAGTTCCCTTTCCCATTTGAACATTTTCTTCCTATTTCCCAATATTTTGTACACATTTTGGTCCTCATTTACACTTCTGATTTCTCTCACAGAGAAACAATACAATATTAACACATGTGTGTCCACTTTATTTCTTTTAAGATTATGGGCTATTTTAGTGTCTATTTCAGATGTCCATTTTTGGAATTAATATTTAAATTTTTGGGGGTCTGCTTTGCTTTGAGATCTAATTATTCTAGATAAGCATCTTCTGTCTATGCAATTTTTTTTTTCCCAACGGTGGGTCATCTCTTCCCTCTGTTGGTGGTTTCCATTGCTGTGTAAAATAGAATTTTTTTTATAAGATAAGATCCCAATTTTTGATTCTTTGAGATAGTTCCTGTGCCACTGGGGTTTTCTTCATAAAGACTGCTTATACCAGTCTTCAAGAGTTTCACCTGTTGTATCTACCAGCAGATTTAGTGTTTCTCTTTCAATATTTATCTTCAATTGTTATGGTTTTTTCTAGTTGCCACCCCAAAGCCTCATGCAGTCATGGGGCAGGTACTTCTAGAGTTTGTGATTAACTCATGATCCATTGGGATTATGGGTGATCCAAGGCTGGGATTATAGGTCAGTACTGCTGGGATTATGGGTGTTCAGTACTTCTCTCGGCCTCAGGAGGATAGCATGAATGCAATTTAGGAGAGACAGACTTTCTGTTGTCATAATTGCTGCTACTCCTTCGTTTTGCTCATGCTCTCTGCTGCCATCATGAACTATTGCCATCATGAGCTGCTGCCCTCTTCCATGTGAAAGTCTGCCTTGGAGCCAGCTGAGTATGAACTACAGCTGAGTATGGACTACAACCTCCAGTGACTGTGAGCTAAATAAACCTTTCCTTCATTTTAGGTGTCAGGTATTTGTCCCAGCAATGAAAGAAAAGTAACTGAGACATCAATCCATTTTGATTGGAGTTTAGTGCATGGTGAAAGATATGGAACCAATTTTTATCTTAAGCAATGTGGAAAGCCAACTTTACTAGGACCATTTTTTATCATTTTAAATAATATTTAACTTTACAACTTTTGGCATTTTCACAATAATGTTAAAAGCAACAGCCAGGTGTGGCAGCAGGTGCCTATAATCCTAGTACTCAAGAAGATAAAGCAGGAGGATCATTGTAAATTTGAGACCAGCTTGGGCTACAAAGTGAGCTCAAGTCCAGCCTGAAATGCACAGTAAGATCCTATCTCAAAAAAAAGTAATCATTTTTCTCCAAATTAATTTGCATTTGACAATGTTATTTTTTTCTTTTTTTTACGTAATTTTATTGGTAAACAAATAGCAATGAGACAGTTTCAAATCAAATTGGTAGGCCAGTTTCAATAATTAACACATTGCATACATTCTTCCGAGGGGTTAATTGCTGTACAAGATGCGGATATGATATCCTATCTACAAACACCATTAGAACAAATCACTCTATTCATTAACACAATGCAACTATATATCTATCCTAGCCACTTTGAATACACAGATACAAAATGGACATTCATCTGTATACCCTTTTTTTGTTAAGTTCTGTTATTTGAATATTACAGGTGTGTTAACTCAGCATAATAATCTAAAAGAGTTCAGGACTCCATAATAGTATTGGGTCATGCGCTTCACTGGCAAAGTCAGAAATTGTTGACCTGAGTCCCCTACAGCGCAACATAACAGCATAGCTTTGCTTCTTATATTTCATTTTTATATTTTTCTGCTGGGTGGTTAAGGCCCAGGTAAAGAAGGTCCTATGCAACAAGAGTTGTAGCTTTTAGGTATGATAAGGTCAATGAAATCCCCTCAGTATTTATCCTGAGATCCTGTACCTCCGACTGTTTCTCAGTGTCAGCCATGTGGATGAGTCATGGAAATTGCTTAGCCAATGTGCTCTCTGTGAAAGCCTAGAGAGAATGTTTTCTCTCCATGTGACTCTCCTTAGGCACACTCTATATCATTGATCACTTTCCTCTTTGGCCCCATAATCTCCTTGATCAGAAAAATTTGGCACATTACTGAGTTACATGATGTTACAGTACAAGTTCTCATATGTCCTGAGTCTTAATTGACCTGGGAAGGCTAGGGCCAAAATGTTGGCTTTCCTTGCAGCCCTCATTTTCATCTAATTTTGGTCTGCAAACTTCGGTTGTTAACAATCCAGAAGACAAGGTTGGTGTTATTACCATACAACTTATGCTGTTAAGCTTAACCTCACTATCTGTCTGCATATCGAACATCTAAGGCATAATATGGAACAGGTTTTTTTCATCAAGTATTGATATGTTGAACTTTAAGTCCCTACAGAATA
>NW_004524579.1:32532251-32536738 GCF_000260255.1 Octodon degus | reverse complement strand
GGCCTGTAGTTCTCTTTCTTCATTGCGTCTTTCCCTCGTTTTGGTGTGAGTTTAATACTTGCCTCCAGGAAAGATTTTGGGAGGATTGCTTCCTTTTCAATTTCACTGAAGAGTTTGAGGAGTATAGGGACTACATCTTCTGTAAATGTCTTGTAGAATTCAACTGTGAATCCATCCGGACCTGGACTTTTGTTTGCCGGTAGGTTTTTAATTACATCTCGCATTTCACTGGCTGTTATTGGGCTACTGAGAGTGGATATATCTTGTTGATTCAGTTGTGGTAATTTGTACCTTTCTAGGAATCTGTCCATTTCTTCTATGTCTTCTATTCTTTGAGAGTAAAGATTCTCAAAGTAACTACTGAAAATCTTCTGAACTTCCACTGGGTCTGTGGTAATTACGCCCTTTTCATTCCTTATTGCTTGTATTTGAATTTTTTCTTTCCTCTGTTTGATGAGGATAGTTAGAGGCTTATCCATTTTATTTAATCTTTCAAAGAACCACGTTTTGCTTTTTTAATTCTTTGAATTGTTTTCTTTGTCTCAATTGAATTAATTTCTGCTCTAATGTTTATGATTTTTTTCATGTCTTTGGGCTCTGGGTTTTGTTTGCTCTTCCTTTTCTCGTTGTTGAAGGTTCAGCATTAGGGTATTTATTTGTTCCTGTTCTGTTTTCCTAATGTGTGAGTTTACAGCTATGAATTTCCCTCTGAGAACTGCTTTCATCGTATCCTATAAATTACGATAAGTTGTGCTTGAATTCTCATTGAATTGTAGATATTGTTGAATTTCTTGTTTAATTTCATCTGTGACCCATTGGTTGCTGAGTAAGGTGCATTTAATATTCATGCATTTAAGGTTTTTTCTGGTTTCTTTTTGTCATTTCTTTCCAGTTTCATTGCACTGTGGTCAGATAATGTGCATTCGAAAATTTGTTTTCTCACATATACTTAATCATGACTTATGGACCAGTATGTGGTCTATTTTAGAAAATGATCCATGTGCAGCTGAGAAAAATGTGTATTCAGCTGTGTTTGCATGGAACACTCTGTATATGTCCACCAAGTCCATTTGTTTCAAGCTCCGGTTCAGTTCTATTATTTCTTTGCTAAGTTTTTGTCTGGTTGACCTCTCTTTTGCAGGTAAGGGGGCATTACGATCTCCTGTTAAGATTGTGGTATTAGATATTAGATTTTTCATGTCCATTAAGATTTGCTTTATATAGTTGGGTGCTCCCGTGTTTGGTGCATACATATTTATGAGTGTTACCTCTTCCCCTTGATTTTTTGCCCTAACCAGTATATAGTGGCCTTCTTTATTTCGCTTGATCATTCTTGGTTTGAAGTTGAGACTGTCTGAGAATAGGATTGCTACCCCTGCTTTTTTCTGAGGTGCTGGGGCATGTAGTATTGTGTTCCATCCTTTGACTTTCAGCCTATGAATGTCTTTATGAGTTAAATGTTTTTCTTGTATACAGCATATTGTTGGAATTTGTTTCCTAATCCACTATGCCAGTCTATTTCTCTTAATTTGTGAATTGAGTCCATTTACATTGATGATTGGAATTGAGATGTGTTCACTTATGATTAACATGTTATTTACCTGTTGTCATTTACTACTTTTTCTCCTGTGTTCATATTTAGTTGGTTGCTTCTGATCTCATTCGTGGAGTTCTGATAATTTTGGTCCTTCTCTAGAACATCTTTCAGTAGCGTGTGTAGGGTTGGCTTTCTCATCATGAAATTTTTTAGCTGTTCTTTGTCATGAAAGTATTGCACTTATCCATCAAACTTGAACGAGCGTTTTGCAGGGTATAGTAGTGTCCGCTGGAATCTGTTTTCATAGAAGACTTGAAGTACTCTACTCCATGCTATTCTTCCCTTCATAGTTTGTGAAGAGAAGTCGGCCATAAATCTGATGTGTTTCCTTTGAATGTGATCTGCTTCTTTCTCTAGTGGCTTTCACTATATTATTTTTGTGCTGAATTTCTGGGATCTTGACTATTATATGTCTTGGTGTATTTTTCATTGGGTTGAGGTTACTTGGTGTTCTGTATACTTCAGTTACCTGAATGTCAGATTGTTTCCTCATATTTGGGAAGTTTTCTCCTATTACTTCTGCCCATATTTTTAAATGTCCTTTGTATTGACTCCTTTCTCATTGATGCCTATTAGTCTCACATTGTTCAGCTTTGCATCACCTTGCAGGTGATGGATTCTTTCCTGCATCTTCATTGTTTTTAAGAGATCCTTTCTTACCTTTTCACTAGCTGCACTAACATGTTCAAGATCTGAAACTGTCTTCACTTTCTCTTAAATGGTTTTGCAAGCTTGTGATTGAAATTTTAATTTCCTCTATATCTCTTTGACTCTGCTTCATGGGATCTATTTCCTGTATTGTTCATTCAAGGAATCCGTCATTTTTCTAATCTCCTCTATTTTTTTTATCAATGTCTTCTTTAGAAGCAGTTATAAAATCCTTTACTGCAGTGTGGTTTTTTTTTCAGATTGGGTTTCCTCCCTATGTTTCTGTAGTTGCTTCTTTACTTCAGATGCTATGATTTCTGAGAATTCTTTTTTTATTTTAGAAAAGAACTGTTGTCTGAGTTCCTCTATAACTTTCTGCTGTTGCTTATTATCGATGCTATTAATTCATGCATTTGAGCAGACCTAGTGTCCTTTGCACTTTTTCTGGGGTGGGCATTGGGTTTCCACCATATGTTTCTGCATTTGATTCTTTACTGCAGATATTATTAATTCAGGGATTTCTTTTTTTATTTCCAATCTGAGTTCCTCTATACCTTACTGCAGTTCTTTCATTACTTCAGAAGCCATTGATTCCTTGCTTTCAGCTGTGTGATTCCAAATTTATTCTGTGTTAGTCTCCTCTGTACTAGTTATGGGTGGGCTTGGGTTCTGAGGTTGCATTTTGTTCCTTCTCATCATTTTGAGTACCACTGTCTTCTGACCTTTGTTGTAGATCTTCATTGCAGTTATAACCTTAGCACATACTGAAGTTCCAGTACAGATCTACAAAGTTTGGATTTATCCAGCTGTGCCTGGCTTGGGTCTGATTGCTGTGCTCAGCTCCTTCTTGCTGCTGCCCTTGGGGATGAACCTGTTGTGTCCCTCTGGCAAGATTTTCTGCTCCTGGACTAGCTGGGTGGTTCTATCCTCTACACTCTCTGCAGGGATTGCAGCTGCAGGGTTTCACTCCAGGCCTGTATGCCAGGCCTGAGCTGAGCCTGGAGGGGACAAGGTGGAGTAGGAGGGATTGGCAGCTCTCCCACACACTCACTAGACCTGGGCTAGGACTGTATCTGGGGGTTCCCGGAACGCAGCTGTAATTCCTACCCTGTATGCAGGGTGTGGGGGGGTAGTACGAATTGATGGGGGAGCATCCCAAGGGGATGGAATCGGGTTTCACCCATGCTGTGCCTTGGCTGGAACCAGTAGTAGGTCCCGCTGGTACAGGGTAGCCAGAAGCTCTCCCACACACTCACCCAGCCTGGGCTAGGACTGGGCGACAATTTTAGTTTTGTAATATTTTCACTATCAATTATTAGTACTGTAATACTTCACTTCAGAAACTTAATTTTTCCAGTTGCATAGCAAATTGAAGCAGAACCATCAAATTTCCCCATAAAGTTGACATCAACCCTTACTATTGGATTTAATTTGGTTCTCATCCAATTTGGTTTGTGACCAGAACTGCAGAATGAATTATTTATGAACCAATGAACAATTGTAATTTTCTAATGTGTTATTTAACCTATAAATTATTGGGAAGTAATTTTTATGCTTAAATGTTTCAGCTCTTCTACTTATCTTTTTAAAATGATTTCTAACTTGTTAATTATTACAGAAAATATGTAAATGTTACAAACTCAAGTTCTGTGAGATTTAATGAACGTATATGTTCACTTTTGTATATGTTCTCTGTGAGTTAAGACTAGGTATTAACTCTAACAGAGTAAGGAAATTACAAATTGTTCACCCATTGAAGACTGCTAATCTTCTGAGTTGCAATTCAATGATTTTGTGTGTCTTTGTAGTAGCTATAGTGAAAACAGGACACTATTATAGACTTCAAGAACTGGAAATGTGGTGGTAATTAATAAATACACAAAGGAGAAGAAACTAAAAAAATTTTGAGAAACCAGACAGAAAAAGGGGACTTTCCTTGAACAGGCTATCCTTAGAAACAGACATTAATAAACACTATTGAAATTCCAGAAGGAAGTGTGTACCTTGGTACAAGAAAACTGTACTGCCTCAATAAAGGTGCTGTTGGGTTTGGTCCAGAAGAAAATCAGGAACATGTTACTGTAAAGTGGAGGATGTTGGGCCCTTGTCACACAGTGGCACATCCTCAGCTTAACTGTGTCCTCCAAAACTCAGTTATGTGAAAAGCAGACTTGTAAGCAGCAAACCTGGACATTCAGCAAAGAGATTTTCTTTTTTTTTTATTTTCTTTTTATTTTTTATT
>NW_004524579.1:32511180-32526819 GCF_000260255.1 Octodon degus | reverse complement strand
GGAGTGGTGGGGGGCGGCCCAAGGGCCTGGGAGAGGGTCCAGCCCACGCTGCACCTGGGCTGGGTCTGGTCCCGCTGGCGCAGGGTAGCAGGAAGCTCTCCGCACACTCACCGGACCTGGGCTAGGACTGGGTCTGGGTGCTCCTGGAACTCGGCAGAAAATCCTTCTCGGCGGGCGGGGTGGGGGCGGCCGAGATTTTCAAGTAACATCCAGAACATAGAAACTGGCTAGTCCCTCATCTGTGAAGTAAAAATACTAGTAAATTATCAAAGGAGAGAAATAAATTTGGGGAAGAACTGTTTGTTCATTTGTTTGCTTGTTTGTTTAAAAAACTATGGAACACTTCATGAATTTGCACAAGGAAGAACTTTTAAGCCTAAAGAAATGAGCACTTGAGGTTTTGAAAAACACTCCACACTCCATATTGCAGAAGATAACATGGGAGGGGACACACAGAGAGGAAGCAGGCTGAACAGGAAGCCAAAAGCCTGATGAGCCACCTTTTCCTAGTGCCCTGGAAGAGTTACGAAGTCACCATAGACACAAAGGAAGATCTCTCAGAGATTGTGTGACTCCAGGCTCCCCTCAGATACCTCAGCAGAAGCTAGAAACAGAAGTGGGATTTTCCCAGAAAGCTCTGTGGAGGACACTCTTGCCTAATAGAGTGACATGCACATGGAATCCACACTATTCTGTAGAATTTTATCCAGCAGAAACCCAATCATCTCAAAAACAATCAAAAAGGAGAAAATGAAACAAGAGAAATCTGTGGGACTCTCAAAACTACCAGTCAGGAAGCAGGCTGCTAACATAACTCAGTTGAAAACACACACTGACTTTTAGAGCAAAAGGAGAACAACCCTTTCCTTAAAAGGAAGAAGACTGCAGGCCCAGAAGGTGATGACCCACCCAGAGAGTGACTCCTGGAACTATAAAACAGTTCAGCTAGGATTGTCCTAGCTGAATCTCTAAATGGCATTGTACTGCTGGCTACATTTTATTTTATTTGCTATCTTTGAATGGAACTATCTGTAAATATAATTATGCAGCAATGTCTTTTTTTAGTGCAGAGAGCTTGTTTTGTAGTTTCTCAAATAAGAATCTATTCTGTCATAAGTGGAATCATGCCCCTAGCCTTCCCTTTATATTCTTTTAAGATGATTTAGATGACGAAATTGAATTTTAAAATAATGAGTCTCAGATTATTTTTGATTTGAATAGTGTGTTGAGATTTCCAGGGAAACATCAGATACAGGGAATGTTCTTTACATGTAACTGGACATAAATCTTCAGGGGCCAGTGCACAGACTGTGTTGACTTTAATATTCCCCCAAACTGTACACATTCTAATCTTCTATGTCATTTTATGTCACAAAGGGGATTTTGTGTATGTGGGTTAAAGATTTTCAGATAGGAAGATTTCCTGGGTAATAAAACTGGATGAAACGTAACCACACAAATAATTAATTCTAGGAACCAGGCAGGAAGGTCATAATAAGAGAAACAGATGTAATTATAAATGCAGAGGTTGAAGTCATAAAATATTCATGGACCACAACACATAGACATCCTCTAACCTCTGAACAAGACAAGGAAATGTACTCTTCCCAGAAACAATCATACTTTTACATCTATTTTGTTTTAAAGATAGTGAGTTTGTGTTATTTTAAGGCCTTAAATTTTGAATAACTGGTTTCAGCTGCAATAGTAAACTAATATTCAGGCCTAGTAATGTTTATACACGTATACAAGTAAGGGGGTATTCATAAGACAGATTTTTACTAAGAATCTACTCTGTTTCAAAACTGAGATATTTCTTATTATTATTTTTGAAAGTAAATTTGCATGTATGCATGTGTACATGTGTTTGTGTGTGTATGTGTGTGTGTGTGTGAGAGAGAGAGAGAGAGAGAGAGAGAGAGAGAGAGAGAGAGTGTGTAAATGAAAGGACTTTATGGACTATATTAGATTATTCTGCTGAATTCACACACCTACAATATTTAAATGGCAATGGAATACCCATCTCTGACAAAACAAAAAGGGGATACAAATGAAGGACCATTTTGTATCTGTATATACAAAATAGTTAAGATAGATATACAGCTATTTTGTCTTAAATCAATGAGAAGAAAGATTTGTACTAATAGTGTTTGGACAGGATATCATGTCTGCATTTTGTACTATGAATAACTACTACGAAGACAACAATATGCAATGTATTAATTATTATAACTGTCCTACTAACCTGTTTTGAAACTGTCTCATTGTTATTTGTCTCTCAATAAAATTAATACAAAAAAAAAGAATGCAGGCAACTTAAGGATAATCTAAAAGTATCCTAATATCTTCTTAAAGGAAAACTTGGGATATATCCTTGAAGCATGTATGAGTATGACAACTAGGCTAAAATATTAAAAATATTTTTAATGACTGAATTTTTAAATTGTTTCTAATCAACATAGTTGATACTGAAATATTTGTTTAAAATTTTTGCTTAGGGCTGGGGAGATAGCTCAGCAGTATAAGAACCTGGCTGGCAAATGCAACAATCCAAGTTCAATCCCCAGCACTACATGCCATACCAACCCCAGAACTCTGGGTGCACTTTGGCCAGCCACCGAAACTGGGCATGGTGGCACATATCTGTAATCCCAGCACTGGGGAAGCTGATACAGGAGGATCACTACAAGTGAAACCTTGTACCTAATTAATGAATTTAAAAAATTTTTGCTTGGACATATGACCTTTCTATTATTTATTAATAAAATATTTTCCTCCAACTCATTCAGAATGCAATCAGTTTTTATTAATACATGTTTATAGTGCATGATGATTACTTTTATCATGGTGGTCTGGGACATATAACAGAAATTTATTCTTTATAAATCTGAGCAAAGCTACTTTTATAATATGTTTGAATAATTAGTTTTACTTTATTAGTTCTTCAACGTGTATTGATTTGTTGAATCTATTCTTCGATCACTCCACTCACTCTGCTTCAGCAGATTTCCAGAGGATTCTTGTCACTATACCAATTTTTATTTTACCTATTGACAAATATTTTATGTAATAAATGTCTCAATTTATAATTTTGTTATTTCTCTTGCACATTTTATTATTTTTCTTACCCTCCTTTGTATCTTCTTCAGTAACTCAATTAATATTTCCACTTGAAATATAAAAAGTACATTTATAGTGATGCTAGTAGTGATAAATATGCAAAAAGATAAAACAACCTGAGGAGAAAATATTTGTTTTACACAGTTGGGTGTGCCAGTATTTGGCACCTATATATTTCTGATTTCTATCTCTTTCTTTTTCAGTTTTCCTTAACAAGAATGTAGTGACTTTCTTTATCTCTTTTGATCATATTGACTTGAATTGCATTTTGTGTCCAAATAGAATATCTATCCCTGCTATTTTCTTGTTTCCTGCCACACATAAAATTATTTTCCACCTTTGGCTTTCAATCTATTAATTTGTTTTGGAGTTAAATGTGTTTCTTATATGCACTGTTGGATCTTGCTTCTGGATCCATTCTCCCAATCTGTTTCTTTGATTGGTCAATTTACATTGAGGCTATAACTGATATATATCAGATTATCCTTGTTATATTGCTCCTGGTTTCCTGTCATTGCCCTCTATTTAATAGCTTGCCTTGCCTGGTGGCTTTTTTGTTCTCAGAATTGTGGTCATCTTTATCTCTCTTAAATACACCTCAGCACATTGTAAAGTTGGTTTGATAGTCATGAATTTCTTCAGCTGTACTTTGTTATGGAAATATCTTATTTTTCCATTGATTTTGGAAGGCTAGTTTGAAGTGTACACCAATCTGAATTAGAGGGTGTTTTCTTTCAGGACTTGAAATAGTTCACTCTAAGCTCTCTTTGATTTAGGGGTTTATATTGAGAAGTCTGCTGTGATTTTGATGGGCTTTCCTTCATAGGTGATTTGTTTCATTTCTCTAACAGCTCATAATATTCTGTTCCTGTGCTCAATTTCTGACATCTTATTATAGGCCTTGGTGTAGATTTATTCAAGTCATTGCTAATTGGAATATTAATGCCTCACTGACTTGTATATCAGACTCCTTTCCCATGTTTGAGAAGTTTTCTGCCATTACCTCTGTAAACAGACTTTGTTATATTGTGCATGCTGTCTCCTGATTTCTCACTGACTCTGATCTCTCTTACATTGTTCCTCTTTGCGTCATCTTGCAGTTCCTGGATTGAGTTTTCATGAACTTTTGCTATTTTAAAAAAATCTTTATTTTCATGATTGCTGTTCATAATCCTATTTCTGAATCTTACATTCTGTTCTCACATTAGTTCAATCAGCTGTGTATATTTTCAATGAAATTTTTAAACTCCTGGATATCTTTTCAAATCTGTTCCATGCATTCCATTTCTTTGATGTGTTAGGGATTCGCACTTTCCATCATTTTCCTAGGCTCCTCTATTTTTTAATCCATGTAGACTCTAGATCCACTAAGCAAGTCCTTCATTTTCTTCATTTATTTTTTTACCTGAGAGATTATCTCTAATTTTATGTTTTCTATATTTTCATTCATACACTATTTTTGTAGTTTTGCTGTCGCTATTTCAGTACATTCTGGGGAATGCCTTCTGATTTTCTCCATCTTGTTTTGCCCTACATTGTCCTGGATTGGCTAGGAGTTTGGGGCTGCATTTTGTGTCTGCTTTTTGTCATTCTCTATTTTAAAAACTTTGTTTCTTGTGGTGATGCTTGTAAATTGCTTATGGTAGGCAGCTTTAGGACTAGGATGGAGGTTTCTCTATGAAATGGCTCTTCCTTAGAGATGCATTCCAGGTGTAGCTGGCTCTCAGATTTTGCATCTATCCCAAGATTCTACCTTCCCAATTTATTAGGGATGAGAAGTCACTATCTACTTGCCTCAACACTCAGTCCTTTGACACGGGACTATGGGGATGATTGCAACCCTAGACAATCACAGTATTGTCATCCTAGACAGAACAACTGATTACAACAGGAATGACACACTGGCTAAAGTATATTACTATTAGCAATAACAATAGCATCAAGCACAGCCTAGAAACTGACAAACTGTGGTAACTTTTAATTTGGTACCTTTAACCACAGGAACATGATCTATAATTATATAACAAAATCCAATATAACCAAGAATGTGCATATTGTGAGTTTGCCCTTAGTAGAATGATTTTACTCAAGGGGTGGGCAGTAGGTTTAAAAGCAATAGGAAAGAAGATAAATAGATGATTAAAGAGATATAGTAGAAGCAAACTGAAAGACAATGGATGATCCCCAATTTGGGGAAACTGGAGGACAGCAGAGAAAGAATGGAAGAAAAAAAATAAAAGAATATTGAAATGAACCAGACACACTAGAGACAATGTCTACTCACATGAAATATCAAAAGAATCAACAAAGTTGATGAAAGAGGAAAAAAAGGTGAAAAAAAGAAAAGTACAACTTAAACAGTCAAAAAAAAAAAAAACAGAAAAAGAAAAACCAAGCAAAACACAACAATAAAAATAAAATTCTTCTTGTGCCCTCCATTCTGTGGCAGCATCAAAGTAAGAGCTCTAATCTGGGCTGGGTAACCATGTCAAGGCTGCATGGGATTAGTGTTGAGTGCAAGCCTGATCTTGGCTTACAGATGTGGGGAGTGGGACTAGTCTTCAGCCAGCAATTGCCCACGTCCCCCACACACACATCCAGGTCTCTTTAACCTGTGTGTCCCTGCATCACTCTCCCAGTTGCTGCAGTGGCTTCAGGCAGAGTTAGCTGGAGACTGCTCCCAGTACCATGCACCAGCCCTTGTACAGCCCCTTCTATTCCATTCTTCTGCATTTCTCCCTTCTCACACTGAGACAGGAAGGGTGAGTATTGATATCCCACTGTTGCCTCACTGTAAGTTAGGACTGCATCAGTCCTGCCTCTGTCGCATGCACCTCAACCTCACTGGGATCTAGGCCCTCACTACCATCACTGTTGTATCTACAGTTCCTGACTTTGTCACGAGAAATTCAGTTAGCCACTATGTCTTTAGATGATTTTCTACTCCCGCATAGCTCCTCCTCTATTCAGCCATGTTGAGTCTCCACCACTTTTATTAACTTTTCAAGTACAAATTGTCAATTCAAAATCTTGTACTTTTCTTTAGGTAGCTTAAAAATACATGCAGAATTTTAAAATTGTTGCTAACATTTATGAATCTAAAACAGGTATAATTTTCAGCAACATAACTATCCATTCTTAAAATATTATTCTGTAATTATAATTCAAAACACATTAATACTGGCTTAAGCAATTTGGAAGGAATGAGGTTAAAAGCAAAAAGAAAATGTCTATTATTTACAGAGGTAAACTAAACTTCAACCTTTGAACTGACAGTAATTCTAAAAATCATCTAATCAGAAATCCTCCAAAAGCAAATTTTGTGAGTTCCTATATAACACAAAACCTGTTTATCTGTTCTTGTTTATAAAGCAGATGCACTAAACACCGTGTATAAAATCATCCTCAGGCTATGTGTGCAATATATACAAAAATGAATTTTATATTGGTGGTTCCATCCACCAATATCTCATCACATATATACAAGTATGCCAAAATCTGAAAAATATCCAATACCTGAAATACACATCTACTTCCAGGCATTTCAGATAACGGATCATCAATGTAAGAGTATTTGACATGAAATTCTATTATTTTATTGCTTTGATATTACATAATCATTAAATAATAACAATTTTGTTGCAGCACTATAAAAATGATCAGAATCAAAATAAGCATCAGCACTTAGTAAGTGCTGGGCAGTGACATAAGACCTTACCCACACTCCCTATATTAAGGTCCACAACAGGACCTTATCTATAAGACAGGATATAACTGCAGTGATCTTGCCAAGGCCACATTGTAAATGGCAAAGCTAAACTGAAACACAATGTCTTTATGGTCCCAGACTCGATGCCACCCAGCCACCATCTGCCAAATTCTCAACCAAATGATACTTGGTAGACTCTAATCCATTTCACCTATACTAACTTTCATGTCACTTCTCAAAGTCAAGCATTCTCAGTTATGTTACAGATGAAAAAAGAATTCAAAGAAAGTAAGAAAAATTCAAGTGAAGATAGCTGATAGCTTATAAAAAGGTAAATTTTATAAGATATAAAAAATTTCATGCTGACAAGCTGAATCTTAGTTGAAGATTGGCAAAACACTATCTTCAATTAGCTAGTCCAGGCTAGTAACTTAAGAGTGTAGAGTATGCGAGATTTCTAAGAAGCCTGTTTATGGGAGAAATTTTGAAAGAAAGAAATTTCAATTTAGTCAATTTGAGGAATTCCATCTTTGTAATATGCAGGCAATAAACTACTTATGTGCTGATATTTTCTGGGAACTTACAGTTCTGAATGAGTTTCTTTAACATTACTGTAGGTTAACACTGTGTCAACTTGAGAAGTTGAGAAGTGTAACTCAGCAGGGAGCCAGGTCCTCACTTTGTAAACATCCTCATCCTGCGCAAGAGGAGGGCACCAGATGGTATGATTGCTGTGCCCATCCTGAGGAGTGATAGCCTGCTTACAATATAAGAGGAAAAGAGGCTTGCATTCCACGCCCCACCTGCATTCTACTCCTGCTGCTTTTCCTGTCATCTGCCACCATGAAGTGTTGCCCCTGTGCCACACCGCCCTGCCTTGGAGCCAACTGATTATAGACTGAATCCTCCAAAAACCGTGAGCTAAATAAATAAGCCTTTCTGTACTTAATTTTATGTGGTAGGTATTTTGTACCAATAATGAGTGAAAAATAGCCCAGACGAGTACTTAAGAGAGACAGACATAAGAATAATAAAGGTAATTGCTGTGAATGCGTTTTTCTACACTAAATGCTGTGAATGTTTTTCTACACTACACAAAAACAATCTTTCCAGAATGAAAATACTGTAGCTTAACTTAGTCTTTATTATGAAAACATAACATAAAATAAATTTACATATTTATTTTGTAAAGCAAGTAAGTTAATATAAATAACACTTACACACAAACAATATACAATTGAAATTACAAAGAAGTGACAGTGACTCATTTTTATCAAAATGTTTGGTTTCATTTTTACCGTTTTTAAATCCTTTTAGGTGACACAAACTATATGCAGTGAATAATCTTTGCAGAAAATCTGACTTATCTTTTAGCTTGTGCAATAACAAGACTGGTTGGAATATTCATCGTATGCTTGGTCAATAAACCAGGACATAGGTGGCCCCATTATTCCCATATATCCCCAAATGATGGGGAGCACACAGTAATTAATCCTGGAATCATAACTTGGTCATCCTACAGTTCTCAACATAATGTAATCAACTGCTATGAACACTACAGATATGAATGTCTCCACAACTAGCACAGTAGGAACTGTGACTGTTTCAACCCGATCCTAGTATGATAAAGGTAACCAGTCCTGGTTGTTTAACTTACAACCACCACATATTATTTTTTTATTTTCCTACTCTAGTTTTGTTTCAAACATAAATAAGTATTTCTCCTTCTGTAATTGCAAATGGTTGAAATAACACTGAATATGAATCACTGATATACATATTCTACATAGGAAACAACTTATTTTTTTAAAAAAGGCAAAAGAATAATAGCTATATATAAAAGGGACCTGGGTTCTATGAGCTGTTTCCAAAATTAAAACGAGTTTATACAATCATTAGTTAACCCAGAATATTCCACCCTTGCTCTGGAGAAGAAAATTACTGTCACAGTCAACTGAAAATGGAAGAGTAGAAGGACATCTATACATAAACTTGAAGTCAGTGGCAGCTTCAATCTGTTTACTTATTTTTTTTTTCCTGTTGAGACAGTTAAAAAACACCAAATAAATACTGGGCCAGAGGAGCTTCCCAGCACAGCCAGACAACATAAAGTTGATCACTTTGTCTCCCTGTGATAATTTAATGACAGTAGGACTGAAATCCTGAAAAGAAGAACTCTTCTAATCCAGGGAGGCTCAGAAGTGGAATATCACATTCAGGGACCCTCTGAGGCATTGGAGAAACCTTTGTAAAGAGGGCAGTGATAAGAAGTTCACTAAAGCTTTTTGCAGAAGCCAGAGCGTCAGATTCAGGCTCAAAGCACTCTGTGCATGCTCAGGTTTCTTCAGGCCGGTTTAAAGTTTATGTGAAATCTGTGCTAAGATGTTCAGCTTAGCACAGACTGTGTGAAATTATCTATTTGGTGGTAGCATGAAATTTAGTCCACAACAACACAGCTGTCTTTGTACAATACACACCTCAAGAAATTAGTTTCTCCCATTCTTAAATCACACATTTCCCTCTCAGTCTCTTTGCTTTGTAGAAAGACATATTTTCCTCAAAGATTCTTAACTATGCGTTGAATGATATCAAACTGGTTAGCAACAGACTTGAAAAATAAAAGGAAAAAAAATCCACATAGATAATTCAGCATTATTTGGGGCAAATTAAACAATAAAGAAATAATCTTCTCAGATATGTGTTTTAACAGATGAAACTAAGTCTTTTATGGTGAGTTCTTCTTTAAAGCATTCGCAGGACCACCTTTAACTATCAATCAGTTCTGACAGTTCAAGCAAAAGTTCATCTTCATCTTTCTCAAGGTCCAGGTCAATCACATCTTCTAAGTTGCCTCCTGAAATTTCCCATATTAGTTTCTCAAAATCATCCTCCATGGAAAGTGGGGCTTCTGTGGAGGCTGAGCTGGCTTGGCAAGTTTCTATGGATAGTTGGGACAAGAATGGGCCAGATCCTCCTAGGGATGGCAGGTCTGGAGAAGATTGGCTTGGCAGAACTGGAAAACTGTCTCTAGCTGCTTTTTTGGCCGGGGATCCCCGCAGGGCACTGGCAGAGCTCAGCAGCTCCCCAGCTGCCACACCTTCACAATGCATCTCTGAGGCCTTGCGTTTTGGGGCCAACAGGGGACTAGCAACAATATTCACACCTGATGGCTTCACATTTCCTTTAGGTTTAGCTTTACCCTTTTGTGCCAAAGACTGTGGTGCACGTTTTCTCTTCAGTTTTGAGTACCCGAGGTCTGAGGTTTCTCCTTCCACTTTCTGGCAGGACCCTGTGGGAAGCTGCTCGGTAAGACATGGCGGGAGGCCTGCCTCAGCAGTGAGCACAGGTTTCTCCAGGAGGGTGCTGCCAGAGGCTACATCTTCCCGCAAGGGTGGCAAGGCTGACTTTCCCTCCCGTGTGCCGGCCCTGTCCTGCTCCTCCTGCATGTGCTTCTTGGCCAAGGTCTCACATCTCTGCAGCGCAAGTGCGGTCACAGCTCCCACGGCCTCCGCCGAAGTCTCACCAGTCGTGGTTCTGGTGAGTCTGCTCTGAGAAACAATTTCGGCTCCTTCGTGAGGCTTCTTCTCCTCTTTGGCACCTGGACGTTTCGGGAGCTGGAGCAGCCGCCCTGTTCCCTGGGAGGCCTGGGCTTGGGGCTGGCATCTGGTGCCCCGCTCAGCACTCTGCTGCCTCCTCAGTGCCTTTTCCAGCTTGATTTCCTCCAGAGTCTTCACGTGCACGTGCTGCAGGGATTTCCTTGTCCCCACAGGCTCCCTTGAGTGTCCTTTGCTCACAGGGATGGGCCGCAAAAGGAGTGTTTTCCCAATCCCGGTGTCTGTGTTTCTCTTGATGCCAGCTGCATGCCCTCTGCATTGCTGTCTGGCTTTTTCCTGCTGCCGGTACTCGTTTTCAGCGAGGCCCTCGGAGAGGGTTTTCATTTGGGTGCTGGGGAGGGTGCTCGCTCTTGAGGTCGGACCCTCAGCTGCAGAAGGACTCCACGTCTTGAGCTTAGTGTGCAACTCTGCGTGCTTCTGATGCACTCTTCCCGCAAGTATTTCTTCTAATGTCTTCACATGGATGTCCCCAGCCTTGTCCCCTCTCACTGCTGCTTCATGCCTGCATGGCCCTGGTGAGGCACCCATTTGCTCCTGCAGAGACTTGGAAATCTGTGATTTTTTGGCTGCTTTGTCCAGATCTGTTTCTGGAGCTCCAACTTCCTTTCCTAGCCGCCCTGCGAGGCTCCGCTTCAGTGAGGGGTTGCAGTCACCACTGGCGGATAGTTTTCGTTTCCCCAGTCTCTCAGAAAGACTCAGCCTAACCAGGGATTCTCCTTTGCTTGGCACAGTGACTGTCCTCACCACAGTCGGAATGAGCTGAGGCTGGAGCAGAGAACTGGAAAAATCAGAAGAAACTTCTTGCTTTAAGGTGATACTCTGTTTCTGTATAGAGGCCATCGGTAACCCACTAGGGACCTCAGGAGTGGACCGTGAGGTAGGCATGTTGGTTTCATCTCCCTCCTTGGAAGACATGTCATGGTCATTCTCATCGCCACCAGTGGCATTGATCACCTCCCACGAGTGTCTGGGGCAAGGAACATCAGGGTGACTTTCTCCCTTTCTTTGGAGCACGCACTGCAGCTGAGCACAGGGCTTGGGTTGGACAGAGAGCCCGCCTCCCTGCAGCGCAAGCTCGGCCTTAGCTGCCTTCGTGGACCCAATCACGGTGGGCACCAAGATTTTGCTTGGAGGCAGGAATAGCCCCTCAACATACCGTCCTCTGTCATGATGGAAAGCACAGTTTCGCTTTTGGCATCCCATCGGCTGACTCTCCCAGTAACAAGGAATTTTGCTGCGTTTCTTATCCACGGACATGTGCCGATCCCTGCACCACCGTCGAAAGCAGCGGCCTTCCCGCCACAGCGCGCATACCGTCTCACTGCCCAGCGCAGCCTCACAGTGCCTGAACTGGCATGAGGCCCCTTTGGTACATGTGGAATAGAAAAAGAAATAGCAGTCGTCTCCTCGATCAGACATGCTGATAGGATTCTCAGAAAACAGCAGCTTCCAGAAATAAACCTCTGCTTCCAGGAAGAGGAGCGGCTCTGAGTCCTCCTGAGATGGGCTTGCTCTTCAGATCTTCCAAGAGAAAAGCACAAAATTGACTTTAGAAAGAACCAATAGGTGGTTGCTCTTAACAAGAACTTTAGGGTCTTTACTGAGCTCCATTCTATAACACTCTTAGTACAATTCAGTTTGTTTTCCAGAAATTACTTGGGCAGAGAAAATCACCCAACCTACTTCTCCAGAACAGAACAGTTAGATTCCAGGGACACTCAGTATCCAGGTGTCCAGAGCAACAGAGAGAAAAGAACATTCTAGAAGGTGCTGAGCCCTGGAAAGAGGTGGGGCACAGTGGGTGGGGATGGGGGATGAGAAAAGTGAGCTGGAGGACGGTATCAGCCCACCTTAGTGAGCATGGAGAAAACAAAATTTTGTAATCCATAACCATAACGACCACAACTTTTACTTAAAGTAGAATAACTACTATAATAAAAAGAAAAGCACCAGTCTTTCAAGTGAACCTTCTACTACTACTCCTCATACCATAGTCCAATAAAACACACACTTCAACTGAGCATGATAACACCACTGGATTTAAAACTCTAACAGAATTTCACCTGGCCTGACCACCAGACTTCAGCAGAAACTCCCTCAGTAGAGCACACACCACCTCAGCCACATTACACCTTTTTGTGAATCTATCAGAATAGGATGGTTGAGAAATCTACTTCATTACAACTACTGAACTTAGTACCAACACAGAAACGACTGGTTCCATTGAGTCTGAAAGCACGTTCTACTCCACCATGACAGCCGTGACAAACCTCATTCATTTGAAATTACAACGAATACTATCCATGACACTCTGTCCACTGAGACCAGAATTTCTACTAAACATATTCCATTTAGAACACAAGCACTTCAGGGGAAAGTACAGGCAAAGCGACTCCAACTCCATCTCCCACTGAACCTTCAACCACAACACTGTCACTGACAGACACTCACCCTCCAGTTCCTCTGGGCCTAAAACCCAGGAGGGCACTCACATTGTATATGCAGATGTCACTGCCACTGAAGGCCTAAGGAAAAGGGCCGCATCTACAGCTCTGTGCATAGTCACTCATAATTTGATCAGAAGCTACTATCAATTGAAACACTAGCATTCAAAGCTAGAAACACCAGATAATTCTACAAATGCGCATGATTCTTTCTCCTTCAAGCGAAGGCAATTCTGCCCTCGGGACAGGGACTTGAACTGATCTCTGCTGTTGGGATAGTCACAGCCCTCTCCCTGTCTGGCCTTCTTTGTAAACATACTGTTTCACAGCTTTGACTGAATTCACAATCCTGGCAGCCAAGGCCTCTTACTCAGCCAAATGAATTTCTCACAACACAGCCGTCTCCACATCAGGCATTCACTGCCACATGCTAGTCCTGGTCACCTGAAATGACAAGTGCTGTCCTGGTAACAAAGGCAACCACCAAAATGTCAATCTCAATTCATTTTCTTTTTTCCTGAAGTTTCAGATCATATAATTTTCATGCAAGGAAAATCTATCTTGCTATCTAAAAGTCTTATTTGTGAAAGGCATAATAAAATTTCATAGTACAAGAACTAACAAGAGTTGATAATATCAATGGCTTAGGGAGCAAATTAAAAAACTTATAAAGAACACTTAATTATAAATGTTTGTCTCTTAGATGGGCAATATAAAAGTATGGCAATATTTTTACCCTTGGATCATTTTGTCTGCTAGCATAATTATTGCTGTGAACATTACTAAAAATGTGATTTCTATATTTGAAATGGAAAATATATGCTGAAGAAGATACAACAGATAAAAACTAATAAAATTATGAATGTGGACACTTATTACTTAAAGTTCCTGTTAATTGATGAAATAAGTGTTGGTATACTGCCAAGAGCTCTTTTAATAACCTACTGAAGCAGAGTCAGTGAAGTAAGCCAGGAACAGGAAAATCAGAGTAAGAGCTGAAACATTTGAGAATTAAAATTTTCCAAATAACTTATATGTCAAATACTGTGTTTGAAAATTACCATGGCACCTTGAATCACAAAATTAATTCTCCCATGCTTCTGGTCAATAAACAAATTGGATGAGAACTGAATGAAATTCCATAGTATACTACAATGTCAATCTTATGGGGAAATTGAATTTGATTCTTTTTCAACTTAGTACACAACCAGAATTCTGGAAGGAAGTAAGATCCTGCACTGCAGTAGCAGTATGTCAGTGATTAATACTGAACTTATTCCTATACTAAAATTTTCAAATACAAATGAATTTTGGAGAAAAAATGCAACTTCAACTTTATTTTGAAATTTCTTAAAGTTAATGAGCGAAATAATAAATAGGGATTATTTTAAAATGATTAAAAAGAATGAAAGAAACTGTGGATATGATAGTACACAGATATAATTCTATCAACTCAGCCGACCGAAGAATATCTCAAATTCTAGCCACATATGTAGGTGTAATGAGAATTATAGGTAATCCATATACAATCCAAAAACTGGTGTTGTATATGGACTTTCGAATGGGACCCTTAAACACATCTTTAAAAGCACAGTCATATGCTCAAGAAAAATGGTACAATTGTATCCTTCAGAACCCCGACAACGTTAAATCTATAAACATCATCCAAGTATTTTAATGATGGTAGTTACTTGCTGATGTTTTTCAATAGGTAGTTAAGTCTGGAGAAGAAACCTATGCATATGCCTGATCAATTGTTCTTTTACATGTAAGTTTAGATTAAGCTCCAGGTAAAGCAATGGAAATGCATAGGGAACTACTAGTTCTTACATAATATAATTATATCAAGATACATGAATTTAACTTTAACTTACTTGCGTGTAGGCAAACTTAAGTCATTTATTCTCCATTTAACTGTCTGTTAATATAACAGCCCTCTCCTACATACCCTTTTCCTGACCCAAATGCAACACTAATGTAAGGTGAAGATGATGGGAGAGAAATGACTGAGATGAGTGTCTTCCCTGAATTAAGCCAAACATTTTCTCAAACTCAAAAAAAAAAAAAAAAAAAAAAGAATTAGAGAAAATGAACACATGGTTAAAGTGCATTAAAAACTCTTCACAAAACTGAAGGAAGAAAATCTAAATGGTCAAATCTAAGAGCATTTACTCTAAAATCAGGACCCAAACAAAGATGTCTACTATCAAAACTATCGTTTAATATAATCCTGGAAAGATTAGTGAGAGCAATTAGACATAAATAAACAACATAAAGAATGAAGATAGGAAACAAAGACAACAAGTTATAATTATTTGCAGATGACACGATACTCTACAAAGAAGATCCTAAAAACTCCACCAAAAGATGTCTAGGTTTAATAGTCAATGTCAGTAGTGCAGCTGGATAGAAATACTCTAAAGTCCACAAAGTTCCTATGTATTAACAACAAATACAATGAGAGAGAAATTAGGGAATCTACTTCCATAATAGCATTGACAAAATGGAATACTTAGGTATCAATCTAACAAAGGAAGTAATATATTTCTATACAGAAAACTACAGTACTCTGCAAAGGAAGGTAGAGGAAGGTATCAGAATATGGAAAGATACTCCTTTCTTGGGGGCCTGCCCATTAGCTCAGTTCTTTAAGTGGCTGCTTCAACAAAGCAGGCAGGCTCAGGTTGCTGTGGATCTATCCCCACAATTCAAGCCAGCCAAACCTGCCCTGAAGGCATCTGGAGCAAAAAAA
>NW_004524579.1:32504918-32511080 GCF_000260255.1 Octodon degus | reverse complement strand
GGGTAAGAAGAACCAATCTAGTGAAAATGGTCATACCCCTAAATTCTTATGAAGATATAATGCAATCCCATTCAAAATAGCATTAGCAAACTTCACAGGCCTAGAGAAAACATTCCTTAAATGCCATTAAACAATGAATGGATCAAAAACATGCAGTTCTTTTATACTGTGGAGTATAGTGTGCCATAAGGAAGGATAAAATTAAAACATTCATAGCTCAATGGATGGAACTTAAGTCCATAATCATAAGGGAAATAAATTGGACATTTAATAAATTGTATATTTGTAGTCATCTCTTGTTGGAGTTCCCCTGAACCAAGGATATGGTGATGTTCAACTCTTTTGGTCTCTCTTGTACTGAGGTTCACATTGTCTGCAAAGAGAATAGCTATCCCTAATTGCTCTCTATGAACTTCTTTTTGAGTTAAATGTATTTCTTCTACACACCATATTGTTGGATCTTGATTTAGTCTCCCAGGCCATTTTTAATCGTTCTCAAAAATTAAAGTAGAAATGGGCGGCCATAGAGCTCAGCATATTTAAGTGCCTATAAGCAAGCTCAGGTGCCAGAGGTTAAATCCTCAACCTGCCACATCGGTCCCGCCCGCAGGGTGAGCTAAGATGGCAATGCAGACTGAGTGTGGTGGCACGCACCTCTAATACCAGCTTTTGGGAGACTGGATACAGGCAGATCACTATGAGTCCAATCTAGTAGTGAGACCCTGAACACAAGTAGAACCTTCCCTAAAGCAAAAAAAAAAAAAAAAAAAAAAAAAAAAAAAAAAAAAAAAAAAAACGAAACAACAACAAAAAGAACATAAAACAAAATTAATTGTTTTTCTGTGCTGATGCTTATACATTGCTTTTGGTAGGTAGCTTTAACACTAGTATTGAGATTCCCTTAGGAAATTCCTGCTGAAGATGACGGGAAAAACAGTGAAAGAGAAACAAAAGTATCCACAGAAAAAGCAGAGATACCAGGAACAATGTTTACTCACCTAAAAATATCAAAAAAGGAAGAAATTAAGTGGAGGAAAGAAAGAAAAACAATGAACGATACAAAAGAAGCAGTAAAAGTGAAGCCAAGACAACTATAAAAATACAGCAAAAGTAGAACAAAACAAAACAGAACAAACAACAAGATAATGAAATTCCTCTGGTGCCTTCATTTCTATCATAGTGTCCAAGTCACAGCTCAAATCCATCCTGCTCAACACCACTGGGTCTGCCCTGGCATTAGTGCTGGTGGCAAGACTGGTTTTAGCTTCTGGACGTGGGGTATGGGACCAGGCTTCATTCAGCAACGTTCTGTCTGACCCTCAGCAACCCACCCACATCTCCTTATCCTGAGTATTTCTGCCTCATGCCCCACTTGCAGCAGTGCTCCCAGACAAATGATAGCCTGAGGCTGCTCAGTCCCATCAACACTTGGGTCCTCCCAGTCCTTGTAGAGCCTTCTCTGTCCCAAGCCACTGTTTCTCACCTCCACACCACTGGGAGACAGTGGTTCTACAATTTAATCACAAATGCTCAAAAACCAAAATTCGTGCAGGCGCACGGTACCAAAGGAGGGGAATTGCACATGTGTTCTTCTGTAGTTACTCAGAAAACCAGGTGCAGTAACAAATGGCATGAAATCACCTTCAGGCCATGTATGTAACAAACAAAAGTGAATGTCATGGTTAGGTGTGGGACTCATCACCAGATATCTCATCACATACATATGAGTATCATGAAATAGGAAAAATATCCAGTATCTGAAATACTTCTGTGTCTCAGCATTTCAGATAAGTCACCATTAACACATTAACAGCCAAGCCAGGATTACTATGAGGCAAGTTAAAAACTTACTACATCTCATTTTTGAGAGAAACCAAAGAACTCTCCATATGAAATACTTATTTTCCTGCTCTGAAGGTACATGGGCATTAAATAATAGCAATTCTGTTGCCACACTATAATAACTATCAGTATCAAAAGAAGATAAGTACTTTTAAGAATTTACTAATCCCAGGTAATAAAATAAGAACTCAAACACACTACCTCACTTACGGTCCAAAACAATCCCGTAAGACAGGTTACAAATTGCGTTAATTTTCCCAAGGCCACATTCTAAGTGCCAAAGCTACGTTGAAACTAACTTGTTTATAGTTTCACACTCAGTGTCATCCAACAGTCACCTATTCTAATTCTCACCTGCGTAGTACTCTGTAGGTTCAAAGCCATTTCCACCATATTATGTTTTCTACTTTAAGTCAAGCATTCTCATTTACTGGCATTTGACAGGTGAGAACAGCATCCAAAGAAAGTAAGCAATTTGTGAAGCAGAAATAGCTGATAGGTTATAGAAGGTGATCTTTTGTATGATCTAAAAAATTTCCTACCAGCAAACACTAATTTGAGTTGAAGACTGACCAAAGCCTCATCTTCAATTACAGAGTCAGAACAGGGTAACCATTAGAATGCAAACCTAGGAAGGTTTTCAAGAAGCCTATTTATACAAGCAGGCTGGAAAGGAAGAAATTCCAACTGTCAATTCATGGAGTTCCATCTTTGTAATATGCAGTCAAAGAATTGCCTGTGTGCTGATATTTTCTGGGGATTTGGGAATTTAAACAAGTTTCTACAACATTACTTAAGAAATACAAACATAATCATGGGAAAGGTGATTGCTGGAAACATGTCTTTCTATTCTAGAGGCTGCAACTGCACAAGAGCAATCTTCACTCAGAATGAAAAGAGGGAAATTTAACTTAGTCTTTATCATGAAGTGATAACACACAATAAATTGATGTAATTATTGGATGAAGAAAATTATACCTTAACGTAAATAACATTTACATACAAGTAATATGCAATTAAAATTCCAAACAAATGACAATGACTGATCTTTATGAAAATATTTGATTTCCTTCTCACCATTTTCCTTTTAGGTGACACAAACTGTATACAATGAACGATCTTTGTAGAGAACCTTCCTCATTGGACTTTTAGCCCGTGCAATAGCAAGACTGGTGGGAATGCTCGTCATGTGCTTGGACAGTAAATCAAATTATTACATGGCCCCAGTATTCTCATCTACCCCAAATGATGGGGAGCACACACTAGTTAGTCATGGAAGCATAACATCATCATCCTATAGTGTTCAACATAAGTAAACAACTGCAATGCCCACCATAGACACGAATGTGTCCCCGACTCTCACAAAAGAGAGCTCTACTGGTTCAACTAAACCTTTCACTGTAAAGCTAACCAGTATCGAGTTGCCTGAACCTATCATCATCATATATATTTTATATTCCTACATCACTTTGCTTTCAAACACAAATACGGATTTCTCTTTCTGTAAAGACCAATGGTTCAAATAACGCTCACTATGCATCACTGACTAAATCATGTATTTTACATGTGAAACAAATTGCTTCACTGAAGAACCAAAATAGTAATGGCTATATACAAAAGTGACCTGGAACATGTTAGTGCTTTCCAATAATGAAATGAGTTCCTACAATCTCTACTGTAGGTAAACCAGAACATCCACCCCTGCTTTGGAGAAGGGTGACCATGCAACACTCAAGTGATGACGAAGGGTACAGGTTGGTCTACACATTACACGTTAATTTTGAGTCAGCGTGGCTTGTGCAGAATGACCCAGTTCTTGCCAAGGCTCAATGGGCACTCTTGTGACTTTCTTCCTTTTTCAAAGGCAAAGGCTACACAGCCCAAAATGGCTACGTTCAGTTCCACTCCTGATGGGCCACATAGAACAACCATTCCCTGGGAGCCAAGGTGACAAGTGGTTCGGTTTCCCTAGGAGAAACAACACCAGCGACCTACACCAAGTATCAAATGGAAAAGTTCTGCTTTCCTCCTCTTGGTTATGGTCGCTGCCTCCACTGAAAACTATGATCCTCATTGCACTTGATTCTTTCCAAGGCTAAGCCTTGAGGTGAAAGAGAGATCAACATCTTGAAAAAAGTGAAAAAAGCTGGAAGGTATACAGTAGACACACATAATGTCTCCAGGTCCATGTGACGGCAATATGCAGTGTACTGCTGTGGTCCACAATAAATAGCTGCAGCTACAGTCAGTTCCTCTTTCTTCCTTTGAGGTAGTTAAAATACATGCAATACAGACTTGGGCAAGAGGAGCTCGCCAGCAGAGTTGGACAAGAAAATTGATCACTTTTTCTCTCTCTGATAATTTAACTGCAGTAGCATTGAAATCCTGAAGAAAAGAAGAACTCTTCTAATCCAGGGAAGCTCAGAAGTGGAACATCACGTTCAGGGGCCCTCTGAGGCACTGGAGAGTGCAGTGATAAGAGGTTCACTAGAGCTTTTTGCAGAAGCCAGAGCGTCAGATTCAGGCTCAAAGGACTCTGTGCATGCTTAGGTTTCGTCAGGCCGGTTTAAAGTTTCCCTAAAGAGGGGCTGGGGAGATGGCTCAGTGGAATAAGCGCTTCCCTGGCAAGTGCAAGGGCCTAAGTTCAATCCCTGGTTCCGCCAAAAAAAAAGAAAAAATACTAATAATAATAATAATAATAATGATAAAAGTTTCCCTGAAGAGCCAACCACATAGCTCAGTGGACTAAAGCACCTGCAAGCAGGTGAGGGGCCAGGGGTTCCATTCCCAAGACTGCCCTGCTGGCCCTGCCGCCAGGGCACCCTGAGATGGCGATTGAGACTGGGCGTGGTGGTGGGAGCCTCTAATCCCAGGCCTAGAGAGGCTGTAAACAGGAGAATCACTACGAGTCCGATCTAGTAGTAAGACCATGAACACCCTGTAGACGCCTCCCTTGAAGTACAGCAAAATAAATAAATGCATAAATAAACACATAAAGTTTACTTGAAATCTCCAAAGACATAGGGCTTAGCACAGACTGGCTGGGGTTTTCTGTTTGACAGTAGCATGAAATTCAATCCACAACCATAGCAGCTGTCTGTGTACACACCTCAAGAAATCCGTTTTTCCCATCCTTTCACCTCACATTTCCCTCACAGTCTGTTTGCTTTGTGGATGGAACTTTTCTTTTCCTCAAAAATGCTCAACTATGTCATGGAACGGTGGACAAAATGGTGAACAAGGGACTTGAAAAATGCCAGCAATGAAACCACATAGGGAATTGGGAATTATATTTCTTACTTGGGGCAAACAGAAGAACATAAAAATAATCCTCTCAGACATGTGATAAAAGACATAAAACTAAGTATTCTATGGTGAGTTTTATGTTTGGTTTTTGTTTTTGTTTTTGTTTTTCTTTTTGTTTTTGCTTTGGCGGAACCCGGGATTGAACTCAGGTCCTTGAGCTTGCCAGGCAAGCGCTTATTCTACTGAGCTATCTCCCTAGTCCTCTGGTGAGTTCTTTTTAAAAGCATTCTTTCTCACTACCACCTTTAGTTATCAATCAGTTCAAAGAGTTCAATCAAAAGTTCACTTTCGTCTTTCTCAAGGTCTAGGTCAATCGCATCTTCTAATTTGTCCCCTGAAATTTCCAATAATAGTTCCTCAAAATCGTCCTCCTTGCAAAGCCGGACTTCTCCCATGGAGGCCGAGCTGGCTTTGCAAGAGTCTGTGGCCATTTGGAACGAGTACGGGCCAAATCCTCTGAGGGATGGCAGGTGTGGAGAGGACTGTCTCGGGGAGAGCTCCAAACTGTCTCTAGGTTTTTCCATCTCAGGCTCTGGGACTGGTCTGTGCTCCAAGAAGGGGGCAACAGTAGTCAGGGCTGCTTTTTTGGCCGGGGGTCCTTGCAGGGTACTGGTGGAGCTCAGCAGCTCCCCAGCTGCCACAACTTCACCTTCAGCATGCAGCTCCGAGGCCTTGCGTTTTGGGGCCAGTGGGGGACTTGAAAGAACTTTCACCCCTGACGGCTTCCCATTTCCTTTGCGATCAGCTTTGCCCTTTGAGGCCAAAGACTGTGGTGCACGTTTTCTCTTCGGTTTTTGGTGCCCAGGGTCTGAGGTTTCTCCTTCCTCCTTCTGGCAGGACCCTGTAGGAAGCTGCTCGGTAAGACATGGCGGGAGGCCTGCCTCAGCAGTGAGCACAGGTTTCTCCAGCAGGGTACTGCCAGAGGCTACATCTTCCCGCAAGGGTGGCAAGGCTGACTTTCCCTCCCGTGTGCCGCCCCTCTCCTGCTCCTCCTGCATGTGCTTCTCGGCCAAG
>NW_004524579.1:32503499-32504503 GCF_000260255.1 Octodon degus | reverse complement strand
GTTTTCCCAATCCCGGTGTCTGTGTTTCTCTTGATGCCAACTGCATGCCCTCTGCATTGCTGTCTGGCTTTTTCCTGCTGCCGGTACTCGTTTTCAGCGAGGCCCTCGGAGAGGGTTTTCATTTGGGTGCTGGGGAGGGTTCTGGCTCTTGAGGTCGGACCCTCAGCTG
This sequence comes from Octodon degus, assembly GCF_000260255.1. Classification (NCBI taxonomy): domain Eukaryota; kingdom Metazoa; phylum Chordata; class Mammalia; order Rodentia; family Octodontidae; genus Octodon; species Octodon degus. The sequence goes on along the minus strand of NW_004524579.1, from coordinate 32,504,334 downwards.
CGGAAGTACTCCGCGTCTTGAGCTTAGTGTGCAACTCTGCGTGCTTCTGATGCACTCTTCCCGCAAGTATTTCTTCTAATGTCTTCACATGGATGTCCCCAGCCTTGTCCCCTCTCATCGCTGCTTCACGCCTGCGTGGCCCGGGCGAGGCGCCCATTATTGGCTCCTGCAGAGACTTGGAAATCTGTGATTTTTTGGCTGCTTTGTCCAGATCTGTTTCTGGAGCTCCAACTTCCTTTCCTAGCCGTTCTGAGAGGCTCCGCCTCAGTGGAGGGTCGCACTCACCACTGGCGGACAGTTTTCGTTTCCCCAGTCTCTCAGAAAGACTCAGCCTAACCAGGGGTTCTCCTTTGCTTGACACAGTAACTGTCCTCACCACAGCGGGAAGGAGCTGAGGCTGGAGCACAGGATTGGAAACTGCAGAAGGAGCTGCTTGCTGTAAGGTGACACCAGGTTTCTGCGTAGAGTTCATCTGTAATCCACCAGGGACCTGAGGGGTACACCCTGGGGGATGCGTGTTGGTTTGTTCTGCCTCCTTAGAAGACAGGTCTGGGTCATCCTCATTGCCGCAGGTGACACTGATCACCCCCGGCAGGTGTCTGGGGCAGGGTACTCCGGGGTCACCTTTTGCCTGCATTCCAGGTGCGCTTTGCAGCGCAGTGCAAGGCCCCGGCTGGACAGCAAGTCCATCCCCCTGCGGGGCAAGCTCGGCCTTGGCTGCCTGCGGGTTCCCGAGTGCGGTGGGCACCAGGGTTTTGCTTGGGGGCAGGTACAGGCCCTGGAGGTAGCGACCTCTCTTGTGATGGAAAGCACAGTTTCGCTTTTGGCAACCCGT
>NW_004524579.1:32500399-32503304 GCF_000260255.1 Octodon degus | reverse complement strand
AGGATTCCCAGACCAGAGCGGCTTACCCCAATAAAGACCTGCTTCCAGGAAGAGGAGCGGCTCCGAGTCCTCCTGAGACGGGCTTGCTCTTCAGATCTTCCAGGAGACCCGCACAAAAGTGTCTGTAGAATGAATCAATACCTGGTTGCTCTCCACAGGAACTTCTCCTTCTTCACTGAGCTCCAATCTACACCGCTCTTCCTATCGAGTCCGTTTTCCAGGAATTATTTGGACAGAGAAAATCACCCAACCTGCTTCTTCAGAGGAGAGAAACAGCTGAATTCCCGGGCCTCGCAGAATCCAGGTTTCCAGCCCCACAGAGGTGATGGGGAGAAAACAATGTTCTGGAGGGTGCGGGGCCCGGGAAGAGGATGAGGCACAGTGGGGGTGGGGGGGGGAGGTGGGAGATGGGGGATGGGAAAAGTAAGCGGGAACCGGGCCCGGCCAACCGCTGTGCGGCTAGATGCAGCAGCACGGTTCCTCAGGCCACAACCGTAACCTCTGCTTACACTGAAACGACTAGTGTAATGTAAGGAACGGATATTAACACAAGATGCACAACGTAGAAGGACTTACGAGATTGGCTCACCACAGCTAGGCGCCGAGTCGGATGAAGAAGGGTGTCGAGGGTGTCTGCACACCCCACACTGAAGGATTCAGTCCCAAGACCTGAAGGTCGGCTGATGGGTCTGAGAGAAGAGTCCGCAAGGAAATTCAGGGATGCAAGCCGAGGCCCAAGAGACTGCGCCGCAAGCCAGGCGACTAAGTCCAAGGCGAACGCGAAGACGGAAGCTCCTCAGAGAGACTGGGACGCTGTCCTCAGTTCCTGTATGTGGTCACTTCCTGCTGCGTCACTGTGGGCGGACCCGTTGCGCCCTAGTGTGGAACCAATCGGTGCCCCAGGATGGGGTCGTCCCTCCCAGCGAGCGACCAATCCGCGTCCAGGCCGGGCCTGTCGCAATCTAGGGTGGAACCAATCACTTCCTGGGGCGGAGCCAAATTGTGCCCTAGGGCGGACCCAGTTGGGACCCAAGGCGGAACCAATCACGCCTCAGGGCGGGTCCTCATGGTGGAGGTTGTGGTGGTTGGGAATGGGGAGTGGGTATGTGGACGGCGGGGAGACAGGCAAGGCACCACAAAGTGTGAAGTAAACTCAAGGTATCAACAACCACTATGTAGTGCAATGAAAAAAAAAAAAAGCAAACAGTAAAAAGAAAAGAAAAGTAAAAGTAGCCTTTTCAGTGAACCTGCTATGAACCCTCTCCTACCAACACACCTCTAAATAAACACACACTTCAATTTAGCATGAAACCACCACTGGACTTAAAACTCTGACAGAATTCCACCTGGCTTTACACCAGACTTCAGCAGAAACTCCCTCAGTGGAGCACATACCTCCTCAGCCACCTTATAACGTTTTGTGAATCTACTGTAATAGGTTGATTGTGGGATTCATTTTAGTGTAGCTACTGAACTTGGGACCACCACAGAAACGTTTGCTTCCACTGAGTCTGAAAGCACTTTCTACTCCACCATGAAAGCCGTGACAAACCTCATTCATTTGAAATTACAATGAATCCCATCCATGTCTCTTTGTCCACTATGACTATAATTTCTAATAATCATATTCCACTTAGAACACAAGCACTTCAGGGGAAACTACAGGCAAAACAATTCCAACTCAATCTTCCACTGAACCCTTAACCACAACACTGTCACTGCCAGACTCTCACCTTCCAGTTCCTCTGGGCTTAAAACCAAAGAAGTCCCTCACACTGCATATCCAGATACCGCTACCTCTGAAGGCATAAAGACAAGGGCCGCATCTTCAACTCTATGTATAGTCACTCATAATTTGTTCAGAAGCTGCTATCAATAGAAACACTAGCATTCAGAACTAGATACACTTCAGATGAATCTAAAAATGCACATGATTCTTTCTTCTTCAAGCGAAGGCAACTCTGCCCTCGGGACAGGGACTTCAGTTGAGCTGTACTGTTGCCACAGCCACAGCCCTTTTGCTGTCCCAGCCTACTCTACAAACATACCATTTCACAGCTTTATCACAACACAGCCATCTCCACATCAGGTATTCACTGCCACATACTTGCCACTAGCCCTGGTTAACTGAAGTGACAACTACTATTTGTATAACAAAGGCAAAAACCTTAATCTCAAGTATTTTTCAGGTTTTCTGAAGTTTCATATTATGTAATTTTCATAACAAGTGAATCTAGTTTGCTATTTAAGATAATTATTAAAGAAAGGTATGATAAAAATCTCATAGTAAAATCAATATTATTTATTGGTAATGTCAGTGTTTTAGGCAGTAAGTTAAATAAACTTATAAAGAACACTTAATTATGATCATTTGTCACTTATATATGCAATATAAAAATGTGGTGATTTTAATATACTACCACTACTAATATTACTATAAATGTGCTTTTCATATTTCAAATGGAAACATTATTTAACTACTAAAGATAAAAAGGAGTAAATAACTGTGTAGGAAAAGTAATAAAATTATTAGTTTGGAAACTTTTTGTTTTAAATTCCTTCAAATTGATGAAATATTAATTTATATAGCCACAGAGGTTCTCTGGAAACCTACTGAAGCAGAGTCAGTGCAGTGAGCCAAGACTATATTTGATAAATCAATACATATTGCAAAACTGTTAAAAAGTAAAACTAATTATTCAAGCATATCATACAAACTAGCTTTATTCAGATTTATAATGAATAAATTTCTATTACATATGCCAGAAGCCCATGATAAATGGGGTTCATGTACTGCAGGAACTGCTTTATGTACTATAAACATGTACCCATAAATAATGTGATTGTATTCTGACAGAGCTTGAAGAAAATATTTTTATTAAAATATATTTTGGGGGCTGGGGAG
>NW_004524579.1:32495070-32500299 GCF_000260255.1 Octodon degus | reverse complement strand
GGTGGAACCAATCACTTGCCGGGGTGGAGCCAAATTGTGCCCTAGGAGGGGCCCAGTTGGGTCCCAAGGCGGAACCAATCACGCCTCAGGGAGGGCCGTCACGGTGGGGGTGGTGGGGGTTGGGGATGGGGTGTGGGGAGGTGGGGTGCAAGGCGGGGAGAATGGCAAGGAACCATATAGAGTGAAGTCAACAAAGATATCAGCAACCACTATGTAGTGTAATGAAAAAAAAAAAAAAAAAAAAGGCAAACAGTAAAAAAGAAAAGGAAAACAAAAGTAGCCTTTTCAGTGAACCTGCTATGAACCTCGCCTATCAACACACCTCCAAACAAACACATACTTCAGTTGAGTATGATACCACCATTGTATTTAAAATTCTGACAGAATTCCACCTGGCCTGACCACCAGACTTCAGCAGAAACTCCCTCAGTGGAGCACACACCTCCTTAGCCACCTTATAACGTTTTGTGAATCTACCATAATAGGTTGCTTGAGAAATCTGTTTCATTACAGCCACTGAACTTAGGACCACCACAGAAACGTTTGCTTCCACTGAGTCTGAAAGCACTTTCTACTCCACCATGACAGCCGTGCCAAACCTCATTCATTTGAAATTACAACGAATACTATCCATGCCACTTTGTCCACTGAGACCAGAATTTCTACTAAACATATTCCATTTAGAACACAAGCACTTCAGGGGAAAGTACAGGCGAAAGAACCCCAACTCCATCTTCCACTGAACCCTCAACCACAACACTGTCACTGCCACACCCCCACACTCCAGTTCCTCTGGGCCTAAAACCAGGGGTCCACTCACATCGTATATGCAGACGCCACTGCCTCTGAAGGCCTAAGGACAAGGGCCGCATCTACAGCTCTGTGCGTAGTCACTCATAATTGGTTCACAAGCTACTATCAATAGCAACCATAGCATTCAGAACTAGAAACACTTCAGGTGACTCTACAAATGCACATGATTCTTTCTCCTTCAAGCGAAGGCAACTCTGCCCTGGGGACAGGGACTTGAACTGATCTCTTCTGTTGGGACAGCCACAGCGCTCTCCCTGTCTGGCCTTTTCTGTAAACATACTGTTTCACAGCGTTAACAGAAATCACAATCCTGGCAGCCAAAGCCTCTTACTCAGCCAAATTGATTTCTCACAACACAGCCGTCTCCACATCAGGTATTCACTGCCCCATGCTAGCCCTGGTCACCTGAAATGACAACTGCTGTCCTGGTAATAAAGGTAACCACCAAAATGTCAATCTCGTTTTCTTTTTACCTGAAGTCTCAGATCATGTAATTTTCATCCAAGGCAAATCTAGCTTGCTATCTAAAAAGTCTTATTTATGAAGGCACGATAAAACTTCATAGTACGAGCACTAACATGCGTTGGTAAGATCAATGGGTTAGGAAGCTAATTAAAAAGCTTACAAAGGACACTTAATTTTAATGGTCTGTCGCTTAGGTGTGCGATACAAAACTATGGTGTTTTTTTTCTCCTCGGATCATTTTGCCTTTTACCATATTTAATGCTATGAATATTGCTATGAATGTGTTTTGGGTATCTGAAATGCAAATATTATATACTGAAGAAGATACAGTGGATGAATACAAATAAAATTATGCGTTTGAACACTTCTTACTTATAATTCCCGGTAATTAATGAAGTAAGTGTTGATATAATGACCAGGGTCCTTTGGAACCCTATAGAAGCAGAGTCAGTGGATTGAACCCGGAACAGAAAAGTAGAGTAAGAGCTGCAACACTTGAGAATAAAAATTTCCAAATACTTTGTATGTCAAATAATGTGTTTGAAAATTACCATGGTATGATGAATCAAAAACTGAATTGTGTCCACACTTCTGGTCACAAAACAAATTGCATGAGAACTGAATGAATTTCCATTGTTCTCTTCATTGTTGATCTTCTGGGTAACTTTGACTTGGTCCGTTTTCAACTTAGTGCACCACCAGAATTGTGGAAAGAAGTAGCTTTGGGAACTGGTGAAGCAGTATGTTAGTGATCGATACTGAAAGTATTCCAATACTGAAATTTTCAAATACAAATGAATTTGAAGGAAAAAATGTATTACTTTCTATCTTATTTTGAAATTTCTTAAATTAATGAGTTAAGTAATAGCTAAGTATTATTTTAAAATTATTAAAAGATGGAAAGACATATGGTGGACATGGTGGTACACAGGTATAATTCAATCAACTCGGGTGGCTGAAGCAGGAATATCTCAAATACCAGCCCAGCCTGGCCCACTTCATGAGATCTTTCTAAAATGAAAAAAAAAAAAAAAATCAACCTGGGATTTAGATTCTCGTGGAAGGCCCTGGCTTTATTCATTCATCACGCCACTCTGAGAAATCTTAAAGTGTGTCACTAGACTCTTGCCATTCCCCGTTGTCCGGTCACCCCCAGACCTGAGGATTGGATGCTGCAAATATCCCTCTCGGCCTTGCTTTCTATCTGACCGTTTTCTTTTTAGCACATAGTGAAGCAACGGTCAGTGGATTTGGCTTTCCAAATATATCTTGGGATTCAGAAAGTGTTTCTGAAAACTTTGACATTCCACCAAGTCACTGGGAGTAATAATCTTCCATATATATAGGTGTAATGAGAATTAGAGGTTATCCATATACAATCCAAAAGCAGCTGTTGTATATGGGCTTTCAAATGGGACCGTGAAACACATCTTTAAAACCATAGTCACATGCTAATGAAAAATGGTACAATTATTTCCTTCAGAACCCCTACAATGTTAAATTTGTAAGCAGTTTCCAAGTATTTCATTGATGGTAATTACTTGCTGATGTTTTTCAATAGGCAGTAAGTCTGGAGAAGAAACCTATGCATATGCCTGATCAATTATTCTTTTACACTTAAGTTTAGATTAAGCTCCAAGTAAAACAATGGAAATGCATAGGGACCTACTAGTTCTTACGTGATGTAACTATATCAAGATACATAAATTTAACTTTAACTTACTTGTGTGTAGGCAAACTTAAGTCATTTACTCTCCATTTAACTGTTTGTTAATATAACATCCCTCTCCTAAATACCCATTTCCTGACCCAAATGCAACACTAATGTAAGGTAAAGATGATGGGAGAGAAATGACTGAGATGAGTGTCTTCCCTGAATTAAGCCAAAATATTTGTCAAAAAAATGGAATTAAGAGATTATGAACACATGGTTAAAGTGCATTAAAAACTCTTCACAAAGTGAAGGAAGAAAGTCTAAATGTTCAAAAACTAAGAGCATTCACTCTAAAATCAAGACCCAAACAATGACGTCTACTATCAAAACTATCATTTGATATAGTCCTGGAGAGATTCATGAAAGCAATTATACAAAAATAAATAAATGACAAAGAATGAAGTTAGGAAACAAAAACAACCAGTTAAAATTATTTGCAGATGACATGATACTCTACATAGACAATCCTAGAAACTCCACCAAAAGATTTCTAGGTTTAATAGTCAAGGCCAGTGTGCAGCTGGTTAGAAACACTCTAAAGTCCACAAGGTTCCTATGTATTATCAACAAATGCACTGAGAGAGAAATTAGGGAATCTACTTCCACAATAGTGTAAACAAAATGGAATAGTTAGGAATCAAACTAACAAAGGAAGTAATATAGTTCTATATTGAAAACTACAGTACTCTGCCAAGGAAGGTGGAGGAGGATATCAGAGTATGGAAAGATATTCCTTTCTCTTGGGTAAGAAGAACCAACCTAGTGAAAATGGTCATACCCCTAAATTCCTATGAAGATGTAATACAATCCATATCAAAATATCATTAACAAATGTCACAGACCTAGAGAAGACATTCCTTAAATGCCATTAAACAGTGAATGGATCAAAAAGTTGCAGTTTTTTATACCATGCAGTATAGTGTGCCATAAGGAAGGATAAAATTAAAACATTCATAGCTCAGTGGATGGACCTTAAGTCCATAATCATAAAGGAAATAAATTGGACGTTTGATAAACTGGATATTTGTTGTCATCTCTTGTTGGAGTTCCCCTGAACCAAGGATATGGTGATGTTCACCTCTTTTGGTCTCTCTTGTCCTGAGGTTTACACTGTCTGCAAAGAGAATAGCTATCCCTAATTGCTTTTCTGCAGTAATGTAGTCCATCTATTGACTTCTACTCTATGAACTTCTTTTTAGGGTAAATGAATTTCTTCTACATACCATATTGTTGGATCTTGATTTAGCCTCCCAGACTATTTTTATTCATCCTCAAAAATTAAAGAAGACAATGGCCGGCCATAGAGCTCAGCGTATTTAAGTGCCTATGAGCAGGCTCAGGTGCCAGAGGTTCAATCCCCAGCCTGCCACCTCGGTCCCACCCACAGGGTGAGCTAAGATGGCAACTGAGACTGGGTATGGTGGCACGCGCCTCTAATCCCAGTTTTTGGGAGGCTGTATACAGGCAGATCACTATGAGTCCCATCTAGTAGTGAGACCCTGAACACAAGTAGACCCTTCCCTAAAGGAAAAAAACAAAAACAGAAGAAAACAAAACAACAACAAAGAAAACATAAAGCAAAAAAATATTAATTGCTTTTCTGTGTTGATGCTTATACATTGCTTTAACACTAGAATTGAGTAGCTTTAACACTAGAATTGAGATTCCCTTAGGAAATTCCCGCTGAAGATGGCAGGGGAAAAACAGTGAAAGAGAAACCAAAGAATCCGGAGTAAAGCAGAGATACCGCAAACAATGTTTACTCACCTAAAAATATCAAAAAAAGGAAGAAAGTAAGTTGAGGAAAGAAAGAAAAATGATGAACGATACAAAAGAAGCAGTAAAAGTGAAGCCAAGATAACTATAAAAATACAGCAAAAGTAGAACAAAACAAAACAGAACAAACAACAAGATAATGAAATTCCTCTGGTGCCTTCATTTCTGTCATAGTGTCCAAGTCACAGCTCAAATCCATGCTGCTCAACACCACTAGGTCTGCCCTGGGATTAGTGCTGGTTGCAAGGCTGGTTTTAGCTTCTGGACATGGGGTCTGGGACCAGGCTTCATTCAGCAACATTCTGTCTGACCCTCAGCAACCCACCTGCATCTCCTTACCCTGAGTACTTCTGCGTCATACCCCACTTGCAGCAGTGCTCCCAGACAAATGATAGCCTGAGGCTGCTCAGTCCCATCAACACTTGGGTCCTCCCAGTCCTTGTAGAGCCTTCTCTGTCCCA
>NW_004524579.1:32488404-32492579 GCF_000260255.1 Octodon degus | reverse complement strand
ATTCTAGAAAAGGTTTTTTTAATAAATATTTTAATATCAACTATAGTGAATAGAAATAACTTAAAAATGCTTTCAGTCACCATAACATTATTTTTAGTATCTTAGTCTAGTTACCATGCTCCAAGGTAATACAATCTTATCAGAATATTTTTAGATTACATTTAAATTCCCTTCTCTGCAAAAGTACTTACATCTAGTCACACACACACACACACACACACACACACACACACACGTATGCACACAATTTTGCTTTCAAAAATAAATAAGAAATTTCTCAGTCTTGAAACAGAGTAGACGCTTAATAAAAATCTGTCTTATGAATACCTCCTTACTTGTATGCATGTGTAAATATATAAACATTACTAGGCCTGAATATTAGTTTACTATTGAAGCAGAAACCAATTACTCAAAACTTAAGGCCTTAAAATAACACAAATTCATTATCTTTAAAACAAAATAGAGGGGCCGGAGAGATGGCTTAGTAGAATAAGTGCTTCCCTGGTAAGCGCAAGGGCTTGAGTTCAATCCCCAGTTCTGAAAAAAAAAAAAAAAAAAAGATATCGTAAGTATGATTGTTTCTGGGATGAGTAAAGAGTTCCTTGCTTTGTTCAGAGTTCAGAGGATGTCTGTGTGTTGTGGCCTATGAATATTTTATGACTTTAACCACTGCATTTATAATTGCATCTGTTTCTCTTATTATGACCTTTCTGTCTCTTTCCTATAATTAATTATTTGTGTGATTACATTTCATCCAGTTTTATTACCCAGGAAAATCTTCCTATCTAAAAATCTTTAACCCACATGCACAAAGTTCCTTTGTGACATAGAGTGACACAGAAGATTAGAATGTTTGGGGGGATTATTAAGTCAACATAGTCCATGCATTGGCCCCTGAAAATTTATGTCCAGTCACACGTAAAGTACATTTACTGCATCGGAAGGTTCCCCGAAAATCTCAATGTATTACTGAAATCCAAAATAATCTGAGACTCATTGTTTTAAAAGTCTTTACTTTGGTTATTTACTCCTAAAAGACGGTATGGATAAGGCTCATGGGATAATACTTCTTACGAAAAAAATAGATTTTCATGTGAGAAACTAGAAAACAAGCTCTGTAAAAATTTAAAAACTCAATCCAAAAATGGGCATTTGAAATAGACACTTCATAGATGAAAAACTAAACCAGGCTTAGGGATCGGGTTTCCACACCCAGCCCCACATGCCTTGCAGGGCACACTGAGTCAGCAACTGAGACCTGGCACAGTGCTGCACACCTGTAATCCCAGCGCCAGGGATGGTGAAAATGGGAGGATCACAACCAGCTGTGTAGTGAGACCCTCTACCAAAAACATTAAAGGAAAAAAAAGTAGATTTATGTTATGAAAATAGGAAGAAAAAGTTCAAATGGAAAGTGGAACTAGGGAGGAAGAGGGGAAAAGAAGAAAGGGAGATTCGCAGCCCAGGCGCAGTATGGGCCAGACCCTCTCCCACCCTCTTGGGACACCCCCCACCACTCCGCAGCACCTCCCCCAGCCCACCAGCCAAGTAGGAATTTCTGCCGCGTTCAGGGAACCCCCAGACCCATTCCTAGCCCAGGTCAGGTGAGTATGTGAGAGAGCTTCCTGCCACCCTGCACCAGCAGAACCAGTCCCAGCCCAGGCGCAGCATGGGCCAGACCCTCTCCTACTACCTTGGGACACACCCCACCACTCCACAGCACCTACCCCAACAAGCCCGTCGAGTAGGAATTTTGCCACGTTCCAGGAACCCACAGACCCAGTCCTACCCGAAGTCCAGTGAGTGTGAGGGAGAGCTTCCTCTCCCCACTACTCCACCTTGAGCCTCCAGGCACAGCTCAGGCCTGGCATACATGCCTGGGGTATTACCATGCGGCTGCAATCCCTGCAGAGAGTGTAGAGGATAGATCCAACCAGCTAGTCCAGGAGCAGCACATCTTGCCACAGGGGCACAACAGGTTCACCCTGAAGGGCAGCAGCGGGAAGGAGCTGAGCACAGCAGCCGGACCCAAGCCAGGCACAGCTGGATAAGTCCAAACTTGGTGGAGCTGCACCTGAACTTCAGTATCTGCGAAGGTTATAACTACAGCAAAGATCTACAACAAAGGTCAGAAGACAGTGCTATGCAAAATGATGAGAAGGAACAAAATGAAACCTCAGAACCCAAGCCCACCTGTAAGAAGTGCAGAGGACACTAACAGAGAACAAATTGGAAATCACGCAGTTGAAAGCAATGAATCAAAGAATTCTGAAATAAACAGCTGCAGAAAGGTATAGAGGACCTCAGACTGGAAATAAAAAAATGAAATCCCTGAATTAATAACATCTGCACTAAAGAATCAAATGCAGAAGCATATGGAGGAAACCCATTGCCAACCCAGAACAAGTGCGGAGGACACTGGCTCAGCTCAAATGCATGAATTAATAGCATTGATAGTAAATAAGCAACAGCAGAAAGATACAGAGGAAATCAGAGCACAATTCTTTTCTGAAATAAAAAAAGAACTCTCAGAACTCATAGCAGATGAAGTAAAGAAGCAATTACAGAAACATAGGGAGGAAACCCAATCTGAAAAAAACACTGCAGTAAAAGAATTTATAACTGCTTCTAAACAAGATATTGATAAAAAAAATAGAGAAGATTAGAAAAATGATGGATTTCTTGAATGAGAAATACAGGAAAGAAATAGATCGCATGAAGCAGAGTCAAAGAGATATAGAGGAAATTAAAATCTCAATCACAAGCTTGCAAAACCATTTAAGTGAATGTGAAGACAGAGTTTCAGATTTTGAAGATGCTGGCACAGCTAGTGAAAAGGTAAGAAAGGATCTCTCAAAAACAATGAGGATGCAGGAAAGAATAATTCTTCACCTGCAAGATGATGCAAAGATGAACAATGTGAGACTAATAGGCATCAATGAGAAAGAAGGAGTCAATACAAATGACATTAAAAAAAAAATATGGGCAGAAGTAATTGCAGAAAACTTCCCAAATATGAGGAAACAATCTGACATTCAGGTAACTGAAGAACGCCAAGGAACCTCAACCCAATGAAAAACACACCGAGACATATAATAGTCAACATCCCAGAAATTCAACAAAAGAATAATCGACTGAAAGTTGCTACAGAAAAGAAGCAGATCACATTCAAAGGAAAACCCGACTTCTCTTCACAAACCATGCAGGCAAAAAGACCATGGAGCAGAGTACTTCAGGTCCTCTATGAAAACAAATTCCAGCGCAGACTACTATACACTGCAAAACTCTCTTTCAAGTTTGATGGAGAAGTGAAATACTTCCATGACAAAGAACAGCTAAAGAATTTCGTGATGACAAAGCCAACCTTACACAGGCTACTGAAAGATGTTCTAGAGAGGGACCAAAATAATCAGACCTCCAGAATGAGATCAGAAGCAATCAACTAAATAAGGTAAGCAATTAAACACAGGAGAAAAAGGAGTAAAGGATAACAGGTAAATACCATGGTAACCGTAAGTCAATACATCTCAATTCTAACCATCAATGTAAAAGGACTCAAAGTCAAAGGACAGAACAAAATACTACATGCCCCAGCACCTTAGAAAAAAGCAGGGGTAGCAATCCTATTCTCAGACAGTCTCAACTTCAAACCAAGAATGATCAAGTGAAATAAAGACGGCCACTATATACTGGTTAGGGGAAAAATTCAAGAGGAAGAGGTAACACTCATAAATAGGTATGCACCAAACACGGGAGCACTCAACTATATAAAGCAAATCTTAATGGACATAAAAAATCCACTATCCAATACCACAATTTTAACAGGAGAACTTAACACACCCTTATCTCCAAAAGATAGGTCAACCAGACAAAAACTTAGCAAAGAAATAACAGAACGGAACCAGAATTTGAATAAACATTTTTCTCAGCTGTACATGGGTCATTTTCTAAAATAGACCACATAATGGTCCATAGGTCATGCTTAAGTATATGCAAGAAAACAGAAATTATCCCACGCACATTATCAGACCACAGTGCAATAAAACTGGAAATAAATGACAAAAGAAACCAGAAAAAAACTTTAAATACATGGAAATTAAATGACACCCTACTCAGCAACCAATGGGTCACAGATGAAATTAAACAAGAAATGCAACAATATCTACAGTTCAATG
>NW_004524579.1:32487108-32488304 GCF_000260255.1 Octodon degus | reverse complement strand
GATCAGTATCAAAAGAAGCATAAGTACTTTTCAGCGTTTACTAATCCCCAGGCAATAAAATAAGAACTCATACACACTACCTCAATTACGGTCCAAAACAATCCCGTAAGACAGGTTACAAATTGCGTTAATTTTCCCAAGGCCACATTCTAAGTGCCAAAGCTACGTTGAAAATAACTTATTTATAGTTCCACACTCAGTGTCATCCAACAGTCACCTATTCTAATTCTCACCTGCGTAGTACTCTGTAGGTTCAAAGCCATTTCCACCATATTAGTTTTCTACTCTGAGTCAAGCGTTCTCATTTACTGGTATTTGACAGGTGAGAACAGCATCCAAAGAAAGTAAGCAATTTGTGAAGCAGAAATAGCTGATAGGTTATAGAAGGTGAGGTTTAGTAAGATCTAAAAAATTTCCTACCAACAAACACTAATTTGAGTTGACCAAAGCCTCATCTTCAATTACAGAGTCAGAACAGGGTAACCATTAGAATGCAAACCTAGGAAGGTTTTCAAGAAGCCTATTTATACAAGCAGGCTGGAAAGGAAAAATTCCAACATGTCAATTCATGGAGTTCCATCTTTGTAACATGCAGTCAAGGAACTGCCTGTGTGCTGATATTTTCTGGGGATTTGGGATTCTAAACAAGTTTCTACAACGTTACTTATGAAATACAAACGTAATCATGGGAAAGGTGATTGCTGGAAACATGTCTTTCTATTCTAGAGGCTGGGACTGCACAAGAGCAATCTTCACCCAGAATGAAAACAGGGAAATTTTACTTAGTCTTTATCATGAAGTGATAACACACAATAAATTGATGTAATTATTTGGTGAAGAAAATTATAACTTAACGTAAATAACACTTACATACAAATAATATGCAATTAAAATTCCAAACAAATGACAATGACGGATTTTTATGAAAATATTTGATTTCCTTCTTGTCATTTTTAAATCCTTTTAGGTGACACAAACTGTATACAATGAACAATCTTTGTGGAGAACCTTCCTCATTGGACTTTTAGCCTGTGCAATAGCAAGACTGGTGGGAATGCTCGTCATGTGCTTGGACAGTAAATCAAATTATTACATGGCCCCAGTATTCTCATCTACCCCAAATGATGGGAGCACACACTAGTTAGTCATGGAAGCATAACTTTATCATCCTATAGTGTTCAACGTAAGTAACCAAC
>NW_004524579.1:32444750-32482648 GCF_000260255.1 Octodon degus | reverse complement strand
TTATGTTGAGCTGTGGGGAACTCAGGTCAACAATTTCTGACATTGCCAGTTAAACAGAAGACCCAATGCTATTATGGGCTACTGGACTCTTTTAGAATATTTTGCAGAGTTTGCACACCTATAATATTCAATTAATGGAACTTAACAAAAAAGAGTATACAGATGAATATCCATTGTGTATCTGTGTATTCAAGTGGTTAGGATAGATATATAGTTACATTCTCTTAATGAATAGAATCATATTTCCTAATGGTGTTTGTAAATAGGATCTCAAGTCCGCATTTTGTACAGCAATTAACCACTAAGAAGAATGTATGCAATGTGTTAGTTATTGAAACTGTACAACTTATTTGATTTGAAACTGTCTCGTTGCTATTTGTTTATCAATAAAATTATGAAATAAATAAGTAAATACTCAAAAACAAAAAAAATATGTTTTTTACTTTTGAACCAACCTTGCATTCCTGGAATAAATCAAATGTAATCCTGAAAAAGAAAAAAGAAGAAGAAGAAAGGGAAAAGAAAAAGATTGAGGAACAAAGAAGGAAAAATGGAAACAAAATTTTGTAAATATGGAGAAGAAGAGGGGTTGAAGGGAGGGTTTGATGAGGGACTGAAGGGTCAGGGAATGAGAAAAGAAGAATTAAGATAAATCATGTATAGGGTACAAATTTCTTCTGATGAATGTGATAATTATGTCTATATGAAACATACAAATAAACTTAATTAACAAAAAGATGGTGCCCCTTTAAGCTGTGTATGCAACTGATTTAACTATTATATACTTCCTTTGTAACACGCTTTTAGCAAAAAGAATTCAGAAACATTTGCTAGCTAACAAAGTATTGAAAATCCTTGAACTTCGCCATTTATAATCCAAAAGAATTAGATATTTTACAGACCAACTGTTAATGTTATACCAAATTACTTCATTTTTTAAGCACACACACAGAAAGACACTCCTTGTCTGAAATTTCACTATAGTTAACAATAACTAAAGAATTTATGCTGAAGTCTTTATCGAAACTCTAGTTTTCTAAATTTTTACAATCTTCAGGCAATAATGTTATTTTATTTTATCCTTTGGTGTTTTATGAGCATTACAATTAATAATCTACACAAGTATTTTAAAATATAATATAGTTAACATTACTTATAGTTATGATACAACTCAATTCTTTTAAATGAATAAAATCATTATGAAAATACACAGATGTGAGCCGGGGAGATGGCTCAGTATAATAAGCGCTTCCCTGGCAAGTGCAAGGGCCTGAGTTCAATCCCTGATTCCACCAAAAAAAAAAAAAAAAGAAAGAAAGAAAAGAAAAGAAAGTACACAGATGTGAGGAAATTTGCAAAATTCCTATCAGGAGTAGTACTAATTCAGTTATTACAATGTATAAAATCATTGTGTAGAAATAAAAGGAATTTTTTACACTCTATTATGTAACTGTCCTAGGAGTGGTTCTTTATTTTACCCATATAATTTCCAGTATTTAATAGACTAAAATTAATGAAGCATCAGTTTGATGATATAATAATTAGTACTACTTAAAATAGAAATAAACAGCTGGAAAATGTGTTTTGATATATGCCAGTGATCTCTCTTATCCATGTTACACTATGACCTATTCTAGGTCTAATATAAGTGTCAAATATGATGCTGAGAAAATATTGTCTTTTTTATTAAAAAATATCAGACATTCTCCTAGGCAATGGGGATCTACACAAAATTCAATAGAAGAATTAAGTAGTTGTCCTACTGGAGTTTACACTCCAGTTTTATTACCGGTGGTTATACATATAATATCTGATTTTTATTATAAATATAAAAGTTCATATAAATAAAAATAGTTGTATTACATTACAGCTAATACTCACTGCTCTTTTCTACTTCCAAATATATACAATTACGCATGTGACACAAGGACACTCAACACAGAAATGAAACTCCAGTGAATGAAGGTGAGCTCTGCACTGCAGCCTCTACACTCAACACATAGTGCTGGTGAGCTCGCTCATGCTCCAAGATTCAGCCTTTCAGTTGACCCTTGCTGCTAAATCCTCCTTCTCTATGTTGAGACAAAATTTTCTTGTCAGTGAATTTCACCTGTTTTTCCTGCTCTGTTTCAAGAGAGAGATCAAAATAAATCAACCTCTTCCAAAAGTCGCTTTTAATTATTTTGGCATCCTAAATCCATTCCACATTATTCAAGACATTTTTTAAGAAAAGAAAAATCTCTTGCTTAAAAGGTGAAAGTTAACCATTTGACTTTTATATGCAAATCTGATCACTCTTTCTAATAGGAGAGAGGAATGCAAAGGAACACCCATCTGTTATTGCAAATGTCACCGCAGCTCTCACGTGGCCGCAAGCACCAGGCAGCCTCTCCCGTGCTTGCAGTCTACCAATACTATCACCAGCATTTTTTTTTCATAATTTTATTGAGAAACAAATAGCAATGAGACAGTTTCAAACCAAATTGGTAGGACAGTTTCAATAATTAACACATTGCATACATTCTTCTTAGTGGTTAATTGCTGTACAAGATGCGGACTTGATATCCTATTTACAAACACCATGAGAACAAATCCTTCTATTTATTAAGAGAATGTAACTATATATCTATCCTAACCACTTTGAATACACAGACACAAAATGGACATTCATCTGTATCCCCTTTTTTTGTTAAGTTCCGTTATTTGAATATTATAGGTGTGTTAACTCAGCAAAATATTCTAAAAGAGTTCAGTAGTCCATAATAGTATTGGGTCTTCCACTTCACTGGCAATGTCAGAAATTGTTGACCTGAGTACCCTACAGCTCAACATACCAGCATTTGCTGTGGAAAGTTGGTGCTCTGTCAGTGGTTTTGTCAGTGCCTGCAGCTCTCTGATCATGATTTAATCCTCAAGACCCCAAGAAGAAGTAAAAGTTATCATCTTCATGCCCTGGTGAAACAGCAAATCTTACAGAAACAACAGGTTGCAAAGCAAGTTCAATGTCTGAGCCTGAGGTTGCCCCAGTCACTAGTCCAACAATCATTTAATTGTGATCATCCTGGAATTATTGAGCACTTCTCTTCAACATAATGAGGAGAGATGCACTGTGTAGTTTAGGGACATATGTAGTTTATGTCTCAATAAAGTAATTCAAAAAATGTATAGTGGGGAGGGATGGAGGAGATGGGATGAAAGACTTCTCATTTTTTATTAGTATATGTGTGGTACATAGTAAATACATTCGTATTGACAGAACTGGTACATAAACACATTACATCTTGATCTTTTTTTACTTCTTCTCCACCCCCCACCCTCCTGACTCTTCTAGCCCTCAGATCCTCTTCATGTCCTTACAAAGAACCAAGTCTTTGACTCATCAATCCTTTCTTTGTACTGATATATATATACATATATATATAGATATATAGATATATAGATATATACTGATATATATACACTGATATACATACTGATATATCATATATACATATATAATTTTCTTTGTTTTGAAGAGTAAAAACAAGAGCAAGAAAAACAGAAATACAGTAACATATAACAATACATAAGTTACAGATTTTCAAAACAAGAATCGCTGATTAAAAATGATTGATATAGTATCTATTTTTATCATCAAATCTGTTGCTCAGATTAAGAGATATGATGGCTAAGGCAATTGTGCTAAGAATTTCTATCAGTTTTTTAAAAATACCAGTTAATGGGTAGAATTCACACTTTGGCTAACTGTCTATGCTGATATCTGGGAACTTGGCAACCACATTGAGAACAGCAATGAGTAATACTAAAACCATACTTGAAATACCTGCCAACTTGGTACCGTCTTTGTACTGTTTTTCCTGTCCCATTTTCATTCATTTCTACCTTGACTTTTATAATTCCATTCATTCTTTTAGTTTCAGGTTTGGGTCATTCTTGTCTGTCTAGGAACTTGAGATACATCTCTAAGTTATTTATTTGGTATTGCTCTATTTTTGTGTGTGTGCAGCTATAACTTCCCTCTGAGAGTGCTTTCATTGTGTCTCTCAGGTTTTGAAATGTTGCATTTCCCTTTGTTATTTGATTCCAGGAACTTTGCTATTTCTCTTCTAATTTCTTTTCCGATCCATTGTGTGTTCAATAAGTTATCATTTAATCTGCATGCTTACATAGTTTCTGTGGCTTCTTTTGCTACTAATTTCTAGCTTTATTCCACTATGTTCTGGTAGAGTTCCACTCTAATACACTAAGAGATTATTTCAATAATTTTTGCATTTAGTTAAGCATGTTTTGTGGTATAAACTATGTCTACTTAGGCAAAAATTCCATGCACCCATGAGAAAAAATTGCTTTCTCATATTGCTAAATGAAAAGCTCATAGATATTTGTTAAGTCTATTTGTTCAATTGTATGTTTTAACTGATGTTTCACTGTTGACTTTTTCCTCTGGTTGTCCTGTAAAATTGTGGTACTGAAGTGATCCACTGATTGTGTTGGTTTCCATGATCTGTCTTCTGAAGTCCTATAGCTCTTTTGAGGTTGTATTTCAGTGAAGTTGGGTGCACCAGCATTACACAGATATTCACAGGAGTCAATATCTTTTTACTGAATTGCTCCCCTTGTAGGGGCTGTCTTCGTCTCTTCTGATCTCTGACTTGAAGTCTGCTGTGTCTAAAAATAAGATAAGTTACTTTTGCTTGTCTTCAGGCTCTGGTTAAGAGGACTATCATTTTCTATCCTTTCACTTTCAGTCTATGTATTGCTCTTCTGGATGGAATGTGTCTCCTGTAGGCAACTTATGATTGTGTTTTGTTTCTTCACCCAATTTGTCAATCTATGTCTTTTGATTGGGGAGTTGAGAACATTGACATTATTTTTCCAGAGCTGATTCCTTTTTTTTTTCCTTGTGTTTCACCACTTTCTCAGTTAAGTGTAAACCTTCCTTTGGTCTCTTTGGTTCCTGTCCCAAAAATTCCCCCAACTATTTTCTGAAATGCTGACTTAATGGTTACATAATTCTTTAGGATTTATTTCTTGTGAAAAGTAGTTATCTGTCAGTTCTGAAGACTAATTTTTCAGAATATAGACGTCTGAGTTGATAATAGTTTCTCTTCTAAGGCTTGCAAAACCGCACCACAAGCTCTCCTGACCTTTAAGGATTGTGTTGAAAAATCCTAGTTTTTCTGATGGGCTTTTCTTTTACAGGTTATGTGCTGGTTTTCTCTAACAGCTTTTATTATTCTTTCTGAAAGTGTATATTTAGGAATGGATTATCTAGGTCAAAATGTCTGATCACATTCAAGTTTAGCACACATGGCCAAACTGAACTTCAAAATTATACAGATTTACACTCTTCTACATGTATTCCACGTTCTAGGTCTACCTGCAAAATTAAGTATTATCAGATTTTTAATTTTGTCATTTCCTTGTATGACATGAAACTGCCTTATTTCTATAATTTTTATTTTGTTCATTCATCCATCTGTTTTTGCATTCAAAGATTTCATTCATACATTTATCTTGTGCCTAATATTCTTTGAGGTCCCAGCCAGAAGCTGGATCAATGAGCCAAATACCAGATTCATGTAACTGTAAAATAATGTATGTTCTAGGTCCTACGTATCAAAGAAAAGAAGAATCAAGAGGAATCATGGGACCAGCCAGATAGTTCAGAGGATTAAAGAACCTGCTTAGGCAGATACAGGGACCAGAGTTTGATCCCCAGCATCCCATGCCAGCTCCAGCCCCATGGCGTGCTGAAAAGACAAGTGAGATTGGGCGTGGTGGCACATGTCTGTAATCCTAGCTCTTGGGAGGTTGAAAACAGAAGAATCACTATAAGTCTGATCTGTGTAGTGAGATCCTGTAGACCCTGTACTAAAATACAAAAAGAGAGACAGAGATGGAGACAGAGACAGAGAAATCATGGTAGACTTTCCAAGTATTAGTTGGGTTACAGACAAAGCCACCTGACCAGGGAAATTGGAAACACTCATACACAGTGAAACTCAAATTTGAACCATCACCACTCCTCAATGAGTTAAAGACGATGATGTACCCTAAGCCAGCTGCCTACCAGAAGCAGACAAGAATTATTTCCAAATGAAGAGAATTCTTTCATGAGTCTCAAATTAGTTCTATAATTTTTCATAAAAATTTTGAGTATCCTAATAAAAATCACTAGGCATGTAAGAAGGCCATAGTGTATATTGTATATTGTATAAAATATATATAACATATATCAAAATAAAGAATCTATACACCAAAACAGATCACAAAAATAATCATATTAGAATTTTAAAATATGGACTTAGAAACATATGATTATATATTTAAGAGATTAAAGGTAAGAGATATATTTGGTAGAAACTTGAAGCTATATTTCTT
Organism: Octodon degus; assembly: GCF_000260255.1. NCBI lineage: Eukaryota > Metazoa > Chordata > Mammalia > Rodentia > Octodontidae > Octodon > Octodon degus. The sequence continues at coordinate 32,476,264 of NW_004524579.1, read as the reverse complement.
ATTCCAAGATTTAAAAATAAGATAATTGATATTACAGATTTAACAGATGTGTTCATGGGTAATAAATACAGTAATGCACCAGGAAAAAAAATAGTGAACTCTAGACACATGAAAAGCTGGGGGAATAATGTGATTCTAAAGGAACTGATTTAGCTCTATCTGAGAGAGAGACCAGGCAGAAGCACTGCTTGAAAAGATGGTATTTCTTTTTTTCTTCTTCTTCCCTAAACTAACAATAAGAGCATTAAATCAAAGGTTCAGGAAGCCCCAATAGATAAAATGGTGAAATCTAGTTAAATGTATCATCAGTTGCCATTACTATAAAGAACATTTGAAATGAGTTGATTTGTAACAAGAAAAAACCTATTTTGCCTTATGGTTTCAGAGGTTCCAGTCCACAATCAGCTGGCCTTACTCTTTTGGGACTTGTGACAGACAGCAAACTTAGTGGGGCATGCATGGAGTAACAAAGCCACATCTCATGGGCAGGACACAGATATGAAAGGCAGAAGTAGTACCTGGGGTCCCAATTGCCCTTTCAAAGACATGTCCCTGGGCTGGCCAGATAGGCACCTTCCTAGGCAGAGCACAGGGACCATGGTTTAATCCCCGGCATGCAGTGCTGGCCCCACCCCTGCACTGAGATGGTGAGGCACACAGAAGCCTTCCTCAACCCCTTTATATACCCTTTAAGTGCTGAGTCACTCTGGAGCAGGCCCTCCTCTGTGGAATCACCAAGTGGATCCAGCCAAGCTTCTGACAGTTGAGACAGTGTATCAACCACCACAATAGTCAAGGCCCACCTTGGACTCACTAAGTAGCTCCTGATGGGCTGAAACTTTCCATCCTCCTGCCCTAGCCTGTCTGAGTGCTGGGTGTACAGGTGTGCACCACCACTCTGGGCAGATGTAATGTTGAAAGGCAGATAGGTAGCAGGAGCAGAGGGGAGGATGAGGTTGGTAGACTTTGAGATTTTTTTGTTTTGTTTTTTTGGTACTGGGCATTGAACTCAGGACCCTGTATTTGCCAGGCAGGCCCTTATGCCCCTGAGCATGTGTCCCCTGAAAGTCTGGTAGACTTTGAGAAGATAGCTTTTTACAACTTTCTGGCAAATTCAGGTTGACAGACCACTTGTATCAGAATCATTGTGAATCGTTTAAAAAAAATTGCAGAAGCTTATATGTTATACCTTGCTTATATGAGTCTTTGTCTCCAAGAATTTCTATTTTTAACCAAATGCTTCTTGGGTATTTCCGAATACACTTATGTTTGAGAACTACAGGGTTGTAGGGTAGCTGGAGATAAAGATCAGATGTGAGCTCACAGGTAATAAAGAATTCATTTATGGTTTTTGAGCTGATTAATGAAATGGGAAGTGGTAATTTTAGAAGTACTAAATTGCATTTGACCTTTCCTTTGGTTGTGCTTGTTCTGGCCTAAGGCCCTTGCTCACTGCTTTGAATGCGTCATCTCACTTGATGCTCAGAAAATCTTACCAGTTGTAAGTCCTGATGTTTTTCCCATTATACATTTGGACTTTATAAATGGTGAAATGGATATCAGACTTGATACAAACAGACTTAGTAGTAGGATCTCTTTCACACAAGAACCTTTGGTGTCAATTGCTACACTGGATTGAATTTCTTGTATTTTAAAGATTCATTTACTAGTGGAATGTTCAAAGTGGTTCAAGAAAGAGAAACTCGAGGTTTTTATAGGTAAATCGATGCAACTAGAAACCATACTCATAAGTGAAATAAAGCAGAACCAAATATGTAAACATCACATTGTCTCTCTCATATATAAGACAGAAAGAGAAAAAAAAAGGTGAAATATATATATATATATATATATATATATATATATATATGATAGCTGAGATAATTATACTATTAATTTCTGTTAGTTTATTGAAAGGAACTGATAGAGCTTATATTGTTTGATTAATCTTGTAATCTGAACTACTTTGAAGATAACAGTATACAATGTAAGAACCATTTTAGTAATAAAGTTAATTTCCTATCATCTTGTTTTGAAATTTTGTATCATTTTTATTGGTTTTTTTTTAATTCTCTTTTTAAAAAATTGAGGCATTGGAAACCAAGAAATTAGGGTACTATTTGCATGAAACCATGTAAGATTATATAAGTATAGAGGTATAGACTTAGCTTAGAGGTAGTGAATTATAAAGAAAAACAGGGATTCAAAAACATGGAGAGGGCTGGCCAGATAGCTCAGTGAACTAAAGCACCTGCTTCAGCAGAGCACAGTGGCCCAGGTTCAATCCCTGGCATGCTGTGCTAGTCCTGCCCCCTGCACTGAGACGGTGATTGAGACTGGGCATGGTGGTGCATGTTTGTAATCCCAGCACTTGGGAGGCTGAAAACAGGCGGATCACTATGAGTCCGATCTGTGTAGTGAGACCCTATAGACCCTGTACTAAATACAGTTTTTAAAAAAAAACTTTAAAAGACATGTCCCCAGGGACACCACAAATGTTTCCTACTACCTCCCACCTCTTAAAGTTTTCACCACCTTTAGTAGCACCAACCTAGGAACCATAACCATAACATGTGCACCTTTGAGTACATTCCAGTTCCAATCCAGAACACACACAAAACCCTACCACTTGGGCATATCACACTTAAACTCCAAGGAACAAAAAGACAACAGAAAAATCTTAAAAGCATCCAGAAAACAACTACGTTTCCTTCAAAGTGAAAACAACAGATTAACAATTATCTACACACACTTGCACACATACACAAAAGTTCAACTAACATTTTATGGAAAAAATAAAATAACTTCAAACTGTATAAAACACTCTTCTTGGATTTTTACATTTTCCTTTCTGTTTCTTCCCATTTCTGAATAATTCTGTCCTAAAATCCATTAGGTAGGACAGACAAAAGCACAAAAATCTCTCTGAAAGCGAGAGAAGCTTTGCGAGACAGAACAGCATGAGGCAGACCCAACAAAGGAGAGAATCAGGAAATTCAGAGTTGATGATCCTCTTACAGAACTGTTCAGAAGCCTCCCCTAACCTTGAGCACTTTCTTACTGTGCGATTCAGCCAGCATTGTCCAGTACAAGCCTGATATCCAGTATGCAAGCTAAGAGATATTGTGCAAAGCAGCAGTTATTGCAATATCCCAAACTGAGAAGACCTAAATGTCTACCAACAAAATGATGGGTAAATATATTACCATGTAGTAATAAAATGAAACTGGATGGTTGGTGGTAAAAGCAAAAACATGCATAACACTCACAAATACAAGGCTGATCCATAGAGGCAAGACACAGAAAAGCATGTGGCGCATATTTTAATTCCTGCTATATTTTAATTCCCACTATGTTCACAATCAAACAAAATAACAGTACTAGCAATTACAATACTGTTCATTTGGGCAAAGAAGAAAAAGTGGTTGATGAGGGCATATGGGAAGTTTGTGAAGTACTGTTAATGCTGAATTTCATGATTTCAGTATGGATGTGCTTACTTTGTGATAATTCTGGGTATTAAGTTATGCTTTATATATTTTCTGAGCTCATGTTTTACATTAAATAAAGATAATACTAATTGTGATAGATTAATATTAAAAACTAAAAATGAATAAACAGTATAATTCAAATTCTAAAACCTTCTAACTTTAGTAATAAATTCTTGTCATTGTCACTATTTTTATTGATTGAACAAATATCTATCATTAAGCACAAACTGGCTAAATATAGATAACAGGTCCCTAACTTCAGGAAGGTTTCCCATATAACTCTCCAGTGATGCATTTGTGTAGTTATTAAATTGGTCTCTATTTTTCACTTGCGGTGTGTTAAAATATGATAATCTCTGTCCCTTAAACAACAAATTTGCATTTATTCACAGAATGGATTTACTCCAAAACATCTCTCATCCTGATTAGAAGCAGAGATATAGGACTAAAAAGAGTAAAATCTATTAGCCCTTTAGCAGAAAAAGTGCATCAGTGATACATTTAATATATAATATAAAATATCACTAGTTGAAAACAAAATTCAGGAAGAAAGAAATAGAATTAAACTCCTTAGTATGGTTTTATTATATTAATTGCATATAGCCTCAGTGAAGAGAATAAGAAAGTACAGGAAATAGCTGGGTATGGTGACTTGCACCTGTAATCCCAGGGCTAGGGAGACAAAGGCAAGAGGCTCTCTGTTAGTTCAAGGCCAGCCGGGGCTGCACAGAGAGTTGAAGTCAGCCTGAACTGCATAGTGAAACTCTGTCTTCAAAAATCAAAGGGGCAGGGGCAACTACTTCTATGTGATTGACTCAGAAAGACAGAATATAATTATTTCTAGTTAGCATAGTGACTGTCAAAATATTTGTCTCAAATTGCTTGAAAATACAGTTTTCCTTCTTGTTAGAAATAATAATTGTATGTTAATAGGTTTCACTATGACATTTTCATGTGTGCATATATTGAGCTCTACTTTTACCCAACTTCTTTCCCTCCCCACCTAACCTTTCCTAACAGCCCCTCTTCTACTTTCAGGGTGTTTTTGTTATTGTTTCTTGGTGGTGTTGCTTTTGTTTGTGCTTTAGGTTTCTGGTTTGTTTATTTTTAGTGCTCCATATCTGAGAGAAAACACATGAAAAAGAAAACACAAAATACTTATCTTTCTGTTTTGAGTTTTTGTTTTAAGCAGTTTCATACTGAAGCTGAGACTTACAAACAAGTTGAATGGCAGACCTGGTATGTTGTATCTTGTTATGTAAAGCTATTGCTAGAATCTTAGTAAACAAAATGTTTTAAAAGTTTGTTGCCTTTGTATATTCATAACAAATTATGACAAGTTAAATTTAAGTGAGAATTGTATTATTGCTCTTGTGACATATTTTACTAAGATTTTGTGCCTCATATCTCTTACTGAATTACTAGGAATGTTAAGAGGAACTAATTAGTCATTTTTATTTTACATTTTTATATAATCAGGTAATATGACATATAATTTGATGTACAATTTTGCCTGTTACAAAGGGTGTGCTAATTATAGTGGTATATGCACAGAAAATTTTGGCATGACAAGAAGCTGAATAAATAGCTGTTTTACTTTTAAAAAATAACAAAATGACTTGAGAAAATGATAGCAAAGAAATAATCTTACATAATCTGAAAAGCAAATGTGACACTACATAAATTTCTTTAACATAGTCTCATCATATAGAATGTCCTTTCCTTGTTATACATGAAGTTTAATGCTAAATGCCAAAACTTGGAATCAATAAAATTTTATTCAAATTTGATAACATTCATATATCCAAAACATGCTTAAAACATAGATTAGATTTACTTCATTTGAAAAATCTGCTATTGAAGCTTCATGTCAATAGAACATTTCTATATTAAATGCTCATGTCCAGTAAGTAGTATTTTTTAATGTAAATGTAGTTTGGGGTACAGTTCATTGTGATTAAGGTAGTTGAACTGGTCACCACATAAAACTTGTTTTATAAGTGACTATTTTGGTAGTTGTAAATTTATAGATAGGCAGAGGTATTGGTCATAGAATCATTTGTAATGATACTGATAGTAGAGCTGGCAGGGGAATGGTGCAAGAAAATATTAGAACTTAATTTTCTAGTATTCTAATTACAGCAACAATAGAAAAAGTCATTATGAAGTCATTTCTGTCAGAAGAAAGTGCAACATGATTTACTAGAAATATTGGTAACTTTTTGCTCATGAGTGAGTAGTATGTGGCTTTAAAAATCACATCAGTAGCAGCCATAGTGCTTAGAGGCCAGTGGTAAGATAGTGGAAGGTTTTATGAGCTTTTGCCTGTTGTTGAGCACATACAGTCCAAATGCTAGCACTTTGAGAATGATGCTGCTGCAGACATGCCAACATCACTATGCGATCAATTAGAGCACCAGTACCTGTAACGAAATTTCATCAGCATATGTTGCTGATATGGTGGTGTTGCTATAGCGAATGGACTCATCTGAATGGATGGTGGAAGTGTTGTGAGTGTTTTGACAGTAAATTATGGAGAAATGGTTGCATTTGCTCTTAATAAATAAATAATGGTTTGTGGAAAGTATAACTTTAGCTGGTGATAATGTATGTGTTGATTTTATTTTTAGTAGAAATGATGGCAATGGTGACTGCAGATAATGTTTTAGTTGTATCAGAGAACAGAATAGATTCAGTCACTGGAGCTGAGGTAATGATTATGGAAGGATGTAAATATGATTGAAAAACAGGTATTAGTGTCTTCTGATTCTTTAAAAAAAAGATAATTAATAATTTGTAATTTCATTAGAAATTGGAGTAATTCATGTTTCAGGTAAAATTGGGTGATTTATGTATTGGTAAACTACAGTTGGAGACGTGGCCATTGTGTATACAAACAATTTGGTATTGTAATCTCATGATAGAGCATAAGTAAAAGTTGTGATACAAATTCAGTCAATAGGACCCTAGTAGTTAGGGTTGTGAACACAGCTATAGAGATCATTGCAGCTGGGGTGGCATTCAGTTGAAAGACCAAAGATGGGAGTCACAGTGGTAAGTTCAGGTAAGATGGTGCTCACAGTTGTGCTTACAGTTGTCAATGAACTACCAGTAGTTGTAGAAAGAGTAAGTTCAGTCAAAGTAGTGGGTGCTGTTGTGGTAGATTATTTAAGGTGGTGAGGAGTGCTACATATCATGCCATAGATTCAGCAGAAAATGAGTCTATGTTGTGCTGAAGTTCAGATGAAATGCTAAAAGTATTGTGTGGTTTTGATTACATAAAAAGAATGTCTACCATTGTGCTAATTAGCTCTGCAGAAGAAATAAACTAAATCATTGTAACCACTGGCCAAATGAAATAAATACTGGTTCTTTTTATGATATAAACTATAGTTAAAGCTACTATTGTTTGGGCAGGTTTAATTTAAACAGAGATAATGGACATAGGCTCACTAGAGCTGCTAGCAGTGATTGTCCTGGTGAACAGTTCAGGTAGAATGGCAGTAGCCTTTGGGTGTGGATTCAGTAGTCAGTAGTGATGTTCTTTCTCATGTGAGCCTCAGTGAGAGTTCTGGCAGTCCTTTCTGTGGTCAGCTTAGAAAAGTGATTGGTGCTGTTGTGGTAATAGAAGGCAATGTTCTTGTGGCTTCAAAAGACCACTGATATTTGTTGCAGTGCTAAGCTTAATGATGGAGGTGCCTATTATTGTAGGGGTTGGCTAAATGGAGGCAATAGATGTGGGCAATGTGGTTTCAGTTTCAATAGAAGTGGTAGCAGTGCTAGTAGGTGGCTCAATTAAGGTGATAGCCACTGTCAGGGTGGAGAGTTGAGAAGACACACTAATTATAGCCAAGATGTGTATAGCCAACTGTACTTCTGTGTGATTCCACTGAAGTGGCAGCTGCTGTAGTACTGGGTGTGTAAGTTGAGGCAGATGTGGTAGCTGATGTGATTCTAAGTTCTGTGAAAGTTCTGGCAGGGGTACTAAGTGGTTCAGTTGAAGTGGGAGCTGCTGCTGTAGATAGCTGAGTTGAGACAATAGTGGTAGAGGGTATGGTTGTATGTTCAGTGGAAGTTCCATCAGTAGTGGGAGGTGATTCAGTTCAAGTGAAAACTGTTATTGTAGTGGATGTTTGTATTAATGCAGTAGAGGTAGCTGGTATGGTTGCAGGCACAGTGGAAGTACTAGTAATCATAGTAGGTGTTTCTGTTGAATGGAGGGCTACTGTTGTAGTGGATATTTGACTTGAGGTTATAATGGTGGCTGATGTGGTTGCAGGTACAGTGGAAGAACCAGCAGATGTAGTAGTAGGTGGTCCTGTTGAACTGGAGGCTGCTGTTGTAGTGGATGTTTGACTTGAGGCCATAGTGTGGGCTGATGTGGTTGCAGGTGCAGTGGAAGAACCAGCAGATATAGTAGTAGATGGTTCTGTTGAACTTGAAGCTGTTGTTGTAGTGGATGTTTGACTTGAGGCCATAGTGTTGGCTGGTATGGTTGCAGGTGCAGTGGAAGTACTAGCAATCATACTAGGTGGTTCTGTTGAGATGGGGGGTGCTGTTGTAGTGGATGTCTGAGTAGGTACAGTGATTGTAGCCAAGGTGGTAATAGATACAGTGGAAGACCCAGAAGTAGTAGTAGATGGATGAGGAGTAAATAGTGGTTCTGTGGAAGTCAGGGCAGTTGATATAGTTGATGTATGAGTTGAGGCTATAGTGGTAGCTGATGTGGTTGCAGGTACAAGGGATGGGTCAGCAGTTGTAGTGGTAGGTGGTCCAGTTGAAGTGGTGGCTACTGTTGTACTGGATGTTTGAGTTGAGGCAGCACTAGTAGATGATGGGGTTGGAAGAACAGTGGAATTTCCAGTAGTAGTAATAAGTGGTCCAGTTAAAATGAGGACTGCTGTTGTAGTGGGTGTTTGAGTTGAGGTGATATTGGTGGCTGATGTGGTTGGAAAAACAGTGGAAGTTCCAGCAGTAGTAGTAGGTGGTCCAGTTGAAGTTGGGGCTGCTGTTGTAATAGATGCTTGAGTTGAGGCAATATTAGTTGCAGATGCTGTTGTAAGAACAGCAGAACTTTCAACAATTGTAATAGTTGGTTCAGTTGAAGTAGGGGCTGCTGTTGCAGTGGATGTCTGAGTAGATTCAGTGGTTGTAGCTAAAGTGGTGGTAGGTATAGTGCATGTTTCAGAAGGAGGCATATCTTGTGCTTCAGTGGAAAGGTCTGCAGTTGTAGTAGATGTTCCAGTTGAGGCAACAGTGGTCATTAATGGGCTTGTGGCTTGATTGGAGGTACCAATAGAAGTAGTAGGTGATACAGTTGAACTAGGGGCTGCTGTTGCAGTGGATGTTTGAGTGGAGCCCATAATGATGGCAGACATAGTTGTAGGTTCACTAGAAATGCTTGGGGTGGTGTTTTTTGATTCAGTTGTTGTAGCTGCTATTGGAGTGGTAAGCTCAGTGTCTGCCACAGTGACAAAAAACATGGTTGTGTGTTGAGTGGAAGTGCTTGCAGTTGCTGTGGCTGTTACAGTTGAAGAGATGTGTGCTTTTGTAGTAATTGGTTGACTGGTGGTAGGACTGGGAGACGGTGTGCTTAGAGCTTCCGTGGAAGTACCTATAATACTAGTAAGTTTAGGTAAGGTACTGCCTGTAGTTGCAGTGGTGGTTGTGGTGACAGCATTGGTGGTGGCTGATGTGTTTGCACCTTCATTGGAAGTGGAGGCAGTCAATGTGGTAGTTTGTTCAGTTGAAGTAGCCATTGCTGCTGTAACAGTTGGTTCTATAAAAATGGTAGTACTGGAACTCATGAGTACGGCTGTTGTGGAACTCCCTGACATTGTGGTGGTTGTTGCTCCAGTTGAAGTGGTGGCAGATGTGTCTGTGGTTTCAACGGAAGCACTGGCGATAGTACTTATGCTCCTCGGTGCTGTTGTAATACCAGCAGAGGTCGTGATTACAGGCTGAGTTGAAGTAGATGCTCTGGTAGGTTCTAGTACAGTGCTGGTAAGCACAGGTGTCGAACCTGTAGATGCAGTTGTTTGAGTAGTAGATGGACTTCCTTGGCTTTGGGTAAGTTTTGTAGTAATATCTTCATCATTTTTTGCCCTAGCCACCAGGGACACTATGAGCACTCCAAATGCTGTTGTTATCGCACCAGCTAAGAGACAGACCAGGAACATTTTCCACAGAGACCAATCTCTGATGAAATTTTGTGCTACCTGGGAAAAAATTTAACAAAATTTCTGAGGATGGAAAAAATTTTAAGGAAAATCAATCATATTGACCATCCTTTGTGTATTAGGTTGCTTCTAATTGTTTCATATTTCTAAGTGTTATGTATAAATATATTTTATATTGATTTTATACAGTATAGAATAAGGATTGGGTTTCATTTTGTGGCATGTAGATATTATTTTTTCTGAAATTTTGTTGTCTTTTTGAGGCAGAGTTTTGCTAACTTCACTACTTTAGGCTGGTCTTGAACTCACTATGGGGCCCAGAGGCCTCAAATTTATGGAGATCCTTCTGCCTCAGGCTCCCAAGTGCTGGGATTTCAGGTGTGCACCACCACACCCAGATTTCCCAGAACTGTTAAGAGACTATTAGTCTACATTGTGTATTCTTGGCATCTTCATCAAAAATAAATCGACTGTGAATGATAGGTTATTTCTGTGCTAACTTCTCTGTTCGTTTTTCGTGTATACTTTTTAAGGCTAATACCACCTTTTTTAGATTACTATAACTTTGTAGTAAATTTTGAAATAGATTACTGCATTGAAAGAATACAGAAATATAAAACTATCTTAATAATCCTTAACTTACAAATTTAGTTTTCTTTCAAAAATACCTTGTTCTCTTACTTTCCTTAATTTTTTTTTCCAGTGATCAAACTCAGGACCTTGCACTTGCCAGGCAGGCACTAATAGCACTAAGCTATATCCCCAGCCCTTTCCTTAAAATTAAAATAAAGAAATTTCCACTGACTTCACATGATCTCTTACTCATATTTCTATATCTTTCAAAAGGAAAAAATAGTGTCTTCTCAGAAATCCTTTATCCCTCCCACTATCGACAATGTATCTACACATATAAGGACAGCTGCTGCATACAGTGATGTGTAGGACCCAAAACTGATTAAATGTCTCTGCCTTTCATTCCTGTCAACTATCAGAAAATCCACCCTATAGTTAGCTGCTTGGGTTCCTCTATTTTCATGGCACCATTTACTGATTTACCAAATTTTCTAACTAGCCTTTGGTCAGGGTCAATATTTGGCAGCATGAAATCCGGAGTCTGAAAGCATTTGTTGAAATCCAGGCTTTCCAATACCTGGTATTTTTGTTGAGCAAAATGCTTTTTATTCTGTACTCTTCCATCTTTAATCATAAAAGTGTGTGATAAGATTAGAAAAGTAATCCATGTAAAAGTACCTCATGAATTCTAAAAGTACTATGCCAATATCTGTATTATGTGTTATAATTGAATATTGTATGATGTAAATTATATAAGTTAAATCTAATCACTGGATTTAAATCCCACAATGACACTCAACAAGTTCATTAACTTGCAAGTTTCTTCTCTAATTCTCAAATTTCTTTATATCAAAATTGAGTATAACAATATCACAGTGTTGATAAAATTTAAGATGAGCAATATGCTTTATAAATAGTTTTTGTAGAAGGTAGTGCATTTACTTACTAAGAGCATAGACTTTGGAGTCTAACAAATTCAGGTTTAATTTTTTACTATGATTTTGACTAGATAGATGATATCTTTGGGAAATTTATATTATCCTGCAAATGTTCAATTCCCAGACACCTATTTCATAGAGTTGTTGTAAATTTAAAAGCAATATGCAGTAGTTTCCGAGCATTTAACAACTACTCAAATTTTGTTTTGCTTCATAGATAAGCTCATTATTAACCCCCCTCTTACAACAGAGCACAAAAATGAAATAAACACAGAGTAGAAACCCTCAGAGGATGTGAGAGAGCTTTTAAAACTCTTAAAATAAGACACATTGTCTCAGAAGACAAACTTCAGCTTGAATTGAGAGCAGTGCCCAGTAAGCCATCATGAGAATGAAGCACTTTGAGCACCAAGGCCAAGGGTATTAGGTGCCCAGCTGAGAGGGACCAGACACGAAGGCAGCTCTGCCTCCTGCCCTTTAGAAAGGAAGCCAAAAGCAGAAGGCACACACACATGTGCACTGTTACCTTCACTGTTAAGGGAGGTGGTTATCCTAACTTGTGGTTTGAAACTTCAAAAAGAAGAGTACGATTAATAGAAATTCAAGCTAACCTGGCTGCAGACCTACACTTTATCTAGTGCTATCACTGCCATTAACTGGTTGTATGCATTCTTACATTCAGAATTTTCTAGATCATTTCATTAAATCTGTGACTAAATAAAAAAAGAAAAACAAGCATCTAAAATAGCTTTCAGCTCCCTCACATAATCTATGAGTTAGAGCTCCATCAGCACTGTCAGTTTTGAGTCAAAGTCAAATTTTTACCTAGGGGAAAAAATCAGAGATCAGACTTTAAACTGAACACAATTCAGTAAGCTGTAAGGTACACAGGAAATATGCTTCTGACGTTGAATCAAGATGGAAAACAGGGCTGGGGAGATAGCTCAGTAGAATAAGCACTTGCCTAGCAAGCATAGGATCCTGAGTTCAATCCCCAATACCACAAAAAAAAAAAAAGATGGAAAACATGGTTTCAAAGTCAAGAGGGAAAACACCCAAAGGCAGAACCAGAAGGACCAAATAAAAAGGCCACAGTCAGGCTCAGAAGCAAGCAGGGGCCGTTCATGGTGGTGCAGGTCTAAAATCCCGGCACTCAGGAGGCTGAGGCAGGAGGATGGCTGAGAGTTCAGGGCCAGGTTGGGCTACACAGTGAGCTCAAGGCCAGCCTGAACTGCATCGTGGAACCCTGTCTCAAAAAGGCTGTTACAGTTTATGTCCAGTTGTCCCCCCAAAGCCTCATGCAGTGATGGGGCAGTGGGCTTCTAGAGTTTGTGATTAACTCGTTACCTAATTCTGGGATTATGGGTGTGAGCGCTACACCCACCCTGGGGTGGATAATCTGAATACAATATCAGGAAGGGAGAGAAGCTTGCTAGCTTCCAAAGCTGCTGCCCCTTCCTTTGTTTTTTGCTGCTTTGCACCACCATAACAGCTTCCTCTGCCATGTGCCACTCTGCCTTGGAGCCAGCCAAGTATGGACTGCAGCCTCTACTAACTACGAGCTAAATAAACCTATCCTTCCTTCATTTTTGCTGTTGAGTATTTGGTCCTAGCAATGAGACAAGACTAACTGAGACAAAGACCAAAGGAAAAAATAAGTACTCAGGGGATCAGAGTGTGACAGAGTCATGACTTTGTCTTTCACCCAAGCACAGTTACTTACAACACCCTTCACTGCCAATGTGCACCTCTAATATGTTCTTTTTTTTTTTTATTCACCCTCCTACATTATCTCAAAATTCAGCTTAAGTTTTTATTTCTCTACCAAGATCATTAGTTCCCTTGGGAAAGGGCCCCATCAATTTTCTTCCTCCCTTGTTTTCTCCCTCAGGGACTTTACATTCTCAGGGGATTCCATAGATCTCACTAGGAAGATGTAGGTGTCAACTTACTTAATAGAGGGGTGAGTACTTTCATGTGGATTTTACATGAACCCAGAAAAGCAGTCCAGTTCCCAGATATTACCTGACAATGTTGATATTCTCTATGTGGAAATTCTGAGTGGTCAATGGGCTCTGGGTTGGGGCAGACATCAGTTAAATCAGAGCTGATATAACCAGTTGATGTAGAAAACTGGCATGCCGAACTGTGAGCTTGATGAAATGTTGGACCCAGGAATGGCTATAGACAAAAATAATGAGGGAAAAATTGAATAAGAAGTTATTGTACTTCACATATGATATACACAATTAAAGTAGTATAATTCTGATATATACCAGATGGTAACACATCATGAAATTGTTTTCATCAAATAAGAAGATAATTTAAACAAATAAAAAATAAGAAATAAAAGATAAGTTCATTATCATTCTCAAAAGGAGGGAATCTAGATAGGTCACCATATACCAGTAGTTCTTAATATTAAAGTGCAGGAATAAGCATTTTCTTTTACTGTTACCATATCTGGTTCATTTGTAACTACAACAATGTTACATATTGGCATGGATGTATACATGATTTAATAAGGCCACTGGATAAACAGGCAATATTTAAATTGCTTAAATCAATCGGATTTTTATATAATAGCTATATATATATATATATATATATATATATGATATCTTGGATAATTATACTGCTGATTTCTACTGGTCTATTAAAAGGAACAGATACTACTTAATGTTTTTCTCTCCTTTTTAATGTTTATAATTTTTGACCAATCTTACAGGCTTATATCTAATAATCTGAACAATTAATTTGAAGACAACAATATACAATACAGCAAATATTGTTAAATAACTTTTAAAAAGAAGACATTTTAAATTGAACTTAATATACTACTGAAAATAATTAAAAGCCCAGGATATATATATATATATATATATATATATATATATATATATATAATGTTAATGTACTAATCCAATATACTTATTAATATACATATACTTAATATACTACTTAATTTAGCATTTAAAAATCTAGGAATATATATTTATATATACATATATATATGGAATTCCTTATTAAACTCTCACCAATTGCTAATAAAAGTTGAAGAAAACCAAAATATGTAGTAAAATAATACATGTTCCATGAATTGGAAGAATTTAAACATTAAGGTGTCAATTCTCACAAATTGAAATACATTCACAAAATGCAGTCTCCTGATTGACAAAGACAACAAGGCAAATTGTTACAGACACCATGGTCCTTACAATTACCTGTGTGAAAGCAATTCCAGATAGAAATAAGTGCTGCTTATTAGTGCATAGAAGCTACACAGAATAGTGGGCTCCACTTTGACATATTTCCATATGTATAGGATACTTTGATCATTTCCCTCCCATTATTCCCTTCCATCCATCAATATCTTTTCTCTAATAGTCTCCAAGAACCACCACCCCAAAGGGGAAATGCTGCACAATTCCATGTATGCAAAGTTTAAGGAAATGCAGAACAAGAATGGGCACCCTGGAGAAGACAGAGCGCTGACCAGGAGCAGAGGTGCCCTATTGTCTGGTGTTCCCTGGCAAGCACAAGGGCCTGGGTGGGAGTGGTGCTCAGCCACCTGTATGATGCACACAGGTGCATGTATGTAAAACTTTATCAAGTTGTACTTATTATGTGCTTACATTAAGTATGTTGTAAATAAACATGTTATATGTCAATTTCCACCCAACCCTAAGTAGATACCAAAAAGGCTATTGAGGGCTTGCTAGATAGTTCAGTGGATTAAAGCACCTGATTAGGCAGACACAGGGGTCGGAGGTTCGTTCCTGGCCTGCCTTCCTGGCCCCGCCTCTGTGGGGCACTGAGATAGTGATTAAGACTGGACGTGGTGGCACATGCCTGTAATCCCAGCACTTGGGAAGCTGAAAACAGGAGAATCAGTACAAGTCTGATCTGTGTAGCGATGCCCTGTAGATCCTATAGACACTGCACCAAATACAAAAAAAAAAAAAGCTATTGACATTCCCAGTTCAGTTAATATCAACATTCTCAAAACAATTCTTCAGGGGCCGAGGAGATGGCTCAGTAGAATAAGCACTTCCCTGGCAAGCGCAAGGGCCTGAGTTCAATCCCTAGTTCCACAAAAAAAAAAAAATTATTCACCAAAAAAATTAATCAGTACAGATGAGGTTAGTCAAAGGTTTTACTACATAATTTGCTCCCTGGACCTAGTCTTCACTAACAGCACTGACCTCTGACTTTCAGAGATGTGTTTAAATCTTTGAATTCTGAAAAGCCAGGCTTAATACAGATTTAGACAGCTGATGCTCAGATTTCCACATTATATTTTCTTTTTCTTTGTCTTTTTTTTTTATCAGAACTGGGGATTGAACTCAGGCCCTTGTGCTTCCCAGGGAAGCACTTATTCCATTGAGCCATCTCCCCAGCCCCTCCACGTTATATTTTCAAAGCAATTTGTTATACAGTCAAAATCAGATTTCTTTTGGTTTATGCCTTTATTTATAAAAATAATTTAAAAATTTTAAAAATAGTGTAGTATTACTTGAAGATATTGTTAGCATTCCCCAAATTGCTAATGCCTTGGTTTTGTGAATGTTTAAAGTACAATTTTTGAATATATATCTACTGATATGTTGAAAAAAAATCTTATCAATAAATAGTAACAGATACAATTTTCTTCCATGTAAAACTTAAAATTCCTTTTAAGAAAGAACTATGCTATACTTAAAATTATTGCAGAGTTGCACAAATACTGAAAATAAGTCCCCAGGCAATCAGAATGTGCCATGGTAGTGCAGCAGTACTCACTGGGTGGTTTCCAGAGGGTTCGATATTCACTACGTATTTCCCACGTTTTCTGTCCATGCTGGAGCTTCCAGTATCACAAGCTTAACTCCAGAAACATCTTGCAGCCTCTTCATTGCCTTTCATACCTGCAACTTTGAGAAATAATTAAGTTGATTAATATTAAATCTAGCATGAGACATTGGTGCCAGTGTAGATTAGACTAAATAATAAATATTCTTCATATGGGATCCACCTTAAAGGAAGAAGTAGGGTGTTAACAATTAGTCAAAACAGAAGAAAATCAATCCTACCTCTGTGACTGCACTCTCATTGCTCTGGTTAGCTTGCCCAGTGGGAAGAAACTGCAGTCATGAACAGCTTCTCCTTCCCTCCCTGTCCCTTCTTCTCTCAGGACTCTGGTTTGATTTCACCAACAGCCCAAGAATGAACATCTTGTTTTCTGAACAGCTGTGACTGTTTCTTTCTACTGACAGCAACTTTTAGATCCTCCAAACCGACTTACAAGCAGTGAAATTTAATGAGCCTTGCACTTTTTGAATTCTTTCTCTAAAACTTTTCCAGTCTACTTTTTCTTCCTTTCCTTTCCTTCTTCTCCTTTCTTCTTCTTTCCCCTTCCTCTTCCATCTTCATATGTCTACGTGTCTATTTTTTCTACCTGTCTCTGTCTCTGTGTCTGTCTCTGTCTGTCTGTTTGTCTGTCTGTCTGTCTCTCTCTCTCTCTGTCTTTATTTCTGTCTCTCTCTATCTCCCTCACTCTCTCCTCCCTCTCTCAAAAAACTAATCAGAGTTGAATAGAGTTCTCAATCCCAGTCCAAGGCAGAATTAATCCAATGAATAAGGCTCTGTGAGTCTACTCACCTGGGTCACCTTTTCTTCCCTTCTTGCAGGCTCTATTTGGCCTGGCTACCTGGACAATTACTGCTGATTGTGCTTATAACTTAATAACAGGACATTAGGGCAGGTGGGGAATCTTCCAACTTTTATATATTACACTCTAAAGTATTATACTCTTAAAATTCTTTTTTCTTATCTGTACAAACATATTTTTTGTTTTTTTTTTCTTATCTGTACAAACATATTTTTTCTTAATTTTTTGCCAATTGTCTTTTAGATCTTTCTACATAGAAAGATCTAAAAGACAATTGGCAAAAATTAAGAAATAATTTGACCTCTACAATGAAAAGTTATCTAGTAGTTCCCAAACCATGTATCCAACAAATCCCAAAGAAAATTTGAGTAGAAAACTGTTCAGGAAGAACGATGCTTAATATCTAGCAGTAATAAGCAAAAGATAATTTCTCACAAATGAAATAGCAAAGACAAAATAGTTATACTCTTTTTGTGGAAAATGTTTTATGTAGTTTAATCAGATCTCTCTGTCTCTGTCTGTCTGTGTCTGTCTGTCTGTCTGTCTGTCTGTCTCTCTCTCTCTCCCTCTCTCTCTCTCTCCTTCTCTCCCTCCTCCCTCCTCCATTCATCCTAGTATTAGGGGTTGAACCCAAGGCCTTCACACTGAGCCGCATTCCCAGCCCTTTCATTTTCCATTTTGACAGAGTCTCCCTAAATCACTAAAATGCCCTCTCTGGGATTGAATTTCCCATCCTCCCTCAGTCTTCCAGGGTGCTAGAGTTCAGGTGTGCACCACAGCATGCAGCCTGACCAGATTCCTATCTGGCTTCAAAGATCAGAATCACCGACAGTAGAACTACAAGAGGCCTGAGAGATCCTATAGTTCAGTCACTCTGCTCTAAGGTGAGGAAATCTGTCCCCGGAGAGAGGAAATGATAAAATCAACTGCCCACGTGCACTCTCCACAACTAGCTCAATAGTGTGTAAAGTTGCAAAGCCTAATGGAGGATCGAAGAAATAAAGTGAGACTGATTTCAAAGATTTCAAACAGTGGGAGTTAGACAGGACCCTGCACAAGATGTCCACTATACACACCTGAAGCCTCCTGAGGCTAAGCCAGACTCTCAGTGATGGAATCAGGGAGTTTGACTTTTTGTCAAATCGCGAATAACACTTGGAAGTGGTTTACTAAACAATTATTCCAAAGGTGTTCATGTCATGTCTTAATGTTTTGGGGAAGAAAATTGTGTAATTTTGTAAGTGAAAAAAAAACACAGATTTTCTAAGTTTAAAAATGGTTAAATTCTTACATTACTTATTCATTTTATAAGCACTTACTGAGCCCACTGAATTATACGCAGGGGTGTGAGTATTCAGTAGTGAACAGGAGTTAAGATTCCTCCATGCCCAGACCATAGTCAAATATATATTGATTATATATTAGTATTTTATTCTTTCTTAGGTTCTCTTATAAGTGATTTTTTAGCTAAACATTTCCATTGGAATCCAGTGAAGCAAAGTAAAATAGCATTGACTCTATAAAATATAAAGGACATATGAAAAAATCAGAGCACTGATTTGTTCCAAAGAAAAAGTATAACAAATAATTCAGAAAAGTAACAACATTCCATGCAAATTGCAAGATACCTAGTACTACACATGACCACTGAATAAACCACAGAATTTAAAATCAGTACCTGAGGCCAGGGACATAGCTCAGTGGCATAGCACCTACCTGCCTGGCAAATGCAAGGTCCTGAGTTCAATTCCCAGGACCATAAAAAAAATCAGTATCTCTACTAAATACATATTTTAGTTGAATAGAAATATACATTTTTCTTGAGATTTTTAGATCTAATCTCTTTTGCAACACATATATTTAAACTTTGCACTGAAGTGCCATAATCACTTTCACTAAGGTGAAACTCTGTAAATATCACAGGGATTGTGTACACCACTGAGTCACTACAAACAGTGCCAAAGTTCAAAACACACTGCCACTGATTAATTGACTGTTATAAGAACCAATGTAAGAATGAACAAAGAAAGTACTATGTACCTAAATTTTCAGTATAAAATTCAAGTTTTATTTTCCAAAGTATAATTGTGTTCACTATATCATAGACCAAAGAATAGCTTGGTACACTACATAATAGATCAACAGCTAATGTAGAGTGTAGCCAGGCTATTACAATGCACAAAGAAAACACTTCTGTCTCTTGCTGGCATGCTGAATATCTCTAAAAAGAGCTTTCAATATTAGCAGAATTTTAAGGTAAAAGACTTTCAATTTGAAAACCTCATCAATGTTATAGCCAAAAAATTTGCAGAATCCATTAATATCAGTCATCTGTCATTACCAAAGTAACCACACTGTAATCTTAAAAGATTTCAACAAAATTTATTCATAGGTCATATTACACTACATAAAGCATTTCCATGACTAAAATTTCACCATTCATCAAAATACCTTCATATTTCTACTGTGGCCTTTTGATGTGATGAAAACCAATATGACAGATCCAGCTTTCTCATCTTTATCAATTTTTTTGAGGCCAGGACATTATGATATTTCATCACATTGTGTTGAGTGATTACATAGCAACCAAAGAGATAACGTCCAGGTTTCAATGGTTTGGATACAGTATTTAGATCTGTATTTCCCCATAACTTACACTTGAAAAGCTAGTTACTCAACATGCATTAAAGTTGTTAAGTGACAAGTGAAAACCAACTCAATCTATTAACTATGTAGAGAAAATGATCCTTTGGGACAGTGAAAAAAATAACAATGCTCTACATTTATTCAAGAAGCTACCTCTTCCAACAACAATAACAAAGGAAGTGAAATGAAGTAGGGAGATATTCTTTCTTTCCATGCTGGGAAGGCTATGACAGGAGGGCAGCTCACGGATGTATGAGAAGTAGTGCAACAGAACTTGCATCCTTTGCTGCAGAGCAACACCAAGTCACACTAACTGGGTGTTTGTCCACACTTTGCTGGCCTCTGACTCAGCCCTGGCTTCTTGTTTTTAGCATTACTGAGATTGCTTATGGAGTGATGCTTCTTCCAATACATACCACAATGATCATACCTAATCCGCCTAATGCCTTCCTAAGTATCGTTATCTTGTTTTCCTGTTGAAATACCAAAGCCTTTAGTGTGTGTGTGTGTGTGTGTGTGTGTGTGTGTGTGTGTGTGTGTGTGTGTGTTACTAGGAACTGAACATAGAGCCTTTGCACTGAACTATCTCCCCAGGGTTTTTTTATTTTTTATTTTGAGACAAAGTTTCACTAAGTCCCTAAATTGCCCAAACTGGGCTCAGACTTGCCAGCGTCTGGCCTCTGACTCCTCTGGCTGGGATTACAGGAGTGCACCACCATGCTTTGCTTACTTAGAGGTTCTTTATGAGCCCCAAGAAAAGTCTATTGCTCCCTAGCCATTCACCCAAGAAACAGTTATTAAATTCCTATGACACTCACTTTACCACATTAGATTCTTCTAAAAATGGAGTGAATGAGAGTAATTAAGTATAAATTTAATTATTTATATATGGAAAAAATTTTTAAAAAATAGAGACCAGCGATATGACTCAAAATAGATCAAAGTATCATGAGCAATAAACATTTGGTGTCATCAGTTATCACAATGTTCAGGCTGTTTATTATGGCAGTAAAATCTTTAGTCCATCCCTAGAGGCCCTAGGGGTCAGCAATGGGACGTTAGAGCTCAGCATCTCAAGGGTGTAACCTAGACATTGCATTCCAATGTTCTAAATGAGGACTTTAACTATGTAGTCTGCTTAATCTGACACAGTCATGCTGACTGTGAATCTGAGGACAGAAGCCACTGTAGGGTGCTGACACACATTCAGGTAGCAGGAATATTGGAGAAATGAAAGAAAATAAGCCAGGAGTGAAGTAGTTAGACACAATTAGCCCTCTGTGTCTATAGGTTGTACATCTTCAGATTGACCCAACTGTAGATCAAAATACTAAAAACTAAGATAAAAGAGAAGCCTTAATAAAATTTGAATATTTACCAATTTTTATCCTGCTATTATTCCCTAAACAACACATTGCAGCAGCTACTTACATGGCATTGATACAGCCTTGTGTATTAAACTAGAGTTTACAATGTAAAGAAGGATTTGCATAGGTCATATGACAGGTCCCTGGAAGGGACCACTATATGTGCATGGCCCCAAGGCAGGGATTCACATAGCGTGCAACCCGCCACCAAAAGCTTCCTGGATGACGTGAGTCTTGAGCCAGATCTTAAAAGATATTAGAGCCTGGCAAATAGGAACATAAGAGAACCTTTAAGAGAGAAAAATGTGCAAATATATGACCTTCTAAGAGAACTTCTGGGAAATAAATGGGCTGCAGTGAAGGACTACCAACGTGAGGCCTCCTATTAATTTCTAGACCTTGTGTTGAAGATTGCATGATCCTCTTCCTTTGGTGACTACAGTGGCCTCCTTGCCAGCCTCCCATGTGTATGTCCCTCCAGGAAGTCCTTAAGTGCCATCACACAATGGCAGGACCACTCAGTACTCTGATACTTGATACATTCAGAAAATGAACCCAAATCTCTAACAAAAGCAAGAAGATCCTCAAAATCTAGCCCCATCCACCCCTGCAAGCCTGGTTTGTGTCGCTGTCTTCTTCACTCACTGGTTTACACAAATGATCTCCTTTGCCACAAAATTGACTGAGATCTGCCTCTAGGCCTTTGTATGCTGTGACCTGGTGCCTAGCACACACTCAAATCTCCTTCACTATACACCTAGCTAGATAATGACCCTTTCAGAGATGCGCACATACTGATTTCCATACTAATCTTCACAGATAAGTTAGATTACCCAGCAATGGGAAATTAAGATGAAGATTAAATCAAGGTTAATTAGCTAGTCTTAAAATAGGGAGATCATAGGATAATGGATTACAGTGTCCTTAAAAGCGGAAAACAGAGTGACCACAAAATATGATGTCATTATAGTGGTCAGATCATCAGTTTTTCTGGCTCTGAAGATGGACAAAGGAGGCTCTGAGCTAAGGAATATGGTAGACTCCAGAACCTGGAGAAAGCAAGAAACAGATTCTCCCCTAGAGCCTCCAAAGGGGCATAGCCCATCAATACCTTGATTTTACACCCACTGAGACCCATAGCAGACTTCAAAACTTCAGATTTGTAAGATAATAAATCTGTGTTAAGTCACTAAGTTTGTGGCATTTGTTACAGTAGCCACAAAAAGTCAACACACTGTCCTTCCAATCTCATCACGAATCTCTCTCCAATTTAAAATTGTTCTTCTGCTTTTATAACCCACCCAGCACTGTGTTCTTAGGACTTACTACAGTGAGTTATTAAACATTTGTTTTGTGATTGTTTAGTATCTATCATCACTGTTGGGTCTAAATTTCCACAAAGCTGGAGACTGTTTTTTATCACTATATCCCCAGCATCTAGCACAAGGTAGACCCTCCATAAATATTTATGGTTTAAACATGTAAAAGAATTCCAGATGTCCACAGTATATTTTATAGGTTTTTAGAAAGCCAAATTCAGAAGGGTTCAGTAATTTGTTTATGGCACACATCAATAAAGTTTTATCGTTCTCATTTGGAGATTTGAAAATCAAATACCAGATCTTACCATGGGGTCAGTGGGCCACTTATGATCCATTTCTTTGTAGAACCTCTCAGGCTATCTCTTGGTGACAGTTACACTCTGTGAATAATTCTGACCTTGATAGTTTGTCCACTTAAAACATCTCCAGGGCCAAAGACATAGCTCAGTAGAATAAGCACTTGCCTGGCAAGCACAAGGGCCTGAGATCAATCCCCGATTCTGAAAAAAATAAAAATAAATAAAACATCTCCAGCTCACATCCGGTCTTCCAGGTTTGACTGAGACGTGTTGACCACCCAAAAACTCACACAGAAATGGATCATGGCCAGATCCCAATGCTTCCTCAAAAAAAAAAAAAAAAAATCAAAGGACTTAGAATGCAACCCAGCAAAGAATCTTAGTGGTTTCTAACTTGGAACTCTTAGTTAAAAGGTGTACATCACAGATCCTTCTGATTTATTGTTTTAAGTTAAGAATATTGGATCAGTCAACTAACCAGGCAGTAATGAGACAGTGTCTGTCAACTTCCAGCTTTGCTGTGACCTTTTGTGACTGGGCAGCCACTCACACCCTCACTTGTGGATTCTTTGGGCATTCACTGGGCCTTCTGCACCAGGCCTGTGCTGGGCATGTTATAAGCATGGTCTCAAGTAATCCTCATGCCAGTAATCCTCACAGCTGCAGTTACAAGCAGGTAATGCCATCTTTTCTCTTCATGCATAAGAAGACTGGAGTGTAAGAATTTGTCCAAGGTCACACAGCCAGTGAGAACTCAGTTCCACCTTTCTTCCTGCTTCCTTCAAAACCCAGTGTGAACACAGTGGTGAGGGTGCCCTCCCACAGTCCCAGGCAGTGCCTCTCCATCACTCATGAACTCCAGCACCCCCAGTCCTGCCTCCCATGGCTCCTAGACCAATGCTAGAGGGCATCTCTTTCTGCCTTTGTCTTCCTAAGATCTGAGCACCTCAAGGAAAAACACAATGGAAAATTAATGTTTGTTGTATTTTTCCACCATTACCTGTTAGCTTCTTGAAAATTAGTAAAAATAATTCAAGGGAAAAAGAAAGGATGAATTTCCCAATACTCAAAAGCACAGGTAGAGGGAACGTTTCTGGAATGTGTGTCCTTTGTTTCATGATCAAGTTCTTTCTGAGATAAAATTCTGAAATCATGTTGAGCAGTCTAAGGCGAGGGCTGATATTTTCTCTTGTTGCAAAGTGATATTTTCTCTTGTTACAAAGCTCTTTTGTCACAAGCTTTACTCCAACCGTGCAATTACACATGCTGAAGGAAGATCTTACATTGCTTCCCCTTGTGACCGTTAAACCTGAGATGTCAACTTCATTAGATTAAATGCCTAACAGATTGGGAAAGCACGTTGCTGGGTGTGCCCGGGTGGGGGCAGAGGCCTGACCTTGGCTGCTGTATATGAACCTTATCCATCGCACTCACGCTGTTCACCTGCTGCACTTCTCAGCTGGCCTGAACTAGGCAGCTGCGGCCTACCACGTCTTTCCTCCATGTTTCTGCCTTGAAGCCTATGGCCATGGATTGAATCTTCTTAAAATGTGAGCTGAATTAAACCTTTCCTTCTTTAAATTGTGGGTTTCTGGTGTTGTGTCCCAGCAACTAGAAGGCATATTTAAATATTCTTTGATTAATAATCTCTTATAAACTACACTAGCATTTTTCTTGGGGTCTCTTTTAAGGAATTAGACTTCCTGATTCCTCTCCCCTCAGTAATAACCATTTAATGTCCTTGAATTTATAAATTTCCCTTTAAAAATTAGTCCACCTGTACCTATAATTTCTTCCTGTTTTATTTTATATCATTTCATATTGAAATATCTTGAATTTTCTACTATCATTTTCTCCTTAACCAATGTTTGCCTCCAACATATGTAATTTGTGATATTGTTTATGTTTTTTAGTTCTTATTCTGTGGCACTATAGTCAAACAACATTGTCTATGTGGATTTTTAGTTTTTTGAAACTTCCTTTGGAACTTAATATTTTTAATTTTGTGCCTAATTTAGGTGGAGGTTGAAATGAATGTCATGTGCTCTGAAGACAGAGTTTCCATTTCACAATTTCTTCCCACTTTTGTTCTGGTCACTCTGGTGACCATTCTGTAGTATAGTGCTTGTGTATCACCTTTTAGGTATGCAAAGTTTCAAATAGCAAAAACTGTCTCTTCCATACAGTATTCAAAAGAACAAATATAATTATATGGCTATATTAGACAAAACTGAAGCCGCATTTTAGTGACTGTATCTGAATTTAAATTCAGTTGTATCTGCTAAAGTTATTACTATATGTCATTTGTTTCTGAAGTGATTGAGGTCACACTACACAGAGGTACAAAAGGAAGAGCAGCACATTAACTCCTTATTCTTTCGGCGACTGTGCACATCAGTTCAATTTCACAATTGGAGGAAGAGGTACAGGTCTCCTCAAAGCACTTTTTAAATTATAGAATGGGAAGAAAGATGGAAGGTAGATCTTTGGTCCTCGTAATGCAGTGATACAGTCATCGTTAATATGGCTGTGCCAGTGATTGCTGGGGTGCGTGCAGGCCATGTATTGAAAATTCTGGGTAGAGTTTCAATAGAAGAAATGACATTTGCTTCCCTACTTGATATTTCTAAGCTAATACTATATCTAACTCGAACAAGGTGTAACATTAGGAGGTCAAAACAAAGTATTTTCCTTTCCATTGGTAGTTCTTAGGTTGTATTGACATCAGACTTGAAGAAGATATTGTAGTTTCTAGAATAGTGTGTGGAGAGGGCCACTGATACCTGGAATAAAAGGGATGAAAGGGAGACTCCAGGATTGTGGGTAGATTAATAGTTCTCTGTCTCTTTTCTGATATCTGTTGAAAATCAGATACTTGGAGGTAAAAATAGATGTTGGAGTGATATTTTTCTAAATCAATGAAAGTACTTTCCCCTGCATGTCATGGTGGCATGTCCAGCAGATGTTGATCTCAAGATATTTTCATAAACCTTTTCTGTTTAAATCTCTATGTCAGGCTGGGGAGATAGCTCAGTGGAATAAGTGCTTGCCTGGCAAGTACAAGGTCCTGAGTTGGATCCCCGGTACCAAAAAAAAAAAAAAAAAAAACCTCTATGTCAGAGTCTATCTCTCAGGAAACTACACCCAAACTGTTCTACTACATTTTCTTTATAGTGAGGGAGGTTTTTCCCTCCCTCACTATAAATAATTTGACCAGGGGTTCAAAAGAAAGGAGAAAGGATTAAAAGGAATTAAATTGTGTTATATACATATATTAACTTGCCAAGATGAATGTAATCATTATGTACAATATATATGTATGTGCTCACAGATGATGAACTTGTAGCTATAATAGCAAACAACTGGAAGCATAAAAATAGATGTTAGAGGTAAAAATAAGTGTTGGTCTTTCCATAGTGTTATTGTCAAAGCACAGTTTCTGACCTAGCCTGCAGGGCCAGATGATGAAATCCAGTTACTGATATAAATATAACCAATTAAAATAAAACATATACAGCCTCAGGATATTCCCTACAGCTCTTCAGGTTCTTCTTCACAAAACAACACAAACTCTTTGGCCCTGAACAGTAGTTACCTGGTACTTTCTACAGTTACAATTAGAGTAGTAAATGTTGCATTAGCTGGGTGGTTTTCATGAGAGATAATACCTTAAGACAAAAATTCTGTCACAGCTAAGTTTGTAAGTAATTGATCTCCAGTATTACCAGAATCTTGTATGATTTCAATTTTGTTTACTCTAGAAAAAATGAGTCAGGCTCACTGGAAGGTGGGGTATTAGAATCTTAAGAACTAGTTTTGTGTATGGTCCCTGTATCATTCCTGGGAGTGCTAGATTGCTTGTGTTCTGTAATTGTCATTGGAATTATGGTAATTATTGAAATCATCAATGATAGATATGGTGATTATCTGCATCATTGGTTATGATATGTCAGTTTCACTGCTTTAAGAAATATCTAGGAGATTAGTGAAACACATTTCCGGGTGGATCTTGGGGGATTCCTCTGGAGATGGTTACCATGTAGGTCAGCAAACTCAAGGGGAAATAAGCCACCCTTACTGTGAGCCCCTTCAGGGGGCTCATAGTCCAGGAGAAATGAAAGGGAAGAAAGAGAAACTCTTCAGCATTTTTGGTAGCATTCTACTTGCGCTAGTGAGTTTTATTGCTGATATCTCTGGATATCAGGCTCCAGTTTCTTCAACCTTCCAACATAGACATACCAGAAACTCACCAAGGAACTTCCAGGCCTTCAAATATGGATGGGCCCTGCATCCTTCACTGCTCTTGGTCTGCAGCTTTTGCTTTCTGAGCTGAGCACCTTCTGGATCCTCTCACTTTTCAGCAAGCAAATGGCCATTGAAGGAATATTCCACCAATTCTGTTCCTCCAGAGAGCCCTAACTGATAGACATTGAGCATTTTTGTACCAGGAGAGATTTTAGAGAAATAGATGTAGAATTATAGAATGGAAAGGATAAATTTCTCTAACTGGTTTAGCAACTCCATGGCTTTTTAGTTTGATGAGACATAATCTCTCCTTCTGATAAAGTAGAAAGTACTAGGAGTCTGTGCTGTGAACCCTTTACAGAAATACACAACCAAGATCTGTTTAATCCTTCTAATTCATGACTTTTGGTGTAAAAGGAATTTAGTGATTCTATACCTAATGCTTTGGAACATTTTTGGAAAACAGAAATATAATGTTGACTGGTAGGTCTTAGCATGTCTGGACAAAGTAATAAAGACAAAGAATGAGCTCAAGATTCAATTTCCAAGCTCCACACATGCATAAACAACCTAAAGCCTTCTAAGTACATCCTGAAAGGGAAAACATACTCTCTTTTAGCTGCAGGACTGACACTGCCAAAAACTAAACCAATGATCCGATTGACTGAATTACAACACAATGTTAATGCTCAGCTTCAAAGGATACCTGCAAAAAGTGGAACTGATTTGAAAAGAATGAGATCTTTTCAATTCAGATAGAGATGTTGTGGAGGAACCTGATGAGACTGGGGACATTGAACTCCTACACTCTAATGAATTTATTTTAACAGAGAAAGAGATTCCCCAACCTCAGAGGCAGAGGCACTTCAACACCTACCCCTGAGTGGTTGACCTTTCTACCTCTCCCTGAAGAAAGTATTGCCTACAGAAGCAGTAGAGACCAAATTCAGTTACCAATCAAGACAATGTAAATGCTCCTCAGGATTCACTTTTTCCACCCAATTTTGTCCCCAGGCCTATAGCCACATTCAAACCTCAGAAGGCTCTGGATAGTATAGTACACAGTGAGAATCATGAGGAGGTCCACTACACTCTCAGAGAACTTCTTGCATTTTCCCTGGACCAGCAGAAGTCCAGGAAACTAGTATAAGAATGGGTTTTTAAGTGTTTAGGATAATGAAATAACATAAATCTGGGTCAACATGAATTTCGTGATTATAGGCCAGGAATTTAAAGATTCTGGATTTAGTACTCTAGCTAGTATAGTTTTTAAAAGGTGTTGATAGTTTATTTGATGGAAAAATAGATCAAAAGATGGCCCACCAGGAATGAGCCAGAGATGCATAGTGCTCTTTGGTTTACTACTGATGAGAGCATTAAATAGCACAAAAAATGAGAATACTGGAGTGGATTTGCCAGTAGAAACTTCCTCCTCCCCATTCAGTAGTCACTTAAGAAACAGATTTGTGCAGGAGCCATTAGCATCCTTGAAGAACTCCATCATAGCTCTTCTTTACGTGCAAGATCGTACAGTGGGTCCACAATCAATCAACTGGGAAATTTAGGTGTGTTGAGCATAACTGGACTTAATGGCAGTGGCTGTAGTAGTGGCCAAGCAGCAGCACTCAGTCACCAAAAGCAAGGTGGGCATAGCTACCATAGTGAAGAGCAGAGGCAAAGCAATTCTAGGATTGGTCTTAATCATATAGACTTGTGGTACTGGCTAGTTAATCACAGCCTTCTCACACATGAGATTGGAATGAAATCACATTCCCTCAGCTAATTCCTAGATCTGAGCCAATTTACAGAACCAGAAACTGTGAATGAAGGAAAAGCAAGATCTGCTTGAAAAAGGATCCTTTGCACCATCAAAAGCTTATACTGTCAGTCTTTCTCTAAACTTTTCCTCATGGGGCCTACCACTTGTTACCAGGCTAAATATACACTGGGTAAAAGAAAGTAATCAGATATTTGGGGGCTGCTGTACACTGGTTCTGATCTAATGCTGATTCCAGATCCAAAACTTCATTGGGTTCCCCCAGTAAGAGTAAGCGGCTTTGGAGGTCAAATATTTGGTGCAGTTTTGGTCAGGGTCCGGCTTCTGATTGGTCCAGTGGGTACCCAAATCCATCTCATGTTCATTTCCTCAGTTTTGAGAATGCACGATTGAAATAGGTATACTTAGTACTTGACAGAATTCCCACACATGTTCCCTAACCGGTGCTGTGAGGACTATTACAGAGGCAAAAGCCAAATGGAAGCCATTAGAGTTGCCTTTGTCTGGAAAAATAGTAAATCAAAAACAAGCTTCTGTCCCTAGAATATTTAAGCCTATTTGGCCTGTGAAGAAAATGTATGGATCCTGGAAAATGATAGTGAAATATCATAAGCTTAGTCACATGGTGACTCCAACTGTAGCTGTTGTACCTGATATGATTTCCTTTTTTGAGCAGGTTAACACGTCTCCTAGTATCTGGTAGCAGGTTTGATTTGGCAAGTGCCTTTTTCTCCATACCTCTCCATAAATGGAAGCAATTTGCTTTCAGCTGCACGTGATGCCTCTGCTTAAACTACCATCCATGGACTTACAGAATGCCTCACCCACTATTATGATATTTCACACAGCAATGCTGCCGAGCAAGGAATGTATTTCACAGCCAAAGAAGTATGGGAATGGGTTCATGCTCATGGAATTCACTGGTGTTGTAATGTTCCCCACCTTCCAGAAGCAGCTGGGTAGATAGAACAGTGGAGTGGATGTAGCTACAGTGCCAACTAATTTCCAGCACCTTGAAGGGCTGGGACAATGTTTTGCAAAAGGTTCTATGCATTTTGAACATGGCATGCTAATACTAAGGGATGCCTCCAGCAGGTGATGTATGATAATGTTTCTTTCATAGCCAGGATTCACAGGTTCAGGAAGCAAGGGGTAAAAATAGCAATAGTACTACTTACCATTACTCCTAATGACCACTTGCAAAGCAAAATTTTTGCCTCCTGTCCCTACAGCTTAATGTTGTGCTTGCTGACTTAGAAGTCTTAGTTTCATAGGGGTGGGGCTTCTCGCAGGAGGCACAACAATGAGTGTGTTAAGCTGGAAGCTAAGACTTCCCTCTGGCCAGTTTGGGCTCCTCATGTCAACAAGCTGAAAAGGGAATGACATTGTTGAAGGGATTATTAATCTAGATGAGCACAGGGAAACTGGACTATTCCAGTGTGAGAGCAAGGAAGAGTATGTTTGGAGTGCAGGATATCCCTTAGGACATCTCCATGCCTGATGTTAAGGTCAGTGGGAAACAACAGCTCCATCTAGACAAGATGACAAATGGCAAAAATCCTTCAGGAGTGAAATGTGAGTCACCCTGTCAGGTATAAAATAAAAACAAGACCCACTGAAATGCTTGCTGAACATCAAAATTACACAAAATGGTAATGGAAGAAGGTAGTGTTGAATACCAGGCACATTCGTGTGACAAGTCACAGAAAGGATTGTAATTGTCATGATTATTTCTTCTTTTATGTCATGACTATTTCTTTCCTATTTAATGTGCTTATATGTAAACATACATATATTTTTAAAATATTCTTTCTTTGTACTCTTCTACCATATAACATTGATAGACAACATTGCTACTAAGTACTATAAAGTTTACACTTTTTTTCATTTTATGCATTTGCTTCAGGGTCTCACTACAAAGCTCAAACTCATAGTGATCCTCCTGTTTTCAACCTCCCCAGCACCAGGATTTCAGCCATGTGCTACCACACCTAGACTAGGTCATGGTTCAGGGTGCCTTGGGGGCAGGGCCAGCACAGCATGTGGTGCTAGGATCAAACCCTAGTCCCTGTGCTTGCCAAAGCAGGCACTTAGTCCACTGAGCTATCTTGCCAGCCTAAATCTACATTGTAATGTAAAGTTATGAAATGTAGAGGAACAGTAACCGTCACCCCAAGAAAAAACTTTCCCTTCCTATTCTGATGTGGAAGTAGGGGGAATAATGTGTTTCTGTATGTATGAAAGGTAGTTATACCATGTTAAGTGAAATGTCAGCTTCCTATTATACTTAGAGATTAAGTAGAGTTTAAGGAGGTGTGTCTCCTTGTCAAGTTAACAGGGGATAGATTGTGACAATTCGTTGTGATCCATCAAGTTGAACAATTAAGAGAAACTAGATTAGTAAATTAATACTTTAGGCATGTCTGTAGAGTAATTCCAGAGATGACTGGTATGTAGGCTGGCAGACAGACCTATCCTTAATTGTGGGTAGCTACATCTAGAGTGCTTGTGGCCCAAGTAGATAAAAAGGGGAGAAAGAAGTCTGCAGCATTTTTAGAAGCTCCATTCTGCATGAGCTGGTGCATCTTTTGCTGCTTTTGTCACCTGTGGACTCTAGTTTCTTCAGCCTTCCAATACAGACTCTTATCAGCAACTCCACAAGCAGGAGACAGGCCTCTGATCTCCAACTGGCACTGCATCCTTTATCCCTCTTGTTCTGTGGGTTCCAGCTTCTTGGGCTAAGAAGCTCATGAACCCTCTAGTTAGCACACAGGGGACTCTGTCACCTCTGATCCTGTAAGCCTACCTATTCAATCCCTTTGTGCAATTATATATAAACTTTCCCACTTCTTCTGATCCTAACTACTATCCCTTTGAACCCATGTAAATTCCTCCTGCTATTTAAATTACTGACAGCAGAGCCCAGGTCCGGTGAGTGTGCGGAGAGCTTCCTGCTACCCTGCGCCAGCGAGACCAGTCCCAGCCCAGGCGCAGAGTGGGCCGGGCCCTCTCCCAGCCCCTTGGGCC
>NW_004524579.1:32421145-32438530 GCF_000260255.1 Octodon degus | reverse complement strand
ACCCATTAAGAAGAAATTATTGGTGATACTTATCTTTATTGAAGTACTTCTAATGAAAGTGTAGTTTGAGTTGGAATAAAAGCCACTTTATCTTCTGGAATGAATGAAGCTGCTGAGGCTCTTGTATCACTGCTTCCTCTACCAGCAGAGAGCTTCTCTGTGGATGACACTGGATGAGGTGTCTTGACACGGCTGCACTGGTAGTCTGGAGTGGGCCTCAGAGCTCTACCTCCCGAAGTTGCAGTGAAAAACTTTCTGCAGAGGAAAGCACAGAAGAGGATGATGTGATGGCTACTGTGTTGCCAAAAGCAAGTGGAATAGGTGACACATGTGTCATCTCTGAGTTTACTAGCGATGTATTTTCAGATGTGTGGATGGATGATTTTGTTTCAGTTGTGTGTGTTGGAACCAGGAAGGTGGCTCTAGTAGGAGACAGGGATGTAGAGTCGTTTGTGATGGAGGTTGTGAGAGTTCATGCTGTTGTCACTGCAAATGTGGGTGCTGCACAGTGAGAGATGCAGTGATGGTGCTGCGGGGCCTGCAGGACTGGACATGACCAAATTTTTTCCTGATGCTAAGAGCCAAATGCATATCATGTTGTTTTCAGTGTCCATGTTGTGAGAAGAGTGGTCTGACTTGAGGTAGGAACCTGAAGGGCTGATGTGATGCCACCTGTTGAGGTAAGCACAGAAACTGTAGTTCCTGCAGCTGTGGTGACCCTTTCTGTGAACACCCACTGAGGAGACAGAAGTATCATGGCTGCTGTGTTGTTGAAAGAAAGGGACATACAAGAAGACAAATGTGTCACCTCTATGCTAACTGATACTCTTCCTTTCTGTGTGCTTGTTAGACAGTTGGGGTAGCTTCAGCAGAAAATGGAGTAGTGGTGGTATCTACAGTGAAGGCTGTGACTGCTGTTCTTTTATCTCTCTTAGTTGTACTTGATTTGAGGCCATAGTCATTTTTTATTACAATTTACGTTGTTCCATGTTGTTACATAATGATCAAGTTGTTTAGTTGTTTTTTCATCTCCACTACTATGACTAATGGCATGCAACTTCATTGATAGCATTATTTTAAAAGGTACAATCTCACTTTAGTTTGTCATCACAGTATCCGTACTAGTCAACACTGTGGCCATCAAACTTGTATCCTTGTCCCTAGTAGATGCAGTGAGACTCCCTTTGAATGTGTCCCATTTAGCAAGGGATAGCTCACTGGTTCTCATGTGGCTGGTGCTACGTGATGGGGTATGGGGAGAATCGGTCAACTGTAAGCTGGAAGCTACATTTCATAGAAAACTACTGAACTATGAGAGACCAGTGTCATTAGTCATGG
The DNA here is from genome assembly GCF_000260255.1 of Octodon degus. Classification (NCBI taxonomy): domain Eukaryota; kingdom Metazoa; phylum Chordata; class Mammalia; order Rodentia; family Octodontidae; genus Octodon; species Octodon degus. The sequence goes on along the minus strand of NW_004524579.1, from coordinate 32,437,192 downwards.
GAGACAGAGTAGCCTCTATAGACATTGTGACATTGAAGGCTGCTGAGAGGCAGGTTGCACATGGGCTTCTGGCATCAGTAGCAGTAGTTCTTCTAATAAGATACTTATTTGATTTCTTTGTAATTACTGTTTCAGTGACTGGTGCTAAATTAAGAGAGTTTGTGGTATCCCATCGTTTGTTGGTATATGATCATAAATTTTCCTGCCTTAAGTTAGTAACTAGTGTTACTACTCTAGTGTAGATATTCACAGAAGACAGGTGAAAAAGACTCTTCATGCAAGCCAGGCACTCCCTCTTTCTTATAGAAAAAGTATCCAGCAATAAAATGCTGATTTTTAATAACCATACATTGAAAACATTTCATTTATACTAAAATAGTAGTCCTATTTTCCCCCATACTATTAACTAATTCTCTCATATCTTATTGCTACATAGTTTCATTACCTTCATGCTGTATAAGCAGATTTTCTTTTCAAAAAAGAAAGAAAATCTTAGGCTCAGTGGAGTTCACTTAGAGGTGCACAGCAAACCCTGTGGAAATGTCAGTACTAAATGTCAGTACCAGGACCAGGATTAGTGCTCCCTGCACCCACTCTCCCCAAGCAGATGGATCGCCCCCTGTTGGCACAAGTTCCTTGATGTGTCTTCTATTACAGATAAGAAATGGGAATTCTGGAACCAGACTATCTACACTCAAATTCATTAATTATTTTCTATTCTATGAAGTTAATCATACTTCATAATCTTGCTGTGCCTTAGCATCCTCATCTGTAAAATAGGATAATAATAGTGTTCATACACCATGGTGTGAGTACACTATGACTAATAATGGCAAAGGATTCCAAACAGTATTGGCTAAACTATATGCAGTTGATACATTTTGTTCTTAAGATTATTATTAATAATTACCATGCCATGGCTCTGTCCATTCAAATATTATATTCAGATTTTAGCACTTCAACAACTTGTTAGTGAAAAGAGCCATAAACCATAGTTGCAACAGAAATTGTACTGCTGGATAGTGCACGTATTGAGGGAGCCACTGCGATAGAATACTAACTAAAGAGAGAAAGTCACCTCCAAATTATTATAAATTCAAATTGACGGCTCCAAAAAATATGCATCCCTGTAGATCCATGGAACTAAATTGCTATCCCTTGAGAAACTATAAACATATTTAATAGTGCCACTGAGAATGCACTCTTCTCACTTCCTAACTTGCTTCTAAAAGTAACCAAGCTATTGAAAAGGACAAATGGGTTTTACACAGCCTGCCTCTTGTCTGTTCTTGCTGTGATGCTGACCTCCACCAGCCTCTGAAATCTTGCCTTTACTTTTCAGATCACAGGGCCCTCAGGCTTCTCTTTAGGGACATGTTGCATTTAAGATCTTTGGTAACCTTCAGGGGGACATGCTAACCAGGCAATGGGATAGATCGGGCTGGAGCTCCGCAGTGGCAGGACCAGAAAGACACAGGCAGGAAGTCGCTGGCCTATAAGTGGAATTCAAGCAATAAAATGGGATGAAAACCCCAAAGGAATAAATGTAGGTAGAAGAAAGATCAGGACTCAGCTCTGAGACTCCAAAAAGAGAAAAGACTGAAAAAATAGTCTGTGAATGAAATAAAAAACCAAAAGGGTAGACCATTATAGAAGTCAAGTGAAGAGAATGCATCAATGAGGAGACATAGATGGTTATTCCAGGTGGCATTCAGAGTAAAGTCGGCAAAGGAGGGAGAATCAGTAGCCTTATAGAACACTGCCCCCAAATGTCTCCCTTATTTCAAATGAAATGGGCTGTCCTGGAGAAATAACCCAATCACCATTACTGTGAGTACAGAATCGCCTCTAAAAATTAACTTCAATCATTCCACAAAGTCTGTGGACGGAAGAACCATAAGGAAAGGACCCTGGACAAGGATTTTGAGTAAAGAAAAGCCAGCACAAGAAGACTAAGTGTCAGAGAAAGCAGGGAGAGGAAGAAAATTGAATATAATGTTCACATACTTCAGAAAATTAGTGTTTAATAAAATAAAATTTGTTAGCACTGTCTGGGAAATTATCTGGCCTAAGGCTAATAGTATACTCAGAATTACGAAGAACTATCAATTGTCTGATCCAACAATTGTCTCTTTTTTGATTGTACCTTTCAGATTTTATTTACTCTTTCAGGTTCTCACACTAGCCAGATAATATGATGTTTGCACACGTGCTTCTGATTTGTTTCACGTACCAGTACAGTCTCTGGCTGCATCCATTTACCTACAAAAGCCTCAAATTTATCTTTTCTTTTTGTACTGCGGATCAAACTTGTGACCTGCACTTGCCAGGCAGATACTTACATTGCTGAATTAGCTCACTGACCCTCGAAGCTGTCTTTTTTATTACTGAGTAAATATTCCATTGAGTAAAAATACCACATTGAATGGAACCTCTAATCCTAGCTTTTGGGGGAATCTCCACACTGATTTTCATAATGATTGTACCAGTCTGCATTCCCCCCAACAGTGGAGAAGTGTTCCTTTTCCCCATAACCTCTCCATCACCTGTTATGGCTGATTTCTTGATGACAGCCACTCTTTTTGGCATAAGAAGGTATCATAGTGTTGTTTAAATTTGCATCTCTTGGATGACCGATGATGCTGAACATTTTTCATATATTTACTTGCCATTTGTGAAGTATATATTCATCTCATGCCCATTTTTGGATTGACTCTTTGAATTTTGGACGCCTAATTATTTTTAACTCTTTGAATGTTCTAGGTATGAGTCCTTTGTCTGCAGGAGAGTTGACTATAATTTTTCCCAATTTGTGGTTTTTCTTTTTACTCTATGGGTGATTTTGATGCTTTGAGTAGTTCCTATGCAGCTTGATTTTTGTTCATAAACTCTCTACCTACCCCTATGTCCTTAAGATCTCTACCTACTTTCTCCTCAGAAGATATAATGTTTCAGTTTTAATATTTCAATCTTTTATCTATTTTGGCTGTAGTTTTGTGCATGATGATAGGCATGGGTCTAATTTTAGCCTTCAGCATGTAGAAAGCCAGGATTTCCAGCACCATTTACTAAAGAGATTGTCTTTCTCCCAGTAAACATGTTCAGCTTCTTCATCAAAGATAAGGTGGGTATGTTTGTAGTTGTGCCTGCATCATCTCTTCCCTTGATCCTCAGGTCTGTTTTTTGTTTGTTTGTTTGTTTGTTTTGTTTTGTTTTGTTTTTGGAGGTGGGTTGCCAGTACATGCTGGTGTTATCACAGTAGCTTTGCAGTATAATTTCAAGCCAGGGATTCTGATACCTCCTGCCTTGCCTTCATTGATCAGGATTGCCTTAGCTATTCTATGGCCTTTTCTGGTGCCAAATAAATTTTAGGAATGTTTTCTCTAAAGCTGTGAAGTATATTAATGATATTTTAATTGGGATTGCATTGAATCTGTATAACAGTTTTGGTAGTACGGCCATTTTCACAATGTTAGTTCTTCCTTTCCAAAAGCAAGGAATAAATATCTTTCCATTTTCCGAAATCTTCTTTGATCACTTTTTTAGAGTACCATAATTTTCACTGTATAAATCTTTTACTTCTTTTGTGAGATTGGTACCTAAATATTTTATTTTTAGGTGTTATTGTGAAGGACATGGTTTCCATAATTTGTCTCTTGGTGCATTCATCATTTGTGTATAGAAATGCTATTGATTTTTTTAATGTATTTAGTACAGGGTCTACAAGGTCTCACTACACAGATCGGACTCATAGTAATTCTCCTTTTTTTCAGCCTCCCAAGTGCTGGGATTACAGGCATGTACCATCATGTCCAGTCTCAATTGCCATCTCAGCATGCACTGGGGCCAGAACTAGCATGGCACACCCAGGATTGAACCCTGGTCCCTGAACCTACCTAAGAAGGTACTTTTTCCACTGAGCTATCTGGCAAGCCCCCAATGCTATTGATTATTGAGTGATGACTTTGTATCCTGCTATGCTACTGAATTTGGTTATTAAATCTACAAGTCTCTCAGTGGATTTTTTGGCATCTTCTATGTACAGTCTCATTATTAATACAAGGTCAACACTGTCCCCAGAAGATCTCCAAAACCTCGGTCTCATGGAATGAAAGCAACGAGTTTTTGCCTCCACCCCCTTTATAACCCAGAGGCTCTGTGGTTAGCACTTACTGAAACTCATTCTGGAAAAGTTAACCAGAACTGCAAAGTGAGATTTGGTCCAAATAAATAAATAAGAAACTTTCACTCAGGTATAAAACCAATGGCTACTTTAAAAGAGAAACTAGAAAAGAAATAATATTTCTAGGAAAAGGAAGCATATTTGGGCTTTTGTTGGAGGGAGAAAATGAGGTGGTGAAATAGACTGAAACCTGCACAGCAAGAAAAAACCATTATGAGAAGTTAGAGAACAGGACCGCAAAGCAAAGCATACAACAGCAACAAACATCACCACAATTTTCTGGAGAGGATGGCAGAATCAAGAAACCTTTGTGGTCTTCCCGGAGAAGAGGGCCGTGTCATCTGCAGTCTGAATCTCCGAGGACCAGGTGGAGTGTACCCAAGATGAACAGGTATAAGAAAGACTCTAATAGAGGCCACAGGCAAAGCAGACTCAGTTGCATCTGCAGAGACTGGGGCAGGGGTAAGGATAATGCAGCCTGGGTATTTGTAACAATATTAACAGTAAGACACTGAATCAGGCCTCTTGCTTTATCAGTCATAAAAACGGCTTCTATGAGTGCAAAGAACAGTATCTGAATCTAAAGCTCATTCTCCAGAAAATCATGGAAGCACTTATAACAAAATATATTACTCTCAGAAAAATGATAATCAAAGCTATCTTTTTCTAGCCTAATTTACATTTATGGGCTTATATGCTCAGAGTAATTACTTTAACAATATATAATAGCCCTCATAATATAACAGTTCATTGCATCATCTAGCATGAAGATTATCATATAAAGAAGTGCTACCATTTACTTCTGGCCAACTACTAGTAGTTGCAGTTGCCACAGAAATAATAGTAAGAATGTGCCATTGTTGGGCACTTAACACATGTCAGGTTGTAGACTACTCACATCAAGCGTATTGTCTCATCTAATTCTCATAACAGTGTATGAGGCAGATGCTGGTACTGTCTCTGCTCTACAGGTGATGAAACTGTGGGGTACATAAAAATTGAAAACCTGACAGAGAAGGATTGCAACCCAGCAATCTGCCTCCAGATTCTGACTTGACTGCTATACTCTGCTAATTGTTTAGCAATATATGACATAGAACTTGGGAAGGCTTTCTTTGACTCTCGCAATGACAAATGAAGTATCCAATTTTATATGTGAATTTGCAAGAGGAAGAAAACATGGTATTAAGTTTCCCTACTGATTATTTGTCCTCCCAATGCAGAAATATAATAATAGTATTTCCATGTCTGATTGACATTTAGCCTCCCATAAAAAGCAAAGCCATCATCAACCCCATGATCAGAAGGCTACCATGTACCGGAAATAGGAGTTAAGGAAAAATCTGTAAATTTTCTTACAGTTAATATCTATTAATAAGTAGATTGTAAAATAAAGTCTGACTTTTAAATTAATTATCCAAATGATCTTGCTGTGTGTAAGAGCTAAGTTTTATGTTGTGTTAAAGTGCCCTCTGCAGCAAGCATTAAAGTATCAGCTCAAGGTATGTTTACTGGCTATTTCAGCAGCAGTTCCTTACATTAAGTTCAACTCCATCAGCCACAGTCCATTTTTATTCCACGGTCATTTCCATTCGTTATTAACATCTTTTGGAATGCAGGAACTATTTTTGAAAGGAAATGAGCCAGTCAGACATATCTGGAGGCTTCACAGATGGCAGTTTTTAGAATAGTTTTGTTTTCATTTCGCTGTGGAAAAGTCCTCTTAGACCCCTTCACAACGTGCAATAATGCACTCACGTTAACTGATACATGATGCAAGCTTCTGCTATTTTTCCTCTGCTTCACTTGGCAATTAAACACATGATTTCCCTGCAAATGACTATAATTTTTTGCTTCCATAATATTTATGTCAACTCCAAGGGAGCTGGGAGTTGGCATCCTGAAAACCTGACCATCTGAGGCAATGGCAGCAGCGTGTAATTTTATCTGTATCCACTAATTACTGGATGATCAGAACACCAGAAATAAAAAATCATATGCTAAAAAACCATAATGCATGCCCTCAGCTGGGTAAATCAGTGGTTTGAAGCCATGTGCAAATGAGCGCAGAACTTTCTGTGAATGATTTATTGCTGTTTAGCGAATACATACTGAGCGCCAAAAATATTTCACTTGACCTGAACTATAAACTTTAAAATAACTCAAAGCACTCCTCAGATCACTTCAAGAATTCTGAGAAAGCAGCCTTTTATGGAGTCGGAAGGTTTGCTCGGCGTTATGGCTCATGTGCCTCCCCAGAGCCTCACGTAGGCTTAGGTGGCACTTTCTCAGAGGTGGCTGGGTTTAGAGTGTGTGACAGTTGACAGTGCAGTGCTAGGACTAAGGGTGCTAGGATTAAAGGTGGGTGATTACTAAACAGCCTAGTGATTGGTCTGGCACTGCTCTAATCTCAGTAACCTGAATACAATACAAGGGATAGAAAAGGCTTGTCTTGTCCCTTGCTTGCTTTGCTACCTTCTGCCTGCCATGGACTGTGCCTGCTCTGCGATGCCCCTCTGCCACACCACCTGCCGTGCAGCCACTTGATTCTGGGATGCAAACTGGGAGCTAAACAAACTTGTCTTCCTTTAACTTTCAGCATTTTGTTGTCTCAGAAAACCAAAATAAAGGAACTGAGACAATCAAAGAGCAAATGTTTTACATGAGAGTCTCTGAACAAGGTATGATCATTTCGAGACAAAATTAAGACATGGAAACTCCTGTGATTATTTGCATTTCTGTCCCAGGTCTTGTGGAAAGGAGATGGTATGGGTCATGAGTTTTTGTTGCATCTCAAGAACTGTCGGCTCTCTCCTTTCACACTCTCAATTCACTGGGTATTGATCATTAAACTAGCACAGTTGTTTCATTTCACATTTAACATAACTGAGGTCCAGAGAGGTGAAACTATTTTCTCTAGTGATGCAATGAAATAATGGAAGCACTGAGGAAAGAACCATTCCCTCCAGAGTCACTTGCACCTCACCACCCAAGTTCCCCCCTGCATTCAGGATCCCACACATGCTGCCTGGCCTGACCAACAGAAAACAAATGGGCCTGAAGGTACGGTCGTAACAGAAGCTTCTCTCTCCTTGCACCTTGCACCGCAGCTCTGGTTTACATCAACTTGGTAAATATTTAGTGGGTGCTGACTAGTCTCCTAAATCAACATTCGCTATTCCCTTGGCAATATAAAGACAATGCATCACTTTCTGTTATTCATGGAAGTTATATTCTGCAGTCACTACAAATACTGAATTAGCAAATATCGAACCACTGCTCCTAAGGAAATACAGGGTTAAGTTTCTTTGAGCCTCTGGTAACAGTATCTGTGCGAACTGATTAATACACAACCTTGTTTGATGTGTGCTTCTTTTAAAGACAACTTCCTTAATATATATTCTTAATCTTCTAGCGTTGCATTCATAGCCAATACCTCCATAACTCAGGCCTGAATAAAGTTTATCCAACACACACATTTCTAAGGTGAACTTAGGAACACCAGACAGCGCTCCAGCATTACACTTGGGAGCCGTTTCAAGCAAGGACATGAACAATGGAATTACAAAACCTCAAAACACACGTTACTGAACAGACTGTGAAATGAATACCTGCTGATAGTATGAGCGCTGAAACAAGAAGCTAATGTAAATCCTTACTTGCCCCCCCAGGGGAAGGTGGACATCAGCTGACTCAAACTTTTGCTGCTTATATTTCTCCATAAATGACCACAAAAGTGCCACAAGTATTGATTTTAGGGTTACAAATAAATTCTAGCAAATAGGCCAATTCACAAACAAGACCCATAAATAATAAGGATCCTTTGAAACTCTGCTGTGGACAGAGCCAAATCCTGTAAAAGCCAGAAAAGCAAAGAAAAAAGAGAGAACTGACCTCGGAATGATCACACAGAGGGCACAGGAGATGGGTTGTCAAGGAATGATGGGATCAAGAGTGGGATGTCCAGGTGGCTTCTTCAGGTCTTCATTTCTTCTCCCTAGTACAATAGGATAAAAATGTCTTCTCTTTCCTGAGACTTTTGTTTAATTTTCTTGCTACAAAGAGGTAGGAACTATCAGAGCATACCTGGTCTGAAACACAGTTCTAAATACCTTTTGTCTGTCAAGCATCATAGGATTACAAGAGTAATGCATGTTCCCCTTTCCCAGCAAACATAGAAGAGGACAGCAGATGAACTCCATTGCAACAAAGATGTTTTACAACCACCAGTTAAAATGCACAATGTAGTAAAAGAATGTAGCTTTGTGGTTCTTGTCTCGAGTGTAACCTTATCCTAACATTGACCACAAACACCTGACTTCTTGAACAGTCTTCAAACCACATCTTGCTACTTAGCTGTTAACTAATAAGTTGAATACAATCTTTGACTTGGGTCTATTTTATATTTGCAAAAGTCATTATAAGGCATTTTTGAAAGTTATACTTGAGCATTTTGTTGATTTTCACATTAGAATATAAGTTGGGCAAGGGGAGTAATTTTTGTCTGTAGCACCAGAGCTTTTCTCCCACGTGGTGTGCACAAAATTTAGAATTTCACTTTCAGTGGTTCTAAATTCATCTTGAACATTCTTCTCCCTTCTGTTGACCTTTAAACACCACTCTATAAATCTCTGCTCTTCTTTGGCTTTATTCCCTTTTCTTTGTAAAGGTAAGAGGACATCCAGAAGAAGAAAAAGATGTTTAAATCTGTTTGAGACTTCCTTTTTAGTACAGATTTATAGTCAGATAAGGTAGTTAAGTGGAGTTGTGTCATAAAGAGAAAATTAACACAAGAAAAATTCTAATCCATCATGTTTATTGCACACATGAACAGAAACAAATCACTTCAAGCTACACTGAAGCTGTGACTAGCAAGGAGACTAGATGGTTCTCACCTATTCGTTAGCTGAAGGAATTTTTAGGGAAAATCTTCTCATTTTACTTCAATCAAATGTCTCTCTTCAAAGAGAAGAGAAGAAAAAATGAAGTAACTTATGAAAGCAGGAGAAAAGAAATCATTTGAGTCTTATTTCCTAGGAAATCAATTTAGAAATTTGCTCTGGATGCTTAGAGTTTTTGGGAGGAAGAAATGAGAAAGTTTGATGTGAAGAGAGGAATTTGATCTCCAAATCCATCCAGGCAAGAGCTAAGCTTATCATGCACCCTAGGAGAGGAGAACTTGTATAGCACTATCACACAGAAATGAAACAGAAACAGATATGCAATTTTAAGTTTTCTAGTAGCTGCATTCAAGAAAGTACAAATAAAAGTAAAATTGATTTTAATAGTGTATTTACCTAATTCAGCAAATCCAAAGTACTGTTAGTTCAACATGTAATGGAATAGGTCCAGCAAGATATCTCAGCAGACTAAGTGCCTGCTTTGGCAAGCTCAGGAACCAGGGGTTTGATCCTCAGGTCCCCATGCCATTCCAGCCCCGCTCCCAGAGCATGCTGAGCCAGCAGAGTCTGGACATGGTAGCACATGCCTATAATCCCATTGCTGAGGAGGCTGAAAACAGGAGGATCACAAGTCCAATTTGTGTAGCAAGACCGTGTAGATCCTGTACCAAATACATAAAATAAAAAACATGTAATCAAATCAACAGAAAAATAATGAAATATTTTGCATTCTGTTTTAGATGTGGACTGAACTTTATGCTTAGATCTGATGTGTACTTGGCACTTAGTACATGTTGCAATTCAGACTAGTCATGTATCAAACAGTCAACAGCCACTCCTGGTGCCAGACTACCATGCTGGACTAGGAGAGTCTAGTGGAAGCCATTCCTTCCACATGGCTTTGTATTAGCCCTCTTCATCTTCCCTTCTGCTACCCAGAGTTATAACCACTGATATTACTTCCTTCATATGGCTAGGTGAAGATAGAAAGCCAGAATTTATGAGAAGGCCCCCACAATTAACGAGAAATGAGGATTCTTCTTTTTCTATCTTGACTTCTCTAGAGAATAAGGCCTTAGACCAAATCTTTCATCAAAAACACAATCCAGAAGCAGTTTCTTTCTGAGCTTTTCATATTCATTTATTTGCATCAATCCTGAAGGTAGTTTAAAAATGATTTAGAAGCATGCTAAAGATTAGATCTTATTATCATGTATTATTATCATGCTTTGCATTTTTATGTTTCTTTATTGAGCTCCTTCTAGTTCTATGAGTCTATATAAGCTAAAAATTATTTTGTGTGTCCCCAAACTGCTTTTTCCTAGTGCCTTCAATTTAACCTAATGACCATAATTGTTTCTAATAATATCCATAATTATCCTCCATATTTATATTGGTTTTTCACACATATTATCTTGTTTGAGCCTCTGTGCACTCTCATGAGGTAGAATCCAGTTTACAAAGGAGGAGGCTGCGATTTCCACAGGGCTCGGTGCTTACCAAGGTCACACAGTACCCCAGGAAAGCTTTTCAGGGGCATATTCAGCACCAAAATGTGTCTTGGTGCCTGAAAATACATAAACAGAAATTTTCTTGAAGTAAATTTTCAAATATTTCTGGAGCTGTTTTTTTTGTTTTGTTTTGTTTTGTTTTTGTTTTTTTTGTTGTTGTTGTTGTTGTTTTTTTTTTAAGATAAGCTCATTTTAACACTGACATGTCATCTAGAATTAGGCTGCATAATGAGAATATTTGATCATGAAATTTTCTTGGATTTAAGTAGTTATATTTGCCTATTCAACAAATTAGCATTTATGTTTTCTGTCTCCTTAAGTTGCCAAAATCAAAGATTGGAAACTATGCAAGCATGAGCCTCCCTTAGCTTATTGTCTGAATACAATAAGCTTAAAAATATTTTAATGAATAAATGAATGTACATATCAACAGCTGTTATGGGTTGGGTCTAGATGGCCTCCCAAGCCTCATGCAGTCATGGGCCGGCCGGGCATCTGGAGTTTATTATCGACTCGTGGTCCAATGCTGGGATCATGGGTGTGAGTGCCTAGGGCAGGAGCCAGCACCAGCATGGGGGAGGGACAGGGGGCGCTGCTGCTCCTCCCTTGTTGCTCTCACTGCTTTTGCTACTTTCTGCTGCCATGAACAGCTGCCCTCTGCCATGCACCACTCTGCCTTGGAGCCAGCCAACTACGGACTGAAACCTCCACTAACCGGGAGCTAAATAAACCTTTCCTTCCCTAATTTTAGGCATCAGGTATTATGTCCCAGCAATGAGAAAAAAGTAACTGAGACAACAACCATGATGCACAAATGTGTTTCCAACCCTGCTGAATACTCTTATTTCGAGACAAACAAAAAGGAACATGTTATAGAAAGTACTTGTTTTTATTACACTGAAGAGGACACATACATAAAAGGTTAAGTCAACCATTGTCCAATAGAAATATCCAAACCACACAGATTTCCAAGTAGCCACATTTTTCATAAAGATAAAAGGAAAAAGCAAGCTTAGTTTTAGTGACATATGTATGTAGCCCAGTGTGCCCAAAATATTATCATTTGTACATATAGTGTTTTTAATTATTATTGGGATGATATTTTACATTCTTTTGTGTACACAAGCCTTGGACATTTGGCATGTATTTTGTACTACAACATTCCATCTTTCAGCCTGGTTACTTTCCAGGTGTTCACCAGACACATGTGGCTAGTGGCTCTTACACTATGACGTAAAGTCTCCACAGCAGAAAAGAAAAAACTTCAGGCCTCTTCTTCCTCGCCATCCCACAAATATTTATTAAATATACACCATGTTTCTGGTGCTGGAGGTATAATTTGGAAGAAAAATATTAGATGAGATCCTCGAACATTTGCATAGTTCAGGTATGCTAAACAGAAAGAATATAGAAATAGACAGTGACCAAAGCACATATGACAACAAAACTGACTCACAACCTCTGGCAGCAATCAGCCAGCTAGAGGAGCCAAATCGCAACCTCCTCAGCAATTGCCTAGCAGGGTCTGGACTTGGCCAATAGCTGCCAGTTTTTATAATTTTTGTCCCTTTCCCAAATCAGGGCCAACAAAAGAAAACCAAATATGCCTCAGACCAACCAGTTCAGTTAACTAAAGAATGTCATTTCTATACAGACCTGCTTCTTACCCCAGGATGACAGGGAAGACCCTTGGCTGTGCCCTCCAGGAGCAAACCATTGTGCTGGTCTCACTCAGTGAGTGAAGGACCAGAGAGGAACACTCTTCCCTCGGGGGAATTTGGCACTCAGCAAAAGCACACACAAATTAATGTTTGGTAAATGGTTTTAAGCACCACAAGAAAAAAAAAGTACTATATGAATGAAAGTGTGTCACCACACCTCAACACCTTAACTGTCCTAAGATGTGAATGCTAACTCTTCTAAAAAGACTTTTATTAGGGGCCCCAGAGATGACTCAGTAGAATAAGTACTTCCCTGGCAAGTGCAAGAGTCTGAGCTCAATCCCCAGTTCCGCCAAAAAAAAAAAAAAAAATTTATCTTGTTACTTACTTGAACTTTAACAAATGCTTGACAAAACTAAAAGTACTATTTTCTCAGTAGATTTAACCATTGAAAAAAGGCTTTTTCCTTATCACCCTATTTCCTTGTCCTTTTTTGCTTATTTCTCAGGTAGCTTCTGTGAAAAACCCAAGGGGTTCCTGGCATTCCTTCAGGCAGAGATAAGAGGAAAGAGATAAGAAGTTTTCTTTAAACAAAATAATTGTGGTTCACTCAGGGCTAGTCCAAATAATTGTTCTCTAATTATATAGTTATTAATAAATAGTTCCCTTTCTTACCCAGGCAAAAACAACCATGCCAAAGTTTAGATGGTTTGATTGCATTAACCTGAAGTAGTCTTTATTCTGACTGAATTTCAGATAATTTAACCTACAGAGGGAGGTTTTCTTCACTTGAAAACTTATTAAATCTTCACTAAAATTATTTTTAGATCTTAGAATAATATATTGGACATTTTAATTTTACATTCATCTGAGGTCTACATACTTTTCAATGGCTCTTTTATTTACTGTACTTCATTCCATATGCGTATTCTCTGACTAAAAAAAAAAAAAAACCCTAAAATAATTAGCTTGACTATTTGAAAAAATGATATGAGAGGTATTTTGAGATGTGGAGCCTGTAATTAGAAGCACCCAACACTTAATTACTCTTACGGTATGCTGCGCTCTTTCCTGCTTCTCGGTACCTTTAGATCTTCTCTAAGTGCCTGCTGTCAGACATGTAACCTACACTGTTTTAGTATTGTTTCTGTTTTTTGTGTCTCCAGTTGGTTTGTGAATTGGGACTTTTAATACACATTTAACTATCTTGTGCAAGTTATGAAAAATATACGCAGTGCCATAGGTCAATTAAAATATTTCTTTAATCCAGGAGAGGGAGAAATTTTATAAGGGTTTACACTGTACAATTTGGGTTATGTTTAAATTAACTAAATTATTTTTTTATTATTTTTTTTATTTTTCAACAAATAATACACTGCATATATTCTTCTTAGTGGTTAATTGCTGTACAAGATGCGGACTTGTGATCCTATTTACAAACACCATTAGAACAAATCATTTTATTCATTAACAGAATGTAACTATATATCTATCCCAACCACTTTGAATACACAGATACAAAATGGACATTCATCTGTATACCCCATTGGAGTTCGAACTAAATTATTTTTTTAAAAAAACTAAAACTTTTATCAGAACAATTTGTAATAGGTTCAATAAGTTCGAATGTTCCAGCCCCCTAAAGAGTACCTTATTTACAAAGGACTTTTTAGCTAGAAAAGCTGGTAGGTCAAGCCTAATGTATACAAAATATATTTGGCCATTTTGACTGTCTGAAATTTTCTAGAGATAGTTCAGCAAGTCCAAGATCTTAACTGTCATATACTAGTTCCTCTTAGGCCTGTGCTGAACATTTCTTGAAAAGAATCATTACTGTGAAATATTTAATGGCAAAACATTAGAAAGTCCCGGGTAAGGTGACTTGTATGACTTTGTCATCAAATAGCACAGGACCCCACCAAAAAGAACTCTTAGACTTTGCTTCCTAGAGGTTCTCTTGAAACACTTAAGTGACTCAACCAAGTCTTACCCAGTACTACCTCACGAAAACAGTAACTAAGACCTAGAACCTATTGATATTCTTAGACACATTGTCACTTAACCAAAGTTAAAAAATAAAAACTTAAAAATAGAAGACATAAATGAGTAGGAAGACAGATTCTCTCTGTACAAATCACAGGTTTAGATTTGACTGAAAGATAACATTAATAAACACTGCTGAGTCAAGCACAGTGGCCAATGCCTGTAATCTCAGCACTTGGGAGGCTGAAACAAGAGGTTCTCTGGGAGTTCAAAGCCTGGGCTACAAAGAGAGTTCAAATCAGCCTAGACTACATAACAAAACCCCATCTCAAAAAGACAAATTTAATTAATTAATTAATTAATTAAAATAAATAAAGAAACACTGAATATAGGAACTCTGAGCAATGATTCTGTCCCTTAGTGTAGGATTCAGCACTGGCTGCTTTCCTTTAATCATCTATAAAATAGAAATACCACCAATAATACTTCATGGACTCACTGTAAGGATTAGAGAACTTCTTTTTTTTCTTTCTTTTTTTTTTTTTTGCAGAACCAGAGATTGAACTCAGGCCCTTGTATTTGACAGGGAAGCACTATTCTACTGAGACATCTCCCCGGCCCAGGATTAGAGAACTTACAGACCAAATGTGCTTCTATCCTTAACTTGTGACCCTAAAAGCTTGCCTAATAGGTAATAACTAGTAGGAGACATCAGGCTTTAAGGATAGTCCTCCTGCCTTACTGAAGCATTACCATGGGCATCCCGAGGACTTGCCTGACAATTACGCTTATCCCCTTTCATTTATTTCTAACCTGTTCTTCTTCACTCTGACTTTGCCTAACTCTGAGCTTCTGACATCCAATTCTTTCTCTGGTTTGGACATGAACTGAATTATTTTTTTATCTCCCCAGCCTCTAAAACTCTTCCCAAAATATTTTGTCTTAAATTAGCCTCTCTGATATCTTCTGCCAATAGCCTTGAATCCAACCTATTCTAAGGTTCAGTGTCTAAATAAAGAACATTGAAATATATAATGGAAATATGCAGGAAACTAAGACTTATAATTTAAAAAAATAAAGCTTTGGTTTTCAATAACTTTAGATTTGCAGAAAATGTGCAAGTATTTCTTTTACATACCCCTCAACCTGTGTCAATTTTCCCTAATGCCACCATTTCACATTACATTTGCCGACCCTCAGGAACCAGAAGCGTACATTACCATTAGCTAAGCTCTTGCCTTTTTATTTCACCAGTTCTTTCATTAAGATCCTTTTTCTGTTGTAAAATCAGTTTAGGGTACTACATTTGAACTGAGTTGTCATGTCTCTTTATTCTCCTTTTGTATCTGACATTTTCCCAACTTTTTCTTGTTTTCTGTGTCCTTAATTTTTTACAGGAACATTAGACAGGTAATTTGTAGAATGTTTATTATTTCAGGTTAGCTTGATATAGTTTATCTATCAGACTAGAATTTTGTTCTGTTCTGTTCTGGTCTGTTCTGGTCTGGTGCAATCTGGTCTGGTCTCATCTGCCTTGCTTTTAAAGAATATCACAAAGGTAAATCACTGCTTCTCATCACAGCAAAGTGGGTGGGGGTGGGGTCTGATATCTTGATATCTACATGACATGATTAAAAATTAATCTCAAGCTTAAAGGAGTGTTTGTCAGTTTCTAGATTGTCAAACTCCCTTTTCCTTCATCTTTGGAAGTCTGACTCATATTTTTCAGAGACAGGTAGATTTATGATACGATGAAAACCCCTGAAGGAGAAGCAAAGAGATAGGAAAAATAAACTGAAAGTATTGTC
>NW_004524579.1:32416429-32418447 GCF_000260255.1 Octodon degus | reverse complement strand
AAAAAGAGAGAGAGAGGAGCTGAGGAACAATGACTAATATCCACCCATTTTTAGAGTGAACCAGTCAGCTGGCAGCTGACTGGGTGCATACTACGTATTTAACTCAGTTCTTGCCACAGGAAGCAGAACTGTGGCTTTGGCCTCGCCACCCCTCTGCTTTAGTTGATGACTCCCTGCAGTTGAGTCTTCTTTTTTCCATGTCCTGCTTCCATGGTCTCTTCAGTGTGCCCCTGGGGCCTAGTAGTAGATGCAACACTCTCACAGCTGTAGTTGAGAGGTTAACCCACAGCTGCCTCAGCTGCCCCTATGAGTCACAAGCAGAACAGTACCCCTCAGCCAATAAAGCAGAAACACAAGCCCCTACCAGCTAGGATCTAAATTGGAACCCCACCTGGCCACGTACTGACTTATCATTTCCTTTTCTGTGAAGAAATTTTGGTAGGCCTGCTTTCTCCGATGCACTTGTGACTCCTAAAAGGGCTGGTGGGAGGCCAGTGGTCCCCCCAGCAAAGACTCCTTCCCAGCTCTGGTGCTGTCTCTCTACACCATGCTGAGGGCTTGCCTCTGGCTGCTCCCGTTGGATACCCTCTGCCTGCAGTTGTCTCCCCAGTCTTTGGCTGTGCTGTACTCCAAGCAGTCTATTCTCCAGACCCATCTTTGAGTCTCTGCCACTGCATGAGGCCTATCAAATCCCCTATTCTAATCTGAGTATCACTGAGACATACAGAGAAAGTGGCTCTGGGTGTCATAAGGACAGAACCATCACTGCAAGTGTAGGAAACTTAGAAAAACTGTCTAGATCGCAATGCACTTAGCTAGACTTTAAAAAGTGAGTTGCATTTGGGATGTAATAATGTTGGGGAAAACATCATAAATGAAGAGGAAAAAAGCATAAGCAACCATGGAGTGAGGAGAGGGAAAAATGATAGTGTGAAAAGGGTAAATTTTTGGTTATTCTATGTATTCTAAATTTAATGCTTAGCTAGTTTTTAATACAGTCTCATAGGCTATCATTATCTTCAGAAAGCCAAAAATAAACAGTATTTTAAAATTGACTTAACTAGAGTTTTTTTAAAAGAAAAATAAAACAGAACTAATATCTATAGATATCTTCTGTGTTCCAGGCATTCCAATTTATCTCATTAAATTTATTTTAATTATAATTTCAATTATCATTATCAAAACAAGATCTGGAACATAAGAATTATCTACCTCCTTTTCCTCCTTTTCCTTTCCTTTTCTAATTTCATAAATAATCATAAGGATAGAAGATAATTTGTCCATAGTCACATGCGCTACAAAAAGGTCAGAAAACAAATTCAAACTGACCTACTTTCTCCTAAAGCCCACCTAGTGCCTACTAGATCACTTTTGTTACCAGGGTCGTGTAAAGGGATCAATACCACTATCATCAACACCACTATCGTAGAGCATTTCTTGCTGAAGAATTACACACCTGGGGTTTGAAAATTCTGATTATGAGGGCAATTTAGTTTTTACTGGGCAATGTTATGTATCACATCAAATTAATGTTGTCAGATTGAATTTTACTAACTGAGGTCTTGTTGGTTTTATATCTGTTGTTTGTTCATTGGTTTGTTGCACTACTGGGTTTGAACTCAGAGTTTCATACAAGCTAGGCCAGCACTCTGCAACTGAGCCTCACCCCCACCCTCATTTTATATCTGTTTAAAAACTAGAAATATAAACACAACCTATGAAGTGTTATATGTGAACACTTCAAGTAACATTGCCATAACAATTTTTCAACATTTCAAAGTTATGAGCTGTTTCATCCATTAAAAATTCTCTACACATTCCTCAATTCAGGGAAAACTATATTAGCCAATACTGAAGAATCATGTACTACTTTGCAGATAGCAATATGCAGTATTATAACCATTGTTAATTTCCTATCATCTTGTTTTGAAATTCTGTATCATTTTTATTGGGGCTTTTTCTCTTTAAAAATAAAAAAGAAGCATGTGCCACAGCAGACTTTTTCACGATGAGTCTCT
>NW_004524579.1:32414869-32416303 GCF_000260255.1 Octodon degus | reverse complement strand
GATGAGGAAAAAACACTCAAGCCAGCATCATTTTAGAAAAAGCCAGCTTTGTTGTTCTGCTGGGGTCACTGTCAGTCACGAGCGCTTGGAGCGCTCTTTTCTGCAAGGCTCTGGGGCTGCCCAGCTACATATTGTTGGTTTTGTGATTATTGTTAAGAGCTGCCAATTCTGAAATATTTAATGGACGCTAGGCTCTGTCTCAGGCTAGCTGTACATTATTAGAAATCCTTACAGCTGTAAATAAATAAAATTATTTCCCAAAGTGTTAGAGATAGAGAAAGAAGCATAGAAAAGGTGATTTTCTAATACCTCCTACCTTCAGGGTGGCAAGGTATGAGCAGTACGTAGACGCTGTGCGCATCCTCCTTACAGGGCACTCTGGCTCAAAGGGTAAAGCGCAGCACAAAATAATGTTGTATCCGTAAAGCTTTTGTTTTTCTCAAAATTCTCACGAGAAAATAGAAATCTTCCACCCTAAACCCCCTTTCCCCATTCTCATTGAAAAACAAAACACTGAAGGAAAAAAAAAGCTGTATTACATACATGTGCCCCCTCCATCGTGAATGTAAACATCATACTCTGCAAACACGTACTAATAAAAGGAAAAAGTGAAATACAAGAAGATGAAAGTCTTAATTTTGTAAAACACTGGCTTCTTTCTTACATGTGATGTAAGTCTAACTATTCTCTTTTGATATGTTAATGATTATAAACATTCAACTCTAGGATAAAAAGTACATTCACTGTTTTTATTTTTAATAATATTTTTATTTTTAAATATTCCATATTTTATGTGAACTATCCTAATATTTGCGAAACATCTCATCCATTGAAAGCATTATTGCATTTTCTGTTGTCGTTTTCTTTTAAATAACCTCACCTTCCAAAAACCAAACGAAGCAGATCAGAATGTTAAAACCTGTCAAATAAGACAGCTCATTTATTTATAATTATAAAATTCCAGAAATAGATATGCTAAGTACCTAGAATAATATTGTTATAAACGTTAAATGTAATTTTGAGTTTTGTCAGTTTTAGTCAGTCCTCCGTATCTGTGGGTTTAGCAACCAAATTACATAGAAAAATATCAGGTTGCTGCTGACATGTGCTATGAAGGTAAGCTTTCCACAGCTGCCTCTGCACTGAACATATATGGACATTTTCCTACTGTTAATCTTTAAACAGTAATACAACAATATGACAATTACATTGTATGAGGCATTTTAAGTTATTTGAGATAAAGTTAATTATGAATACAAGAAGATATTCATATTTATATGGAGATACTAGGGCATTTATATAAAAATTTGAGCATCTGTAGATTTTACTATCTGTGAAATCCTGGAACAAATCTCCCTCAGATAAGAGGGATAATTGAATATAAACTAGCAATACATGAGAGAATATAATTATTTTTTTCTTAATTTTACTAAG
>NW_004524579.1:32411773-32414769 GCF_000260255.1 Octodon degus | reverse complement strand
GAAAATGCAGCCCAGAATGGTGTGTTCTATGAAACTGTAAGCTCACCATTTATGTCTGTTAAACTAAAATGAAACCTAGTTGGGGTGGGATGGAGACCCATTGAGAAGAAACTTTTCAAAAAATTTTTATCATTTTTAAATTTCAAATTTTAGATGATGAGAACCTGCTTTTTTCCCCCAAGTTCTTCTTCTTGACTGAGGGGGTACAGTATTTGGCTCCAGAATACTATACACATAAGCTACTTTCATCGATTTTGTTATCTTCATGATGTTTCTCTAATATCCATTTCATACATCTATGACACATTGTACAACGTGGGTCTTTTAAAATTTGTACATTGTGTGCCACATCTTTCCTATTCCCAGTCTGTTTCTCATATCATGATAAATAGACTTAAATACTTATTAAAGAAATCTTTATTTTGAACAAAGAAAAGAAAGATATTCAGGAGGAAGAGGAGGAGGAGGAGGAGGAAGAGAGCTAAGATCGAATATCCTGCCAGACAGTATGTCAAAACTGAAACATTAGAGAAACCACTGACTCAAACTAAGATTATTCAAGTCAGTTTCTCAGAGATTATAAAATTTAAAAGAGGCCTTTAAGTCTATTATTCCAATGCTTAGATCTGCCGTCTGACCTGGATGATTCATGCATAAGTCAACACCTGATAAAAGCAAGTTCCAGATAACTATCCCTATTTATGATCAACGATCTGTCTCCTCTTATCTAATTTTTGCCTTAGGATTTTTTTCTTCTAGCTACTGAACTCTGGAAATCCCCCCCATTTCCCCAGCACCACTATCCTGCTTTCCAGGTGATGGCCAATTTGGTCCTCAAATCTGATATCTGGTTTAATCCTGGGAATCTTTGTTGGATGTGGTTTCCACCTTGTCTCTGTCTCCGTCCTTGCCTGACTGGATGATTATACTCAGCATGTTTCGTACTCACACTGTGTGTCCTGTACCCACCTCGGTGACACTCATAGAGGCACCATTAGGTAGTCCTGGTGTCTGGCTTGCAGGCTATTTGGTACTTGCTAGCCTGGCTTTCTTTGCTAGGAGATTCATTTTTTTTAATTCTACTGAGCTATCTCCCCAGCTCCTTTCCTAGGAGATTAAAAATCACTCAAACTTATAAATTAAAAATAAAACATTGAAACATCAACTAGCAGACAACGTCACCTCAACATGTGATAGAGTAAGGAAGAGAAGCCTGTATACAGGACACAACCCTCCCATGTGATCATCCTTACAGCAGTTATTCAGAACAGAAAAAGAAGAACATCATGGGGAGAAGCCTCCGCAGCCATTTCCATTCGCCCACAAGTTACCTCTTCCCGGAAGAGCTTGGAGGGACTTGACTGTGTCATTAGCCATTGTATTTAACAGCACCCACAGAACAAGCTACTCTTAGCAGCTTTATGAGATGCAACTGACACAAAACAAATTGCATATATTTACAGTATATGGCTTTTGTACACTGATGAAACCATCAATATTCAGTCAGTGGGTATATCCATCCCCTTTCAGAATTTTGGGAGACAATTTTCTAACACACTCAGCTTCTCACTACCATTGCTCCACCCCCAAGCAAACAGTGATCTGATTAGTTTTCATTTTGTAGAATACTATATAAATGGGATTATATAGTATGCACATTATTGTTTGTTTGGGATTTTTGTTTGTTTGTTTGTTTGTTTGTTTTTCTTTTTGCAGAACTGAGGATAGAACTCAAGGCCTTGCGCTTGCCAGGGAAGCGCTTATTCTACTGAGCCATCTTACTGGGCCCAGTATGCACATGTTTAATCTGACTTTTTTTCACTTTTGGGAGAGGCTAGTTCTACATTTATTCATGCTATGGCATGTATAAAAGTTATTTGCTTTTTATTGCTGAGCAAAATTATATGAATATACTACAATTGTTTATTTGTATTTTGATGTATATTTGGGGTTATTTTGTGATTCTTTTACTATCATAAATAATGATGCTGTGAACATTTGTACACAGGGTAGACACACTTTCATTTCTCTTGGGTAACTACCAAGGAATAGAATGGTTGGGTATGGGTATATACCCATATAAGGGTATATGTAAATTTTAAAAGCCCCAATTGTGTTACAAAGTCATTATACCATCTTCACATTCACAAAAGCAGTGTGCAAGAGTTCTAATAGCTCTACAACCTTGGCAATAGTTGCTAAGATAGGTCTTTTCAATTTTGTATATCTTAACAGGTGAAGAGCATTATCTCATTAATGTTTTATTTTGTTTTAATGACTAAAATCTATTGAGCACTATATGCTTATCTACCCTTTAATATCTTCCTTGATGAAGTATCTTACTGTTTTCCTTACTTTTAATTGCATTTTTTTCTCATTGCTAAATTTGGAGGCCCTTTATAGTCTAGTCCTTCATACAATGCATAACATGTGCATATTTTCTTCTAGAAGGATGATTGTTTTTCATTGTCTTCACTGTGCTTTTTAAAGATTATTACTTAACTTTTTGTTTTTGTACCAGAAATCAAACTTAGAACCTTGCGTTTGCCAGTCAGGTGCTTGTGCAGCTGAGCTGTATCCCGAGCCCAAGAACTTAACTTGAATAAAGTACAATTTATCAATGACTTTTTAATATTAAAAAAGCCTACAGAATAAACCATTGACACTCATCAAAGTAGACACCACATTTGAAATTCTGAATATTTAGAAGTTTAGAACATTCAGAATTTCCCAAATGTACATGGGAAACACTCTATGTCTTTTCTTTTGCATTGTTTTCTTCTTGATGAGAAAATTTAGCAAGTTAGAACTGGTGCCAATACTTTTTTTTTAACTTTTAATATCATTTTTTTAATTTTTGACATCAGTTATTTTATTTTAAAGAAAAAAAAATAAAAACAATGGTACAAAATCTCAAAACAAGATTTTAGGAGAGTAACAATGGTTAGTACATTGTGTATTGTTACTGCCAAAGTTGTTTCTCATATTACAAGATA
>NW_004524579.1:32407773-32411501 GCF_000260255.1 Octodon degus | reverse complement strand
TCAGACCCAAAAGCTACAACTCTTGTTGCATAGGTCCTGCTTTACCTTGGTCTTAACCATCCAGAAGAAAAGTATAAAAACGAAATATAAGAAATAAAGCCGTGCTGTTATATTGAGCTGTAGGGGACTCAGGTCAACAATTTCTGACATTGCCAGTTAAGCAGAAGACCCAATACTATTATGGGCCACTGGACTCTTTTAGAATATTTTGCTGAGTTTACACACCTATAATATTCAAATAACGGAACTTAACAAAAAAAGGTATGCAGATGAATGTCCATTTTGTATCTGTGTATTCAAAGCGGTTGGGATAGATACATAGCTACATTCTGTTAATGAATAGAGTGATTTCTTCTAATGGTGTTTGTAAATAGGATATCAAGTCCGCATCTTGTACAGCAATTAAGCACTAAGTAGAATGTATGCAGTGTGTTAATTATTGAAACTGTCCTACCAATTTGATCTGAAAAAATAAATAAATAAATAAATAAATAAAAATGAAAATCTACAATTGAATATAAAAAAAAATCCCATTCCTCAGCTGGTCTTCAGCTTGGGGACATCTTCTATAACTATCTGTAGTCCTCTCTATTGTGTTTATCCCTTTTCTGTCACACTAGAGAAACACACTGTGTTACAATAACTGCTCTCTGTGAGCCCCATTATCTGAAACATGGTAGTTTCCATTTAATTCATTCAAACTTTGAGAGAACTGAACTCTAACACACAGCAGTGCCATCGGGCTCATCTCATTGTCTTCACAAGTTCGTTTCCACTCACCAGTGTTTCTCAAAGTGGCCCGTAGATGAGTCTCCCGGGGTGTGCATTTAAAATACAGGATGCCTGGCCTCAGTTCCTAAAGTAGCATCTCTTAGGGGTGAGGATATAGAGTGTTTTATTTTTATGTCTCCAAGAATAGTTCCTACAGACATAAAAGTTTGAGAACGACCACCTAAAACAGTGAGTTAGGGCCAGCCAAATAGCTCAGTGGATTAAAGCACCTGCTTACAGGGGCCAGGGGTTCGATCCCCAAGCCTGCCCTCACCCCCAAGGGCATGCTGAGACAGCAATTGAGACTGGGCCTGGTGGTGCAGGCCTGTAATCCCAGAGCTTGGGAGGCTGTAAACAAGAGAATCACTAGGAGTCCAATCTAGTAATGAGACCCTGAACACCCTGTAGATCCTTCCCTAAAAAATACAAAAAAATAAAAAAATAAATAAATAAATAAGTGAGGATTGCTTAATTGACCATTACCTGTATTACAAAGTTATTTCAAATTATCATTGTATTTTTATCAGTGTTACTGCTATCTTAACTCCCAAAATTAGTGAAAGCTTAGCTAATGAAGATGTTAAAAAAACAGAAAGAGAAAGGTCAAAATCCAAAGATACCTGAGTTTGAATCCCAATTTAGACATGTACAGTGTGTCTTCAGGCAAAATTCTTAAGCTTTTCAATCTGCCTGAGCCTTCATCTGTTCAGCTACAAAACACAAAGAACAGAGGGCTGGGGAGATAGCTCTGTAGTGTAAGCACCTGCCTGGCAATCATAAAGATCTGAGTTCAATTTCTGGTACTACATGCCACGTGAGCCCCACTGCACTGCCCCAGAACCTAGACCTTAGTGGCTCATACCTCCTAAATTTGGACAAGCCAACCTTTTGGCCCCAGCCTTTCAAGGTCAGTAAAGACTCAGGACATAGGAGAACCTATACTGTAACATCATATAACTCAGTTGAGTCCCAAATTTTCTGATCAAGGAGATTATGGGGCCACAGAGCAACGTGATCAATGATGTAGTGTGCCTAAGGAGAGTCACATGGAGAGAAAACATTCTCTCAGGCTTTCACAAAGAGTAAATTGGTCAAGCAATGGCCATGAATCATCCACATGCTGACACTGACAAAAGATCTGCAACCTGTGGTACAGGGTTACAGGATAAATCCTGAGGGTACTTGACTGACCTTATCAGATGCAAAGGTTACATTTCCAGTTACATAGGTCCTCCTTTATCTTGGTCTTAACCATCCAGCAGAAAAGTATAAAAATGAGATATATAAAGTAAATGCATAATAATATGCTGAGCTGTCAGCATATTATTATGGCTCAAGTCAACAACTTCTGTGGATAACCCACTACTATTATGAACTTATGGACTGTGTTGGATTGTTTTGCTGAATTCATGTACCTATAGTATTTAGACACCAATACCCATCTCTGACAGGACTAAACAAAAAAAAAAGGGATACAAAGGAAGGACCATTTTGTATCTGTATATGCAGAATAGTTAGGATAGATATACAGCTACTTTCACTTGATTCAGTGAGAAGAAAGATTTGTACCAATAGTGTTTGGACAGGATATCCTGTCTACATCTTGTACTATGGATAACCACTAAGCAGATAAGAATGCACAGAGTATTAATTATTGAAATTGTCCTATTAATCAGTTTTGAAACTATCTCACTGCTATTTGTTTCTCAACTAAAAAAAGAGAAAGATGCATTAAATTAAAAAAAATTAGACCAGCATGCCTATACTTCCACCGCTGGGGAGGCTGAGACAGGAGGATCACTACAAGTCTGAACTGCATAGTGAGAAGTTGTACCAAATAAATAAATAAATAAATAAATGTGAATTATCACTCTGAGCCTTTTGGTATAGTTTTAATACATACAATTTTTTAATTTTCTGAATTACTATTGAGTTTGAAGTTTCAAGTGGTTTTCTGGTGACTGTCATATGTCATTTGGAATCAAATTTAATCAAATCAGGTTTCCTTTCATAAAGTGAATGGGCCTCTTTAATACAAGCCTTTGCTGCCCTGAAACAGAAATTAAATGACAGAAGCCAATAGCTGGTCTAACATCCTGCAAGCCGCAATGAATTATTAGTTATATTTAAGTTTTATAAAATAAATGTACAGGAGCTAGCAAATTTAACCTTCAGAATGAGCTAAGAGACCTGATAAACATATATGCTGGCCTATACAAAGAGGGCTGGTTGAGAGGTTGGGCTTTAGAGTCAAAGCAAAGTAGCTTGAGATCTACTTTCACCATCAAGAAGACATGACTGGATAGTGGGGCTGTCCTTTTCTGAGTCATGATGCCATCTTCTGTAGAGTAGATGAAGCAGAGCCCACAGCATGATGTAGCTCTGAGGAGAAACTACACAATATCTTGCCAAGTGTTTAGCTCAGAGTTTCTCTTGGTCAATGGAAAGCAACATGACTTTGAACCACTTCATGGCTAAACAGATTTTCTCCACCTCCTGTGACACCTCTTCCCCTCTTCATACATGTGACCCTCCTTAATCACCATGTCTTTCCTTAGGTAGGTCCATTTCTGTGCCCATGTGCAAATACATGTCTCTCTTTATGGCACCCTTCAACTGATCATCGAAAATTAAAATATATTTTCATACTTTACTGTATGTAGCAGAGAAAATTTTATTCCCTCTGGATTTTGCCTAAAACCCAAGTTATTGATATACTTTATCTTTTTAAAAAATATTGTAAATTTGAAATAATTGAAAAGCAATCACCACTGATAGAGAAAAAGGCACAGCATTAGTTAACATTCATCAAGCACCAACTGTTTACAAGGTACTTTTAAAAAAAAATATATGGTTCTTTGCTTTAAAAGATCATGGTCTTGGTCTGGGGAGATAGCTCAGTAGAATAAGCACTTGCTTGACAAGCACAAAGTCCTGAGTTCAATCCCCAGTACCAC
>NW_004524579.1:32401151-32407673 GCF_000260255.1 Octodon degus | reverse complement strand
TTCTTTCCATTCTCATTCATGGGGCTATGATCAATTTGCTCCCTCTCTAGAACATCATTTAGTAGTCTGTGGGTGCCAATACCTTTTAAGAGAGGTTAGAAAAATAAGATTATATATGGAAGGTCTAGAATTTGCAAATTTAGCAATTTGCATTGACTTTTATGCATATTTCTGAAAATTTTTCATGCTCTTGGGCATGCTAAAGATTCAACAATCGAACATTTATTTACTATCTCCTCTGTTCTAACCTTAATTTTTAACTGGTGATTCCTGGCAACCAGGACACCCAGGTTGCCAGGAATCACCAGTTAAAAATTACTTATTTCTTAATGCACTCAACCATGATTATTTTAAATACCTTTCTTAAGACTTCCTTTTAGGGGCTGGGGAGATGGCTCAGTGGAATAAGCGCTTCCCTGGCAAGCTCAAGGGCCTGAGTTCAATCCCCAGTTCTGCAAAAAAGAAAAAAAAGACTTTCTTTTAAATCAAGGGACTCACGTATATAAAGGTATCAAAAGCGTATCATCCAGCTGTGAGGAATACTGTAATTTATTTATATAATATTTATTTGTTTGTTTGTTTGGTACAGGGTCTCACTATGCAGCTCAGACTCGTAGTGATCCTCCTGTCTCAGCCTCCCCCATACTGGAATTATAGGTATGTGCCACACGCCTGGTTTCAGGGCTGGCAAGACATGTGGTACCAGGAATCAAACCTGGGTCCTTGCACTTGCCACACAGGTGCTTAGACCATTGAGCTATCTCCCCAGCCCAGAATACTGTAATTTAAATCACATTATTTCCACACACATTTGGTGATTATATCTAAGAAATCTTGGCATAACCCAAGGACTCAAAATATTTTCTCCTATGTTATCTAATAGACTTTTAGATTTTTAAATTTAAGTCTTTTATTCATTTTGAATTAATTTTATACCTGGTACAATCACAAATCTCTTTATAAACTGATTACCAAATTGTTCCAGCATCATTTGTTAAAGCATTTCCTTGCTCTGCTAAATATCCTTTACATAGCTTTCAAAATTAAAGTGGACACATATATGGGATTCTGTTTCCAGATTATTCATTTCATTCCATTCATCTATTTGATCAAAAATCACATTAGGTTTATTCTCACCATTTTTTAAATAAAGACTTAAAATCAGGAAGGGTAAAAAATCCAAACATTTCCACTTTTTAAAAGTTAGTTGAGTTATTCTAGGTTCTTTGCATTTTGTTACAAGTGTTAGAATTAGATTTTCAATTTCCATAAAAAGTTCTAATGGAATTTCTCTGGGACCCTATTGAACACACAGACTCATTCAGGATAAATCAGTACCTTAAAACCCTTTATGTGTTATACATCTTGATTTTGCATTTCCCATTGCTGAGCTGCTGAGCTGCAGTACCCAACATCTGAAATTTAGAGGAGAGATTTATTTGGGCTGACAGGTGCAGCCTGCTGTCAGCTGGCTGCACAACAGCAGTGGGATGGCAGAGGAGGATGGCAGAGGAACATGCGCTCAGCCCATGGCAGCCAGGAGGCAGAGGGAAGGGAGATTTGGGGACAAGAGTGCAGCCTTCCCAGACCACAGCTCCGGTGACTCACCTCCCATCAGTGCACCTGGTTAGCCCACCATGTGTACCCTGCCCAAGTGCCTGCTGGCTTCTGTGCCTTCAGAACATGTCCATTTACCAGGTCAATAGACTCACAAAAGTTATCAACTGCTAAAGCAGGAAAAAATCAAATTCATAGCCAATATTAGAAAAATTAGAATTGCCTGTCCTTCCAGTGATGGATAAGGAATGTCACTTTTATTAATAATAAATAAAATAATAATCCACACCTGTGGACTGTTCACCGTATGTCAGAGTTTTGCTAAGCTAACATGTCCCATCTAACCCTCAGGACAGCCTGAAATGTAGAACCCATGATTATCCTCATTTTACCAAACAGGAAGCAGAAGCTTAGAGCAGTTGATAAACTAATAGAACTCATGAAACAAATTTTCAGTGATGTGGGAACCCAAAGAAGAAGACATGTAGTCTTTCAGAACGTATGCACATCAGCAGTCAGGTGGCCATCAACATCAATTTGAACATTCAGAAAGGAAAGTACAGAAATTTCTATACTGGCCAGTTCTACTGTGTTTAAACCTTCTAGAGGAGGTTGCTGTCTAAGATTTTTTACCTAAATTCTTCCTCCTGAGAATTAATCTACATCTTTTCTATGAAGAAGACAGAATTAGAAATTATTTTCTTCACTCATGCATTTTATAAAATGTTTCTTTCTTCAGACTACAACACTTTCACTTTCATTGTTCGTCCAATTTTCTGATAATTTTTCATAATTAAACTATATGCAGATACTATAAGACAGTTTAAAGGATATTATTCAATAGAAAAAATCATTTGATTTTTAGGGGATCAATCTGACAAATTCAAATTCTTCAGTCAATATATTTAACAACAGAAGTATACAAACATTAGAGTTAGTCAAAACAGATTAGTGTAAAACAAGCTATTCATCATCTCAAAAAGACTGATAGAAAATAAAAGAAAGATGAGCTCTCCCCAGGAACACCTAAAATGTATTTGGGATTTTGCAAATATTTTTCTTTTCTCTTTCTTCCTTTTTTCTTCCCTCTTTCTTTCTTTCTTTCTTTCTTTCTTTCTTCTTTCTTTCTTTCTTTCTTTCTTTCTTAATGTGTTGTTTTGTTTTTGTTGGTTGGCTTGGTTTTATATCAATCTTATTGGTGGTAAGACTAAATTAAATTTCTATGCTCAGGAAAGCATCATGAGTAAATGTGGATCACAGTGTACAAGGTGCACCAGAGGACATGGTAGGGCATTATAAACTTTTTTTATTACTTTTCCAAAAGTCTGCGCCATAGTAACATGTCTGTTATAGCTATAAACATTTGCTAGAACTCAAGATAGCATCCCTTTTGATACTCATGAATTATGATTATGGCCTCCCAAACTATGCCATAATCACATAATCACAGCTTTCTTAGGCCACCCCCAAGGTTAATCTTGAGCAGCACTGATGAACTCATTAGCCTCCTTAGCTATGACATTGTACATAGAATATAACTGTAGCAGTAACTGATAGACAGTCTGCTATGGTTTGTGTCTAGTTGTCCCCTAAAAGCTTCAGGCAGTCATGGGGCAGCTTCTGGAGTTTGTGATTGATTCTTGATCCAATGCTGGGATTTATGGGTGTGAGTGTCCTGGGGCAGATACTCTGCATTACAATGTAAGGAGAGGAGAGAGGCTAGCTAGCTGCCTGAGCTGCTGCCACTCCTTAGGCTCTCTGCTCCTTGTTGCCACCATGAAAGGATGCTCTCTGCTCGGTGCCACTCTGCCTTGGAGCCAGCCCAGTATGGACTGAAACCTCCAGTAGCTGAGCTAAATAAACCTTTCCTTCCCTAATTTTCAGTGTTGGGTATTTATCCCAGCAACAGGAGAAGAGTAACCAAGTCACAGCCCTAAACTTATCTTTGGAAACATACATGGACCACAACCCATTTGTGCACTTACAGTAAGCTCCCCTCAGGTTGGGACAAATACGCTTTCCAGTTCCTAAAATGCCCAGCGCAGTACTGGTGTTTTAGAAAGAAGAGAGACTCTATACATGTCTCTGCATGAAAGAACAAAATCTATTGGTAAACACTGCACCAACGTTCTGTAATATGCATCCCTTTCCTTCAGGGAAGTTGCAAAACACTGGACTTGAAAGAATCAATGTTCTCCAGCTTTCATTCTAGAAATTTTATTTACAAAACTGCATTTTAAAATTCAGTCTTAGATTTTAGGAATTAAGCAGTACAATGTGTAAAGGAGGTGATCTTGAGCCACATGTTCAAGTTTGGATCAAGGTTGGAGCAACTGGGACCAAGTGGAGCCTTCAAGAGACGGGGCCTCCACGGCAGCCTTAGGCCAGCGAGGTCACGGGCTGGCAGCACCTTCCTCTTCTGCTGTGCTTCCAGGCCATGAGGCGAGCAGTTCTGGTCTATCGTACATTCCCCCCACGATGCGCTGTCTGCTTATGGGTCCAAAACAGAAGGATGGGCCAGTCCGGTCTGGCACTGCCAAACCATGAGCCAGAGTGACACTTTTCTCTTCATAAATTGACTGTCACCGTGTTTGCTATAGTACCACGAAGCTGCAATGTATGTAATTTGAACTCTGAATATGCCAGCAAACAGTGTGCAACAGTACTGTCACACATGCTTAAAAACAAAATGTGCTATAAAAATAAAAAATAAAAAAAAAAATCCCCGGCTTTAGTTATGTAAAATTTAAATAAAAAAGAATGTTATTTAAAAAAAATGAAATAAGCAAGGATACACTCACATGCAAAAGCTACAAATAGGCAAGTGTGACTGGCTGTGCAAAAACTAGAAGAGCATTCGTGGCAAGCCATACATTTAAGTCCGCAACAACCTGCATTTTATATTCTTAATAGGTTTATGCATTAAACAATGGTTCACCAAGAATTTGGTTTCTATGGTTTATTTAATTTTCACCATTTCTTTAGATCTTTAAGTACATATAGCAGGGTGTAATATATTTAGGAAAATCAGAGTATACAGTGAGACAAGAAAATCATAACAGTGAGACAACTCTGGACAACAAAGGCTCTGGCAAGTCAACCACTGAAGGGAATTTTAAGATCATATTTTAGGACCATTAAAATTACTGGATTATTATACCTAGATATTGCCTTAAAATAATGAAATGAAAAGACTACCTGAGGGGCCAGCCATGTAGCTCAGCAGATTAAAACGCCTGTTTAGGCAGATACAGGGACTGGGGTTTGATCCCTGGCGTGCTGTGCTGGCCCTGCCCCTGGGGCTTGCTGAGACTGCAACTGAAACTGGGCATGGTGGTGCTTGCCTGTAATCCCAGCTCTTGGGAGGCTGAAAACAAGAGCGTCACTAGGAGTCTGATTTATGTAGTAAGACCTTGTAGACTCTGTACTAAATACATTAAAAATAAAAAACGTAAAACACTATCTGAAAGGGTTTGGGGACTTCCTGAAGCCCACCACAAAAACCATGGCTATAAGTGTATTTTGCCGTATCTGTCCCATACAAAGGTACTGGTAAGCTGAACCATTTTCTTTGTGCCAATACATCTTAATACTTGTTTTACATGAATCGTTTTCAAAAAGGATTTCTAAATTTGCCCTCTTCGTAAAGCCCCATGCTGTAGAGAGAGGCCTGTCACTTAAATTTTCTCTGTCTTCCTTGTAAATTCTAATGATGTGTCTAGACATGCAGAAGGAAGTGAAAAAAAAATGAAGCAATCAACTACACAATTTCGACAGAAAATCACATACAGCTGAAATATTGAGTTGATTGGATAAAATGAAATAAACTGCCCAGCAGTTCTCACATTCCTCTGTCTGTTCAGACATAATTTCTTATTTAGCATGTGGAAATAAGCCTCAAAATCGACATAAAGCCAGATAATCTTTCTAAATTGTTGGTGATCAGCTCAGTTTCAGCATGGAAATGGAGACCACTAGCCATGAAACAAGCCAATTCTTCCTGGTAATGCTGATTTGACCAAGACTAGGTGTGTATGTACTACACACTCAAATGACTGGTTGGAAATTGACATTTTGGCCAAGTATGTAGATTGATGAACATGGAGATATAGAATCTGAGTTTTGGATTTTTTAGTTTCTTTATGTATTTAGAAAATAACTATTAACTAAACCTGATTAAACAACTACAGAAGCAAACCAAGCACCTCAGGCATTTGGGTGCGTTTGAGTGGGAATATACGGAAAACAGAAGGCTCTCTGAACTTTCCATATCTAGGAAGTATGCATTGCTGTCATACAACTTCATCATCTGATTCAGTTTTGGTTAACATCAACCTACCGTTTCATAGCTGCTCTGCAGTAGTGGGGGATGGCTCACTTCCTGAAGTCCCCACTCAAGTGTAGGTGCCTGTCAAGTGAGGTCAGTTTATTTTTTCAAAAAAAAATTTTTTTTTTTTTTTTTGGCGGAACCAGGGATCAAACTCAGGCCCTTGCGCTTGCCCAGGGAAGCGCTTATTCCACTGAGCCATTTCCCCACCCCCTCAATTTTTTTTATGTTTTGTTTTGATTTTGATACAGGTTCTCCCTATGTAGTTCAGGCTGGCCTCAAATTCATGGCAGTCCTTCTGCCTCAACCTCTTGAGTGCTGCTATTATAGACAAATGCCATGATATCCCACAGTGCTTGGTGTCTTCATGTGGTCAAATATGGTATGTATCTAGACTTTATACTCTTCTTCTGCCTTCCTGAGTAAATTGTGGGTAGTATGCATGATGGTTTGGTTTGGTTTGGCTTGGTTTGGTTTGGTTTGGTTTGGTTTGGTTTGGTTTGGTTTGGCTTGGCTTGGCTTGGCTTGGCTTGGTTTTCATAAATAAAAACTAATAGATAAAGAGGCTGGCACCTTCCTGGTAAGCTCAAGGACCAAAGTTCAATTCCTGATACCACACACATGCCATGCCGGCCTCG
>NW_004524579.1:32389745-32401051 GCF_000260255.1 Octodon degus | reverse complement strand
GAAAGGTCAAAAACTAGAGGCAACAAGGAGTCACAACCTAAAGATGACAGTGAGTCTTGTCAAAGATTAGAGGCAACACAGAATGTGTTGAGTCCAGCAGGCCAATGAGAGGGTCCCAGGGACAGGCACCAAAGCAGAATGGTAGAAGCCTGGGGGACAGAGTCCTCATTATAGGCTGGAGAATAGGAAAGCTAGATAATGGTGAATCAGGACCATTATGTACAACAGATACTTGATCAAACATTATTGTAGATATTTCTGTGAGATGCTTTTCACATCAGTGGAATCAAATTTAATCAAATCAGGTTTCCTTTCATAAAGTGAATGGGCCTCTTTAATACAAGGCCTAACCAAAAGGCAATCCTCTGTTGACCTGGGTCAAATTTGGCAGCATTCTGCCTTCGGACTTCATCTCCACAGTACCTGCAGATCTTCAGCCTGGACTGGCAGCACTGGCATCCTGCTGGCCCACCCCACAGGGCTTAGACTGGCCAGCCTCCACCATCATCTAAGACAACTCTGTTATAAATCTATACACAGACTCTATTTCTCTAGAGAACTCTAACACAGATACGTTAAACAAACCAAGTCACAGAGCTCTTCTTCTGTGGGTGACAGGGAGACTTCAGAGATTTCCAAGCAGAGAATATCTTGATCAGGCTAATCTGAGCTGTAGAAATCTGACAACAGAGTGCGAGAGTTGAGAAAGGAGTGACTGGAAGAAAGGCGCTCACTAGGAAACTATGCTGAGTCTATCATATAAGCCTTGAGAGCAAAAGAGGAGAGGTTCAAATTTTTTAACAATAGAATCTGTAGCATTCATTGACACAGTAAAGATTCCATTTGAGCAAAAATGAAGGACAGAAGTTTGAGCACAACGAGCTAGGAAAATAGTCATAGCCTTACCAAAATAGGAATGCCTCAAAAAAGCCAGTTTTGAGGAAACACTTGCAAATTCAGATTAAAAGTTCTGAATTTGATTTGCTAGGTAAGGTGTTGGAGTCAATTAGAAAATCAAGACTAGAATTGCAACAGAACAATGATGAAATATTTATTGAGAAATGACTAAATCTAGGCTTAGAATCTAGTCTTTTCCCAAGAAGCCCATGAAATGGAAACTCTCAGTTGTGCAGATATCTCTTATGAGCAAAGGAAGCTAGAGCTTAAGGTCAGGGCTCTTAGGAGAAAGTGTACATAGGGAGTCAAGGGAGCAATAAAAAAGTCAGTGTGAAAAGCTGTCATCAACAGAGAAAGTTGAAAACAAGAACCCAGCCAGGGAGGAACTCCATAGTTGTAGGAAAAGGAGAAGTCAGTGGGGAAGCAGGGACTCAGGTTTTAAAGATGACTTATTATTGCAGAAGAACTACTTTTTAGCTACTTCATAAGAACAGACCATCAGGAGTGGAAGTGAGGCACCTAAGTCAGAAGCTCTTGTGGTACCCAGACCTGAAGAGTTGATGATTCAGGCTAGAGTAGAAGAGATGGGGCTGTGGTGGGAAATTTTCAAATTAGCATCCCATGTCTTTATTTAGGAACTCAACAAAAAACAGCAGAAAAAGAAGTCAAAGATAACCCCACAGACTCTAGGCTGCCTGGCAGAAGTCTGAACCTGCCAACCACAGAACGAAATTTCTAAAATTGTGATTCCAATAAAGCTCCCCTCCTTTCAAGTGTGGGCTTTGGTATTGTGCAGTGCTGAGAAAAAGACCAAGACAGAGGTGAAAGCCAAACTCTGAGCCATGACCCTCTAGGCATGTCCAACGTCCGCACGACACAACCTCCCAAACAGGCTGTGCCAAGACCTCAGCTTATACATTCCAAACCAAACTGTCTGTCCCAAACTCAAGATTTAGAATCCAGGGTGCTGATTCCTAACCCATGCTCTTTTGATTGACAACAACGTACATTAGGAAGATATAAAAGTACAAGGACACTGATATATTAAAGTTAATGACTTACCTTTCACTTATGCCCAATATTTTGGTCAAAAATGAGTTATAAACCCTTGGAATTTAAAATGTATATATTCTCTAAGAGAAACTTGGCTAAGGTTTTGAGCCTTGAAGTTGCATAGAAATACCAACCTTATATATTTATTTTTATATATATTATTTCTCCTCCCTTGCAGGTTACATGCAGTATCTTTTTTCTTTTTTTGTTAGGGCTTACTCAGACATTTGCTGTTAGTGTGGCAGATCAATATTTTCCCTTCAAATCGATTAGCCATGAATTAATTCCAGTGTAGCAGATATGAGTCTCAGCTCACCAGCGCAGGTGTTCAAGAAATATTGCTCTTTTACTGGTTTTTAATCAACTTAATATGGCAACAAGCCTGCAGTTTCATCCTAGTCATAGTGAGTACTCCCTCCATTCCTAAGTTGTTCGGGGTCAGTGGGTAGGTACAGTGAAAGTAGGAAGTGACCCTGGGCAATATGTGGTAGCAACCACCGTTTGCATACTAGTTCTCCAAGCCAAAGTAGCCCTAGATGCCAGGACTGGCCTCTTTGCCATGCATGGGAATGAAAGATCTTTCTTGGGGAAAGGGAGCATGGAAACCTGTATACCCAAAGTCTTTTCTTCCCCCGTTTCTCTAGGGTCTTTCTATCTCCTTAATCATTGGCCCCACAAAATGCATTTATTTCTGCTTCCTGTGATATTCTCAAACCTCTTTCTTCTGATTAGTTTGGAGAGAGTCTTCCTCCTAGCTTTCTTCAGGCCCCCAAGGTCTGACTGACTTCCATTTTCCTGATAAGATAGTCTCATTATTGTTTAAGTCCTCGACTCTTTAGAAGGAAGAGAAGAATGGAGAAAAGAATTGCTTCTGCTTTCAGTCACACATACACATACATACGAAATAAAAACCTTCCTTGGTCAAGATAGTAGGACCAGGCTATGTTCTCCAAATAGAGAAGAAAGAGAAATCAATAGAAAAAAAAGCATTCAGTTAATATATCACTAATTTATCTGACCACTCACATTTGCTCTTAGTGAACACGAACTTCCAACTGACCTGCATGTGGTGCAGACCGCTGGATGATCATGATTTCTCTTCCAGGAGGGAAACAGGTAGAAGGTGGTGAAGGCCGGGCCTTGTTAACAAGAAGAAAATATCTGATGTGCCCACTGCATTTTTCATCCATCTTTTCCAGAGTTCGCCAAAAGGGCCGTGGAAACAGCCTTTGGAGAATAAGCAACCGCTGTGGTTTTCTACTTGTTGTTTTGTTCATTTGTTTCAGTGTTCTAAAAATACTTCTCTTAACCAATGGAATAGTTTTGAGTATACATAAAATAATAGTGGATGGAAGAGATAAGCAAAGATGGAAAGAAAGAATAACAACTGATTGTCTCCTACATATCAGCAGAAGGGAGATATACCATCAAAACACAAGAATTGCAGGACTACAAGCTTAAAAAACATTTAAAATAAAAATGAAAGAACTTCAGGTGCTCCCTTCTTATAAGACAGAAAGTTACTGGTAGAGTTTTAGTAGCTTTTTCAGGAGAAAACCTCTCCCTCCAAGCTCCATAACCTCCCAATGTTGGCCTCATTATCATTAGACATTAAGACTTCTGTAGCATCCTCTGAATGATTAGAAATTAATGTCTGCTTTGCTTCCGTTTATTCACTTAGTTTCGACCTAACCTTACAAATGGCTTACACTGTACAGTTGTTTGAAATTCTTCTGCTCAGACTCATCTATTTTCCTCTTACTTATTTGCAAGGTGATCATTTATTTATTTCAGTAGTGATATTTATTTTATATTTTGGATTACATATCAATATTATTTTAATGATTTTGTCCCTCATTGTTTTAGCATTATAAAATAGTTTTGCAAAACAAATAACATTAATAATTTCAACCAAAAATAAAAACAACCCTCTACAATGAATACTAAAATTACCTCCATTTTACAAGAGAAACTGTGTGAGATTCAGAGATTTTAAGCAGTCTTTCAGATGAGATTGAGTGCATTCACAGTGCTATGGCTGTCAGATTAGGTCATCTTTCACAGAGAATGATTTATACCTTTAAATACAGGGCTCTCAGGCAAGTATAAATTGCACACAACACTGCCTCTAGTAGTGGGCAGGAAAAAATCTAAAGAAAGGCCAAACTCAATGTCTGCATTGTACTTTAACGAGAAATGAATGACCTAGTAAAACAATTATAGGGCATAAGTATAATATATTAGCCAAATATGGTCATTTAATGTTATGTTTTCTAGTTGAACATCAGATTGTGTATATTATTGAGAACCAGGTTGACACAGAAAAGCACCAAAAATAATGTCTACAGAGAGCAAGTAAACTTCCGCGAGTGGTTGAACCAGCATGAATGCTGCTCAGCCAGCCTTCACCAGCTAGCTGCATGTCTCCAAATTTTAACAGTAATTAGAAGGAACTTCCTCTCTTTTTCTTCCAGTTTTATGCCTGTCCAATTTTTTTTTCATTTATGTGTTTGGTACAGGATCTCTCTACGCAGCTTGGATTCATAGTGATCCTATTTTCAGCATCCCCAGCGCTGGTATTACAGATGTGCCCCACCATGCCCAGACTCCGTAGCAGGCTCAGTATGCCCCATGGGCGGGGCTGGCATGAGGAACTGAGGATGGGACCCTTGTCCCTGAGCTTGCCAAAGCAAGCGCTTAGTCCACTGAGCTATCTCATCCACCTGCCTGTCCAATTTTATAAAACTTTTAGATGAGAGAAATGAAATGAACTAAAAGGAATGAGACTAAAAAGGATTATGGAACATGGAGAAGTCCAGGTCAGATGCTTCCCCCATGGTGGGAGTGTGGGCCCAACTCAGTCACCCAGCCTCTCACTACACATTTGGCCAACCAAGCAGCTCTGGATAAAGGATAACTGAAAGAGAGAGATTTTACTTCTGCTCTGTGCTTGGGATCCCCCCTTTCCTATACATGTTTCCAAGGCACATAAGTTTTCATGGTTACTAATTCTTTCTCTTTTTTTTTTTTTTTAATGTACTTGGTACAGGGTCTCACTATACAGCTCGGACTCATAGTGATCCTCCTGCTTTCAGCCTCTCCAGTGCTAGGATTACAGATGTGCACCAGTATGTCCAGCTCAGCCCACCCAAGGGCAAGGCTGGTTCAGTGCACCCAGGGGCAGGGCTGGCACAGCATGTGGTGCTGAGGATTGAACCCCAGCCCCTGCACTTGCCTAAGCAGGCACTTAGTCCAGTGAGCTATCTCACTGGCCCTCTGCGGTTAGTAATTCTTAACTCAGAAGACCAGTGCAGCAGAGCCCACTCTTCACCCTCTTCTTCCTGTGCCCTGTGCTGGACTTTGGCCTCCCCTTGCTCCTGTCTGCCTCGGCTGTCTTGTTTTCACACGTCTGTCTTGCTTCACACCATTCTTCCTTCACTTAGATCCCAAGGATTTAAAATCCCAATTCTTTCTCTAATTCTACTTGGCTCTCAGGCTGCTCACCAATTTATTCTTTCTACTATTCAGAAAAAGAAGTGTTTTAGAACATGTTTTAAGTAAGTCACCAACTGAGACCTGTACTCTCCCAGAAATGTTTCTATGAAAAGAGAAAGCACAGATTTCCAGTGACAGCTGTCCATAAAAATTACCTGTTAAGCTCTGAAGTCTAAGTCATGTTCAAGACCTAGGAATAAGAGTCTAAAAATGGCATTAAAATCTTCAAAACATTTCTCCAATGATTTTATATGCAACTGTGACTGATAACCACTATGTGTAGAATTCCCAATGGAGAGACTCATGAGGTACTGCTAGGGACTGGGCATGGGTGACATTTACTTCTGTAGTAGTGCCCTCTTGCCCATGAGAGATATATTTCAAGGCATCTCAGTGGATGCCTAAAATTATGACTAGTACCAAATTACATGAAAGAGTTTAATTTGTAAATTAGGAGGACTATGCTAGCCAGCTTTCTCCCCAGACCTCTCTGCTTCTTCTGCAGTGGCCAAGCAGAGACCTGAAAATGTTCCTGGTCACATGTTCCCGGTGCTACACACATTGCTCATGATGATGCTAGCATCAAGGGGTGCCAGGCTATGCTCCCCTCTGATCCAGGTGTTCCTCCAAAGCTGCTAGGCAGAGTACATGAGAGGAGATCCAAGTCAGGGTCCAGAGGACACTTTAGAGTCCCCCTCAGTCCACTTTCCTCCAGAGGGGCCCAGAGAACTCTGGCAGACATTCTCTCACCCCATCTTTAGCCATGAGAGCACCTACTAGACCCAATCAGGGAAGGGGTGGTCTCCCTGAGAGAGTCTAAAGGACTGCAGGGGGATGGCACCTGTGATGTTGCACCCCCTTTCTGGGTTGAAAGATGGTTCTCTGAGTGTGTGAGGCTCCTTTGTAAGCCCCAGTGGCACGCCAAAATTTCCAGGGGAATGTCAGCAAGGTGATTTTTGAGTAGAGCCTCATTTGGAAAGCTCTCATGGCTCTGCTGGCAAATGTATGGTGTATACCTTATTTAGTGTGACCTTCATAGTTTAGCTTGGATAGATGAGTAGAGTCTGAGTAAGGCTTTTATCTGATCAAATATTTTTTTAAAAAAGTTTAATTTCAAAGCTTTTTGAATACATAAGCAGCAGTTCTTAGAAGTAGATTATGAAAACAGCAATACCTCTCCTGGGAACAAAAGAAAAGTCACACGCTTCTTCAAAAGGCATGAAACTTTCTCAGTGCTACAGTCTAGGGTGTCTGTGTAAATTGTGTTCTTGAGAAGCATTTCTCTTCATTAATGTAGGCTTAGACTGCATCAACACAGAGATCAGCTTGCCCATGGGAATAGTAAGGAGTGAACATTTTATGTAGGGGCACGTGCACATGATCACTCCCCAAAAGATGGGCTAAGAAAGGACCTGGAACAATTCCACCTAACCAATGTCAGCCTAGAGTTTTCAGTTTATGTCTCTTATGGCTAACTGTAGGTAGAACAGCTCAGCACATGACCACATGGTGTTGTGGTTTCAAGGGTGAGAAGAGGACATGGTTACCTTTAGAAGAATGATAATGTAGACTAGTGGAAAAGGGAAAACATAAAGACAGAGACAGAAACGGACGGAGATGGAAAGACACAGAGACTACCTATCACCATCTCTCTTTAAAAAAAAAAGAGAACACACCCAAAATAGGAAAGTAAATATTATAATTAAATAATATCTATTATGGGACAGAATCCTTCACAAGATTTTTATATTTGGACCTTATCATTGGGCTCTCAGAACAACCATGTTTATCATCAAACTCACAGTTTTCTCTGTTTTTAATCATTCCCTCTGTGGCAAAGATTAAATATTCATTCATCTCTTTCCATATGAATGGAATCTTTAAGTTTTACCTGGTTTCATGACCACTCAGAATATAGACAACATTCTCCTGGCCTCCTTGAAAATGGACGGGGCCATATGACTAAGTTGAGGCCAACAGAGGGATCGTGAAAATGTTGCATGCAATTTCTGTATCATGTTCTTCTGAAAGGCTCTGCTAGGATACAGACCTGGCTTTCACTGGTGGATGTAGCCATCTTATAATGACAGAGTGCCAAGGCAGAAGAAAATAGGTCTCCAGTCTGCCACCACAAAGGACAGTCACCAGAGAGGCTTCAAATTTTACATGGGAGAAAAGCAAATTTCCTATTTGTTTAAATTATTATTAATGCTAGGTGTCTGTTCTCTAGCTAAACCTATATCCTAATGAATATAACCTTCTAATTTATTCCTTCTGTAACATTTTGTGTTCATGGTAAAGAATTAAGAGATATCATCATTCTGCTGCAACCAAAATTATGGTACCAGTACCTTGTCACAGGACAGTGGTGTTAGGGTCCGGGCAGCAACCACTCGTGAACAACCCAGGGGCAAGGTGAGAGAAATGAGCAGGCATATGTGTTACAGAGAAATACCTCAGGAGAAAGCTGACATAAATTCACCATTCCCTAAATAAATTAAAGGAGGAGAATTTTTTTTTCTTGGAACCGGGGATTGAACTCATGCCCTTGCGCTTGCCAGGGAAGCGCTTATTCCACTGAGCCATCTCCCTGGCCTCCAGGAGGAGAAGTCTTAAAGAGATGGATTGACACATTATCTATATATTTGGACAAACTGGGAAGGAGCAAGTGGGTTAACACATAAACTTTTGCGAAGGGGAGACCTGAGAACCAAGTCCTATACCACCCCTCCCTATCTGTATGACCTTCAGCAAGTGATTTGACCTCTGTTAGCCTGAACTTCCTCATCCAGAAGTACAGTTAGTAACAGATACTTGGTAGGGATATTTTGTGGATTAATAAACCTTGATGTCTGGCAGAATGCTTGGCGTGTAATAGATGCTTGATTAATCGCTGTCTTAAAAAAATTCTCTACCCCAGCCAAGAAAAACTAATCACTTTCCCTTAAAATGCAGATTTCATCTGCTTTAACCACATTATTCCTCCACTCTTAAGAGCCCTCCTTTATGCCCTCCCAAGATTCAAAGTCTATACAAACTCTTACCTCCCTTATGAGACCTGGATGGACTGTTCTCCCCATCTCTGAGCTCTACAGACACATCATCCTACTTATGTCACTCATGGCCACTTAATGACACACTGTGTTTCACCAAAATTTCAGATTTCCTGCCTATTTAATCTATCTTCTATCAGGGCTTGAGAATCCATTCTTGTCCTTTGGACCTCATATCTTCTGTAGTCCAACATGATGTGCTCTCAAAATAATCATTAAAAGGATAAACGATAATCTTCTGACAAATGTGCATGTGTACCTTACAGACAGCCAAGTAAAATAAATGTCATTCTATTCATACACTGAGTAACCAAATGGCAGAATACCTTAAACTTTAAAAATCAAATTAATGGAATTCTGACATTTGCAACCATAGACGAAGCCAATAGTATGTACTTTAAATCCTCCCTTGACAGAAGTAGTACCCTAACAGCAGGTAAGTTCTAGCTTCAAATTCAGCTCCTTGCTCAGCTGTGTCTCCTGCCATTTCAAAGCTCACAGTGATGCTATATTTTGTTGGCATTAAGTAATAGTAATGGCTTTCTCACGTATGTGCTACTATTTGGGACATCAAAAAATAAATAATTTAAGGAGTTGAAAAATCTAGCGTCATTTGCTATTCACCTGTTTGTTGATGAGTTACTGCTTAATTTTCTACGGCTGCCATAAATGGACTACCACAAATTAAGCAGCTCAAAGTCATTGAGAAGTCAAGACCAAAGTGTCATCAGGGTTGCATTCCTTCTGGAAGGTGTTCTCAACTGTCCCCTAACTTATAAAGGTTTGCTGCCAAATTTGGTATTCCTGGGCTTAGGGAACACTTCATCTCTACCTTCATGTTCACATGATGCCCCCCTTGTGTGCAGTCTGGGTCCAAACTTACCTTTTTTATACAGATACTGGTCACATTGAATTAGCTTTCCAATATGAACACTCCTGTGTGACCTCATTTTAACAGATTATGTCCACTACTATTCTCTTTCCAAATAAGGTCACATGTGAAGGTACTGGGGGTCAGGATTTTAGCAATGACTTTTGAGTAGACACAGTTCAGCTCAAAATAGTAATAATATCTGTGACTCATATCTGCAAAGAGGCCCAAAGAGAGTGAAAGGCATCTATCTGCATCCGTCATAAGTCTAACTTTGTGGGAAGATGCAAACCATTATTGTGAACGTTGACTACAATCAATGTTTTCAGCACAGAGGTCAATCTATGCAAAGCACGCAGAATAGTCCCTGGCAATGGACTAAGTGCCTGATACATGTTAGCTATTAGCAACAGTGGTATCCATATTATTAGTATTATTTAGATCTTTAATCATAGTAGTCAATATAATGTCAAAAATACTTTGCCCCCTGCTGTGTCTGAGTAACAGTTGACAACTGAAGGTGAGTGGAGGTGAAAAGCACAATGTGATGAGCTTGGGCACAGTGGGCCATAATGGGGTGCTCATTAGCCTTTCATGATCAAAAATTAATTAGAAATACAAAATTGAAGTGTAATGAAACTATTATGTAAATGTTTCCTGATGTAACTATCCATCATGCGTTTTCACTTTTATTGGAAAACAGCAAAAAGGAGGCAAGAATGCTTCAATGGGATATATTTAATGAGTGATATGTGGAGCTCTGTATACTTGGGAAATGCTAGAAGTATAAAAATAATATTAGAAGTGTAAAAATACTATGTCTGATTGTGCAGCTCAAAATCTTAGAAAGTTTCAAAGGTTATACAAATGCTTAAGATGGTTAATTGTATACTATATGTTACATGTATTTTTTGTTTTAAAGGATATAAAAAGCAATGCAAATATTCTTCAAAGTGGCAACAGTCGTGTTGATAGCTGTAAATATTTGAAACTTCAATGTATGTGAAACTTATGTAAAAGTGTTGGTAACAGAATAAATCAGAAGAAGAACCAGTTTTAAGCACCATGTGATTAGGTAACTGAGCTTACTTACAAGCATTAAAGGAGAAAAGCTGGGCTGGGGAGATAGCTCCATAGCCTAAGAGACTTCACGGGAAGCTCAAGGACCCAGGTTCTATCTCTGGTACTGCATGCTCAGCCGGACACCAAAACTGGGTGCGGTGGTGCTCACTTGTGATCCCAGCCCTGGGGAGGCTGAGATAGGAGGACCGCTATGAGTCCAACCTGCATAGTGAGACCCTGTACCAGATAAATAAATAACACATTAAAGGTTATATATAAAAGAAAATAAAGGAGAAAACCTGACAGGTACACAGTCATGATTTCCTTGGTTCTGAAAGGAAATCATCTGTCCCTACCCCAAGTGTAAGGCTTCCTGGTTTGAGGAAGATCCCTGAATATGAGTAGAGAGAGATCTGAAATATGCAACCACA
Source organism: Octodon degus (assembly GCF_000260255.1). Classification (NCBI taxonomy): domain Eukaryota; kingdom Metazoa; phylum Chordata; class Mammalia; order Rodentia; family Octodontidae; genus Octodon; species Octodon degus. Next base: position 32,390,189 of record NW_004524579.1, on the reverse strand, counting down.
AGAAAGCTCAGCTCTTCAGAGCAACACATAACAAGCAGTGAGACTGGGGTGAAGTGAGACGCACCTGAAGAGTCTGAGACCACAGGCACAAGAGAAGTGTGACACAGGGGTGAATGCCCGTGGTTCTCAGAAAGTTTCCTTAAAGAATGAGGTCATATGCTGTGCCTTTTGGGACCACAAATGGGCAAAAATAAGTAGTATATAACACTTCCCAAGAAGGAGATGGAAGCAATAAGATTTTTTTTTAATTTTCCTTTTTATTTTTTTTCGTTTTACCCCAGGAGCAAAAAGTTGCTGTATATTTATTACCAATAGTTCATTACACATTTGCATTATCATTATTTATATAAGACAATGATTTAAATTGTTTTTGAGTGAAGAATTTGGTTATAATGTCCTTATCTTCTAATTTATTTATTTATTTATTTATTTATTTATTTATTT
>NW_004524579.1:32379200-32380422 GCF_000260255.1 Octodon degus | reverse complement strand
AGTACAAATCTTTCTTCTCATTGAATTAAGTGAAAGTAGCTGTATATCTATCCTAACTATTCTGCATATACAGATACAAAATGGTCCTTCCTTTGTATCCCCTTTTTTTTTTTAGTCTTGTCAGAGATGGATATTCCATTGGCATCTTAATACTATAGGTACGTGAATTCAGCAAAACAATCCAACACAGTCCATCAGTTCACAATAGTAGTGGGTTATCCGCAGGAGCTATTGACTTGAGCCTTTCACAGCTCAGCATATTAAAATGTCTTTACTTTATATATCTCATTTTTATACTTTTCTGCTGGATGGTTAAGACCAAGATAAAGTTACACCTATATAACAAGAAATGTAACTTTTTTATCTGATAAGGTCAGTCAAGTACCCTCAGGATTTATCCTGTAACCTTGTACCACAGGTTGCAGATCCTTTCTCAGCCAAGTGTATGAATCACAGCCATTGCTTGACCAGTGTGCCCTCTGTGAAAGCCTGAGAGAATGTTTTCTCTCCATGTGACTCTCTTTAGGCACACTCTACATCATCAATCACTTTCCTCTGTGGCCCCATAATCTCCTTGATCAGAAAATTTGGGACACAACTGAGTTATATGATATTACAGTACAGGTTCTCCTATGTCTTGAGACTTCACTGACTTTGAAAGGCTATGGTCAAAATGTTGGCTGTCCTTGCAACCCTTCTTCAAGTTTGGACAATGAGGAGACAGCAAGGAGAAAAGCTGGGAAACAGGACATGGACAAAGCCATACATTTGGGGCTGGTGAGATGGCTCAGTAGTCTAAAGCACCTACTTAGAACAAGCTTAGTAAAGCATAGGGACCGTGGTTCAATCCCCCAGCACCACATGCCAGCCAGCCCCGCCCCCTGGTGGGCTGAGCTGGCCACACACACAAATAAATAAATAAATAAAAATTAATTTTTAAAAAAAGTCATACATTTATATGCACAAGATGGGCAAGGCAATGATCCTGAGAAATATCAGTAGGTTTGTGAAGCTAGCAGTTAATTGGTAATATTCCCACCCTGACTAACCTGCTGATACCTGTGAACAACTGCACTGAAGATAGCAATGTGTAATAAAAGGGTCACACTTGGAATGCCTGTCATTCTGGTCTTCTAAATACGTACTTCTTGTCATGACATGCCAATTGCTACCATACTGTCTCTCAAGTAAAAGTTTTTTTAAATGGGTAATAAAAAAAAAA
>NW_004524579.1:32375428-32379093 GCF_000260255.1 Octodon degus | reverse complement strand
TGTTTATTCATATTCTTTAAATACTTTTCATTTTTTAAATTTTTATCTCCATATTCTGTAGGGACTTAATGTTTAACATATCAATACTTGATGGAAAATACTTGTTTCATGTTATGCCTGAGATGTTTGATATTCAGACAGATAGTGAAGTTAAACCCAACTACATATGTTGTAGGGTAATAATAAACTTCTCTTCTGGATAGTTAACAACCTAAGTTCGCAGACCAAAACTTAGAGAGAAAGATCAAATATTAAAACATAAATACTAAGTCTACTGGAAGAGAAAGAACAAGGGAATTTTGAAGAGTTGAATGAAAAACTAGAATGCCTGGGAAATACTTAAAAGAGTCACCAAGTGGAATCTCATTTTATCAAAAAGATTTTGCACATCAAAAGAAATCACCAGCAGAGTAAAAAGAAAATGTATGCATTGGGAAAAAGTTTTAGCTAACTTTATCTCAAATAAAGAACATCTATCTAGACTATATAAGAATTTAAAATATTTGGCATCCAAAATTCAAAAACCCAATCCAAAAATGGGCATTTGAGATGAATACACAAAAAACACAAATGGAAAATTAGTATATTAGAAAATTTTCAACATCATTGCTTATTTGAGAAATGCAAATTATAACACTGAGACATTTCTTTTGCCACTGGAAATCAGTGGCAAAAGAAACCACAAGAACTTCATAAGCACGTGGAAATTAACTTGCACCTTCCTGAACAGTTTCTATAATTAAATGACAATGACAGGGCAACATACCAGTACTCATGGGATAAAATGAAATCAATTCTAAGAGGGGAATTTATAGCAGTGAAAACCCATATCAGCTAAAGTTTGCAGATCAAAAATTAGACAGATAGATGGGCTAAAAGGATCGTCAATATTTTAGCCCTAGCCCTTTACGGTCAGTGAGGACTCAGGACGTAACAGAACTTCTGCTGTGACATCCTGTAACTCAGTGGTGTCCCAAATTTTCTGATCAAGGAGATTATGGGGCCAAAGAGGAAAGTGATCAATGATGTATAGTGTGCCTAAGGAGAGTCACCTAGAGAGAAAAATTTCTCTCAGGGTTTCACAGAAAGCAAATTGGTCAAACAATGGCTGTGCCTCATCCAGATGGCTTTCATTGACCAAAGATCTACAAGGTGCTGTACATGGTTTCAGGATAAATCTTGAGGAGATTCAGTTGGCCTTGTCAGATAGCAAAAGTTGCATTTTTAGTTATATAGGTGTAGATTTATCTTGGTCTTAACCATCTAGCAGAAAAGTGTAACTACGAGGGATAAAAAGTAATGCCATATTAATATGCTAAGCTGTAAAAGGCTCAAGTCAGTAACTTCTGACAATTACCAGTTGTGCTTATAACTCACTAGTATAATGGACTACTGGACTATATTGAGTTAATTTGCTGAATTCAAGTATCTACAATCTTTGGACTGGCATCAAGTATGAAAAGGTCCTTTAAAGACTTCTCCAAATACAGCTTCTCTAACTGCAATGGAACACCCATCTCTGACAAAACCAAACAAAAGAGAGGGACGCAAATAAAGGACCATTTGTGTGTCACATGTTACTAACTTTGCAAAAGTACAAATAAAGGACCATTTTCATTAGAAAAAAAAGAAGAAGAAAACCCATATCAGGAGACTAGAGAAAGCATGCACAAAACAAAACCCAACTTAATATTCAACCTCAAGCTTCTAGAAAAAGAAGAGCAGGCTAAGTCAAAAGCTCATACAGTGGAGGAAATTGTAAAGATCAGAACAGAAATTAACATATTGTAGACTAAAAAAATACAAAAAAAGATCAATGAATTAAAGAGTTGGTTCTTTGTAATATTAAATAAAATTGACACCACTTGGCCAACCTTATCCAAAAAATGAAAGAAAAGACTCAAATGCATACAATGAGGAATGAAAAGTATGAAGTTACAGCAGATCCTGCAGAAATCTAGATCTACACCTACTTTGAAAACTTATATTCTAATAAAATGAAAAATGCAAAAGCAATGATAGATACAAATCCCCAAAGCTGAATCAAGAAGATATAAAAATCTTAAATAAACTAATATCAATCAATGTAATCAAAGATATAATTAAAAACCTACCAACAAAGAAAAACCCAGGCCCTGATGGATTCACTACTGAATTCTACAAGAAATTTAGAAAATACTTAACACCAATACTTCTCAAACTCTTTAATAAAATTGAAAGAGAAGTAATACTCCCAAATTCCTTCCTGGAAGTAAGTGTTATCCCCAATACCCTCAAATCCAGAGAAGGAACCAACTAAGAAAGGAAATTACAGGCCTAATGAACATAGATGCAAGAATCCTCAATAAGATACTGGTAAACAGAATGCAGCAAATCATTGAGAAGATTATACACCATAACCAAGTGAGATTCATCCTAGGGATACAGACATGGTTCAACATACATAAATAAAGAAATGTAGGTGTGGGAGCTGCTGCCACTGAGTCCAGATCTGAGAAGCGTGCACCCCGACGCATGCCCCACGTGCATTCCCGGTTCCTTGTGGTTCTAAATCCAAGATGGCCAGTCTCAAGGATCAGCTGATTGTGAATCTCCTTAAGGAGGAACAGGTGCCCCAGAATCACGTTTGTCGAGGTTGGTACTGTTGGCATGGCCTGTGCCACCAGTATCTTAATGAAGGATTTGGTAGATGAACTTGCTCTTGTTGACATCATGGAAGACAATTGAAAGGAGAGATGATGGATCTGCAGCACGGCAGCCTTTTCCTCAGGACACCAAAAATTGTCTCAGGCAAAGACTATAATGTAACTGCCAACTCCAAGCTGGTTATCATCACCACTGGAGCCCGGCAGCAAGAAGGAGAGAGCCGTCTTAATTTGGTGCAGCGTAAGGTGAACATCTTCAGGTTCATCATTCCTAATGTTGTGAAGTACAGTCCTAGCTGCAAGTTGCTTGTTGTGTCCAACCCAGAGGACATCTTGACCTATGTGGCTTGGATGATAAGTGGCTTTCCCAAGAATCGTGTTATCAGCAGTGGTTGCAACCTGGATTCAGTCGGGTTCCGCTACCTGATGGGGGAAAGGCTGCGCGTGCACCCACTAAGCTGCCACGGCTGAATCCTTGGGGAGCACAGAGACTCCAGCGTCCCTGTGTGGAGTGGTGTGAATGTTGCTAGTGTTGCCCTGAAGAATCTGCACCCTGAGTTAGGAACTGATGGGGATAAGGAGCACTGGAAAGAGGTTCACAAACAGGTGATTGACAGGGCCTCTATGGAATCAAGGATGATGTCTTCCTTAGCGTCCCTTGTGTCCTGGGACAGAATGGGATCTCTGATGTTGTGAAGGTGACTCTGACTTCTGAGGAAGAGGCACGTTTGAAGAAGAGTGTGGATACCCTGTGGTCGATCCAGAAGGAGCTGCAGTTTTAGAGTCTTCCAGTGTCACCACATCACTGTCTAGGCTACAGGAGGGCTTAGTTGGAGTTGTGCCAGTTGTCCTTTTTAGCTCACATGTGATTGAAGCAGCACTATTAAGATGTCCTGGGGAAAACAATTTCTGAAAGTTAAAGTAGAAATGGTTCACAAAACCCCACAGCTCTGTCCTGTTGCCGGATGGTGCTGCACTTGTAGCCCTGGTTAGTATCAAGTAGCCCAGCATCTGAGACAC
>NW_004524579.1:32367780-32375328 GCF_000260255.1 Octodon degus | reverse complement strand
ATTTATTTATTTTGGTACATGGATTTTTAAAATAATTTTATTGAGAAACAAATAGCAATGAGACAGTTTCAATAATTAATACATTGCATATTGTTTCTTCTTAGTGGTTAGTCATAGTACAAACTGCAGACATGATATCCTGTCCACAAACACTATGAGAACAAATCTTTCTTTTCACTGAATTAAGAGAAAGTAGCTATATATATATATATCCTAACTAAGTCTTGCTTTATCTCGGTCTTATAAAAACAAAGTATAAAAAGTAAAGCCATATTAATATTCTGAGATGTAAAAGGCTCAAGTCAACAACTTCTGACATTGCCAGTCCTACAGAAAACCCACCACTATTATGGACTACTGGACTATATTGGAATATTTTGCTGAATTCACCCATCTACAATATTTAATTGACAATGGAATACCCTTCTCTGAGTAGACCAAACCAGAAAAAAAAAAGGATACAAACAAAGACCATTTTGTATCTGTAATAAGAAATAAGATTTTGAAGGGCAAAGATCAAGCTGAGACTCAACAGAGAAAGCCTCTGTGATGGCTGAATTTACTCATCCACTTTCCCTTTTGGTCTGTTTGGTACTGGGAGACCTACCATCTCTTGAGATTTGCACTCTGGCTTGACTTCTACAACCAACTGAAAGGTTAAGGAAGAACATAAAGTGGAACACTTTATACATCATGTCCCTGCCATATCTTACCAACCCAAGAATCACTAATTGCATCCATTGGTTATTAATTTATATTACTTTTTAAATAACCAAAAACTGTATTACCACTTCAGTAGCATGAAACAGCTCATGGCAAACAAGTAGGACATGGAGAGAAGAGGTGCTTCTTGTTGTTTGACTTGTTTGTAACTAATCTGTGGATCAAGCCAAAATGTCTCCTCTCTCTTAAAAGCTGTCCAGCTCCTGAAGGCCACCAGGTATGGGAGTCTTCCTTGGTCTCTCTTGGACCCCAGCACATCTTTTCCTATTTGTGTTGTCACCATCCAACTGTGAGCTCCCCTAAGGAAGGCTCTGTCAAAGCTCAGGTTTTGGAGCCAAAACACCCACATTTGAATCTTACCACTACTATTTCCTATAAAAGTGACCATAGCTTAATCACTTAGCCTCTGTGGTCTTTTCTTCCCAAAATTCATAATTGTAAGTAGGGATGCTGAGACTGAATTACATGAACATCACCTTGAGTAGTTGGTACCTGTCCATGGAAAGCACACAAAATATGTTAGTTATTTGGTTATCTCAGAACCTTAAAGAGTATCTAGAACACAGAACGTATTCAGGGATACTTTGGGGACATAGGGAGAAATAGGTTTCTTGATGGAAAATCTTGTGTTCTTTGCATCTCTACCCAAACCTGGCTGAGTGATTGATTAGTAGATTTATATTTAAAGGAAAAATACAATGCAAAGATTCCACCTAAAATGGGGAGACATATACACTGAGGTGGTAGTCCATATCACCATAAGAGATTTTTCTTGGTCAGAGATTTTCTCCTCAAGTCATTCTGTTCATGCATCTTTTGAGAAACCCACTTAATTTACAAACACAGGAGAGACATATGATATTTCTATAAATTTTACCTCCTACCAAGAAGAAGATGTTTACAAAGGAGCAATGAATTTAGCAAGAGATGTAAAAGAATCTGTCCACCACTTCTAAAACACTGATTGACTTTGTGATATGAGATACTACTGTCACATATTCTCTGAAGCGTGGAGCTATTCTTTACATGCAAGCATTAAATTTTAAAGCTAATCATTGGATTGTGAAACATGCCCCCAAATCTCCATGATATCTAATTGCCTGTATTAAATATCATAGGCGAAGGATAAATGGTATGAATAATTTCACTTGGATTAATACCAGTGTTACCTAAGAATCTTAATTTATACAATATTACATTGGTTTTTATTAACTTTTATATATTTATATCTCTCCTAAGAACTTCTACACATGAAATAACTTTCATAAACATAAAAATAAGACTTTATTCCAAACAGTGGGAAAAAATAGAGTAAAAATTTTTAAAAATAGGGGCCAGGGAGATAGCTCAGTAGAATAAGCGCTTGTCTGGCAAGTACAAGGGCCTGAGTTCAATCCCTGGTTCTGTCAAAAAAAAAAATTTTTTTTTGTAAAAATCACTGTCAAGGTCTATCTCCACTTCCTTGTGAATCATAGTTATTCAATATCTCTGAAGTAGGCCTTCCCTCCATTGGGGGATTACTATAACCATTTATTCATTCAAGAAGTACTTATTGGGCACTTACTGTGGACTTGGCTAAATGTAAAGTGTTCAGGCAAAAAAGATAAATGTGATGTAATCTCCCAAATAAATATGTTAATAGAAACTGTAAAATGGAGGTTATATTATACTATATTATTACAAATATGAGTATAGTTGCTATTAAAAGATAATAATAAAAATTTTTCAGTAACTTTTGTTTGTGAGTTAGTCTTCATAGTGCAGTGTTCACCTTCATCTCCATTTTCTCCATCGTCTTAAGAAAAACAAAGCCTTGTCATGACACACCGGTTGCTGCCTTGCTGTCTCTCAGGTAGATGTTTGTTTAAAAAGGAAGGGGGTGGTGAATGAAGGCAGGAGACAGGAAAAGGGGTGTGTGTTGTGGGACTGTCCGGGTACAATGCTATATATGGTTAGATTTCTAAACTTCTGTGTAAAAATATGTAATTGTTTATTCCTAATTTTAAATATATTTTTATTTTTTAATTTAAAAAAGCCTATTGACATACCATTCCTTTTATTTTTAAAACCATGGATTTCATTTGTTTCCTTCATAATAAATGCTAGTGATTACATATCCAGTGTTTGTTTTCATGCTTGTTGTTTTAAAAAATTTCTGTCACTTAACATTCATTCTAGGAGGCTGGGGACATGACTTAGTAGAATAAGCGCTTCCCTGGCAAGTGCAAGGGCCTGAGTTCAATCCCTGGGTCCACCAAAAAAAAAAAATCATTCTATGTGGTCCAGAGTTTTGTTTTTAGTATCTTATTCTCACCAGTGCCTAGAGCATAGTAGGTGCTCAATAAGTACTTTAGCCGTAAGAGAATGAATACATACACAGTCATTCACAAACAGCCAGCCTAATTGAAGAGAAACAAGTATTACACCTTAGAGACAATAAGACTAAAAGAATCTGGGAAGATTTCTTTAATTTAAATTCTTGCTTAGTCTTAGTGTGCATTTGCTGTCTATTCCGAAGCATAAGAAGCAAATAATTTATCATATATTTACTTTTCTGTTCAACTTTTATTTTTAAAAAGCCTTTCCAAGTATATGTAATTACTCCCAGTTCACAGATAACCAAAACTAGACCTCCAGGAGGACACTAGCTCAGAGCACCACAGCTGGTAAGTGCCGGAGCCTGTTGTTCTGTATGGCTTTATTCCAAGGGAGCAGATTGTTATTTATCACTTTATCCCTGCAAACTGATAAACGTCCTCTACTCTCTGCCTTCAGGCTCTAAGAATAAGAGAATCTAGAGGTTCTGAACGTCTCCCTTACAGCCACAGTTAGCCCCTGAAAAGCAGACACTTCGGGTCGAATTGCCTGGCGAAGACTTCTCTGGTGGGGCACGAGCGCCACCTGATGCCCAGAGGCAGAGTGGCTCCAGCCCCAGGTTCTGCTTACAGCACTGCTGGGAATTTGCAGTTGGAAGACTAGTGACTATGAAGCCCCTAGAATGGGAGTCGCTGAAGGTGTTAGGTGTGAGTTTGGAATCACTAATAACATTTGAGCAAATAAATACTTTTTTGAATATTCACGATGTGCAAAGGACATGGGCTAGAGAGGTAAGAGAAACATAGAATCAAATGTGAATCATTTCCAATATAGGTTTTCTAGGGGGCCTGCCGGTTCGCTCAGATGTTTAAGCTCATGCAAATGGTGCAGGAGGCTGAGGTTCAATCCCCAGTTCCACATGCCTTACCAGACCCGCCCTTAAGGCAGCCTGAGCCAGGAGAAAAAGTCCTTCATACATTTTCTAAGGTCACATACTATGCTTCTCTCTCTCTCTCTCTCTCTCTCTCTCTCTCTCTCTCTCTCTCTCAGAGGGGTCTACAGGGTGTTCAGGGTCTCACTACTAGATTGGACTTGTAGTGATCCACCTGTTTACAGCCTCCCAAGAGCTGGGATTACAGGCGCCCACTACCACACCCAGTCTTCTATACCTCTCTTGTAATCCTAGAATAATGGTAAGCACATAGTAACATGTAATTTTTAAAATGAGTGAAATAAAAATAAGCACTTAGCAATATTGTGTGACTCTCTTTACAGGAATTGGCAAATTCATAAGGAAGGTAAAGTGGAGGTTACCAGGACTGTGGGAGAAGGGAAAAAGGGGATTTATTTTATAGGATAATAAGAATGTTCTAGAAATAGATAGTGATGGTGACCACACAACACTGAATGCACCTAAGGTTACTAAATTACACACTTTAAATTGTGGACGTGGTGGTAGATGCCTGTAATCCCAGAACTCCAAAGGCTGAGACAGGACTGCAGGTATAAACCCAGCCTGAGTCACTTGAAAAGAACCTGTCTCAAAATAAAAAATAAAAAAAGGAGGATTCAGATATAGTTCACTGCAGAAGCCCAGCACCATTTGGAAACTCAGGAACATGAAAAAAGAAAATTAAAATAGTAAATTTTGTTGTAGGTATATTTTACCATAATAAAAAATTTTAAGCACAAATAAGCATTTATTGTTTGGCTAACCAGGAATGGCCGGCTGTGCTCTCAGGAGACTGTGAGTGCCTCTATCAAAAGTAGCTGTGATTCAAGTAACCCAGAGTGTGGGAGATGAAGCAAAGGAGACAAGCGCTGCTGCTAGTGTGGTGGCATAAGGCACTGCTCCCTCCCATGGAAGGGCATCTTCTGAACAGGGTTCTGCTTCGTGTGAAGGAATCTTTAACACACTTGGAAAGAGTAACAACACTACACAGAGTAGTAAGGTAAGGTAGAAGACAAGAGCTTTCAGCTCAAACATTTTACTTGCACTCTTGATAACTGAGCCTTCTGATGTCTCAGCTTCCGTTTCTGCAAATTAAAGTGGTGGAGCCAGATAATACCTGACTTTTTCCAGCTCTACAATTCTACAATTTTTTATCTTTTTTTAATTTTATATTTATTATTTATTGAACTTTTGACAACGTAGAATACCATCATAACATTTCCTTATTTCAGTTCTGTGAATAAGCATCCCTGTCTTTTTTAAATTTTTTATTAATTTTAATGAGAAAGAACTAGCACTGAGACAGTTTCAGAACAGGATACCTACTTTCTCTTAGTTCAATGAAAAGAAAGATTTGTATTAATATTGTTTAGACAAGATGTCATGTCTGCAGCTTGTACTCTGAAAAACTATTACAAATACAACATGCAATGTATTAATTATTGTAACCATCCTGTTTTATTTTTTAAAGAGAGTACAAATTAGAATTAAAGCAAAAAATTACAAGTGATACAGATTTTCACTTAAAGCAATATGAACTTCACAATATTTGTTGTAATACAGTGTTGTCTTCTAGCCAATTATTCATATTACCAGATATATGCGTGTAAAATTGGAAGAAGAAGAAAAAAAGAAATGTATAAGAAATTAAGAAGACAGAAAGGAGAAATAATTGAAAAAAATAAAAGGTGAAACAAATTGAAACATTGTTTCTTTCCATAGAGCAGCAGAAATGCACAGTACAGTTGTCCAAACCATCCTGCTTACATGCATAGATAAATCTGGTTGTTTCCAGGATTTAGCTATTTAGCTTGTGCTGAGTTTCTGGCATCTTGATTATTATGTATCTGAGTGCAGATTTAGTTTAGTTATGCCTGATTGGAGTTCTGTATGCATCACTTACTGTATATAGGCTTCTTTTTCCATGCTATTATATCTGCAAATAGTCTTTCTATGTTATTTGTGTTGACTCCTGCTTTTTCATTGACACACATCAGTTTTATGTTGTTTTTTCTTTGCATTATCTTACAGCCATTGAATTGATATTTTCTGTTTCCTTGTTATTTATGAGAGATCTTTTTTTTGTGATTGCTAGCTGCAATGCTGTCTTCAAGATCTGAAAGCCTATCTTCAATTTCTTTCAAGAAGTCTTGCTAGCTTTCAATAGAATTTTTAATTTCCTGGATATCTATTTGAATCTGTTTCATGCATTTGAGTTCTTTTCCTACTATGTTCCTCTTTGTTTTTATCTATGTCTTTTTTAGATATGCTGAGCAATACTTTTATTATGATTATCTTTTCTTTTTTAATCTGAGAGATTATTTCTGCTTTACTTTCTTCTATAGCCAGGTGGAGTTGCTTTTCTGCTTCAGTTGCTACCCAGGATGTCCACTGTCACCACTTATTTTCAATAGAGTTCTGGAAACATTAGCCAAAGCAATTATACTAGAGACAAAAATAAAGGAATAAGGATAAGAGAGAAAGAAGTGAAATTATCATTATTTGCAGATGACATGATGCTCTACATACAGTGCCCCAAATACTCTACTTGTAGATTTAAAAACCTGTTTCAGCATCATACCTGGATACAAAGTCAAAACTGAAAAATTAATAGCATTCATGTACACAAACAAGAAACTCACATTCTTCACAATAACATCCAAAAATATGAAATACTTAGGAATTCACCTAATAAAGGAAGTAAAAGATCTATACAGTGAAAATTACAGTACTCTAAAAAAATAGATCAAAGAGGATTTCAGAAAATAGAAGACATTCCTTACACATGGATAAGAAGAATCAGCATTGTGAAAATGACTGTACTCCCAAACATGTAATCCTGATTAAAATGTCATTAGTATACCTCCCAGAGAATAGGTAAAACATTCCTAAAATTCATCTGGAACCACAAGAGACCAGGAATAGCAAAAGCAATCATGGGCAACAAAAGCAATGCAGGAGGCATCACATTCCCTGATTTAAAATTATACTACAAAGCAACTGTGATAAAATCAGCATAGTACTGATAAAAAAGACCAAAGAATCAATTGAACAGATTGAAAGATACAGAAGACACAACTACAAACACACTCAGCCATCTAATCTTTCACAGAGGGGCCAAGCATGTTCAATGGTAAAAAGATAGCCTCTTTAATAAACGGTGCTGAAAAAACTCACTTGCTGGGCCAGCCAAATAGCTCAGCAGATTAAAGCACCTGCAAGCAGGTGCAGGGGCCAGGGATTCAATCCCCAGGAATGTGTAGGGAGCTGCGTGTAGCCACGCCCTAGGATGGTGCCAGTTTCCGCCCTCCACCCTCTCAGGGGGTGAGCGCTCCTGGAGTAAACAACTCCATATATGGCCAAGGCTTGGGCTAATGCATTGCTTCCGCAGACCTGGACCAATGGACAGTGCATACGTGGCACCCCATGATTGGAAGCCCTAAGACTTATAAGCTAAGAGCAGGGGCCTCGGGAGAGAGAAGAGAAATGTAACAGGGCAATAAAAGGCTGCGCAGACACAACCAGTGGTCGCGTCTTCCTTGCTGGCAAGGCTGCGC
>NW_004524579.1:32352623-32359970 GCF_000260255.1 Octodon degus | reverse complement strand
TATATATAGTGTACTTTGCTGTATAATGTAAAAAGATCTACCTGTGAACAGTGCAACCCAGCATCACACCAACTACAACACCAAATAAACCTTGAACAGTGAAAAAAAAAAGAAATGTAATATACCATATTAACAAAGCCAAAGACAAAGTCCATATGATTACCTCGATAAATGTAGAAAAGTATTGGACAAAGTCCAGCACATATTCATGTTATAAACCCTACACAAAATTGGAATAAATGGTCTTTATTTCTATCTAATAAAAGCCATTTATGACAAGTCAACAGTCAACATCAAACTAAATGGACAAAACCTAAAAGCTTTCACACTACAATCAAGAATAAGATAAGGATATCCACTGTCTGGATATCCTTATCTTATTCTTTATTTTAGTCCTGGAAACTTTAGCCAGAGCAATTATACAAGAGAGAAAAATAAAAGAAATAATGTTAGGAAAGGAAGAGATGAAAGTATCATTATTTGAAGATGACATCATGATCTACACAGAAGACCTGAAAAACTCCACTACAAGAGTGCTAGATTTATTAAGGAAATTCAGTGACAAGCCTATATACAAAGTTTATGCTCAAAAATCAGAGTCTTGCTATACATGAATGACAAACTCACTGAGAGGGAAATTAGGGGAAATTCTTTCACAATCAAAAAAGAAAAAGAAAAAAATGCCTAGGAATTGATCTAACAAAGTATACAATAGACCTCTACTTTTAAAGCTACAATACTCTGGGGCCAGGGAGATGGCTCAGCAGAATAAGCACTTGCCTGGCAAGCTCAGGGCCCTGAGTTCAATCCCCAGTTCTGCCAAAAAAAATTAAAAAATAAAAATAATAAAACTACAATACTCTGAAAAAGGAGATTGAAAAGTAATCCCTTGCTCTTAGCTAGGAAGAATAAAGTGAAAATAGCCATACTTCCAAAACTGTTATACAGATTTAATGTAATTCCAATCAAAATTCCAATAGTATCTCAGTCTTCTTTCATTGCTGGGACAAATACCTGACATTCACATTAGGGAAGGAGAATTTTATTTAGCTCACAGTTACTGGAAGTTTCAGTCCATACTTGGCTGGCTCCAAGACAGAGTGGCACATGGCAGAGAGCAGCCCTTCATGGTGATGGCAAAGAGCAAGAGCAAGAAGGAATAACAGCAGCAACAATGGCAACAGGGAGGAAGCCTGTCTCTTTGTCTCTTTTATGTTACATTCAGGCTATTCATCTTAAGGCTGGGTGCAGCATTCACACCCATAATCCCAGCAGTACTCAGATCCATAATCCCAGCCTTAGATCATAAATTAATCAAACTGTAGAACTGCACCTCAATGACTACATGAGGCTTTGGGGGGACAAATGCACGCAAACCATAACAAATAGCATACCTGACAAAATTAGAGAAAAAAACTTAAAATTCATGAATAACTAGAAGAGACTTAATATAGTAAAGGCAATTCTGGATAACAAAAGCAAGGCAAGTGACATCACAATCCTTGACTTGAAATTATACTGTAAAGTTATAGTGAAAAAAAGAAAAAGAATGGTACAAAAAAAACCCTGAAGATCAGTGGAACAGACTAGAAGATACAGAAACATCTCTAGACAGTCAGTCATATTATATTTTACAAAGGTACCAAACACATTCACTGGAAGCAAGCCTCTTTCATAAATGATTCTGAAAGAACTGGTTCTGAACATGCCTAAAATTAAGATTTGACTCATATATGTCACCATGCACTAAACTAAATTCAAAATGGATCAGATATCTAAATATTGAAACAGAAACATTAAATCTGCTGGAAGATAGAATAGATAAAACTCTTGAAGACATTAGTTTAGGCAAAGACTTAATGAATAAAACCTAGATCACAGAGGAGCTATCACAAAAATATCTACAACTGGGATCTTATCTTACAAAAAGATTTTACTTGGCAAAAGAAACCAGCAACACAATGAAAGACAACCCACAATGTAGGAAATAGTGTTTGCCAGCTGTTCCATCAAACTCAAATTAAGTATGATAAAGGATTACTATCAAGAACATATAAAGAAAAGAAATCAGACTTCCCAAATTTAAAGACCTAATCTAAAGATGATGGGCCTCTGAGATGAATATACACCTTTCAGATGAAGAAATGCAAACAGCAACCTTAGACATGTCTGACACAAGCAAGAGTGATGCAGGTGTAGCTTGCTTCTAGGCCAAAGGTTCAGAAAAGGACAGTGGCTCAATGATGCAGACCCTGTTGATAGCAACTCAGAATGTGGAGGTCTCAGAGACGTTACAGGCTTCAAAGGCACTAGAAATCTCAGAGACTTCAAAGCTCTCAAAAGACTTAAGGGTCTTGAAGACCATGAAGTTCTCAAATCCCCAAAGGCTCAGGTGGCACCTACCCTCCAGTCCTCAGCTGCCAAACAGCTGACCAATACTCAGGTTCTGACAGCTGAAAACAAGAGTCCAGCAGCTGACAGCAGGACACGGAATACTGAGTTGTGGGCTGTGGCAATGCTTGCCACTGAGATCAAAAAGGACAGCTGTGTCACTGATATGAAGGCCAATACAAAGACTTCAGAGATTGAGGCTACTGCTTCTCAGGCTCAGACAGATGAACATGAGCATGAGGGTATAGCTGTTCAGGCTCAGGAGAATCAAGATACTTGGCCCAAGGTGAAGGCCAAGAAAGCCCAAAAGGTGAAGCATCTGGAAGGTGAGGGAGATAGCAGCAGTGATCAGAGTCAGACTTCTGGAACCACAGATGGTCAAAGGGTCTCAAAGGCCCTAATGGCCTCAATGGCCAAAAGTGCTGCAAGAAGGCCCATAGCCTTTCAGACATGGCAGCTTGGGCATGGAGAGCTTTACTTTTCCTGAGGTCACCTAAAGCTCGTAGGGGCAAGGTTTGCTGTAGAGCTGCCAAGCTCCAGTCATCCCAAGAACCTGAAACACCACCACTTCAAGATGTGGCTCTTTTTCAAGTAAAGGCAAATGATTTGGTGAAGTATTTGTTGGTTAAAGACAAGACAAAGATTCCCATCAAATGGTCAGACATGCTGAAGGACATCATCAAAGAATACACTGATGTGTACCCTGAAATCACTGAATGAGCAAGCTCTTCCTTGGAGAAGGTATTTGGGATTCGGTTGAAAGAAATTAATAAGAATGAACACTTATACATGCTTCTCAGCACCTTAGAGCCCACCAATGCAGGCATATTGGGAATGACCAAGGACTCACCCAAGCTGGGTCTCCTCAGGGTGCTTTAGCATCATCTTCATGAACAGAAATCAGTTCAGTAAGTCTGTCATCTGGGAGGTGCTGCGGAAGTTGGAGCTGCACTCTGGAATACATCACTCACTCTTTGGGGGTGTGAAGAAGCTCATTACTGATGAATTTGTGAAATAGAAGTACCTGCACTATGCTAGAGTTCCCAACAGCAATCACCCTGAATATGAGTTCTTCTGGGGCTTATGTTCTTACTATGAGACCAGCAAGATGAAAGTTCTCAAGTTTGCATTCAAGATACAAAATGAGGATCCTAAGCAATGGGCAGCTCAGTATCAAGAGGCAATAGAGGCAGATTTGAAGGCCGCAGCTGAGGCTGCAGCTGGAGCCAAGGTGAGAGCCGAGATCAGAGTACAAATGGGAATTGGGCTTGGCTCTGAGAATGCTACTGAGCCCTGCAACAAAGCTGATAATGGACCCTGGGCCAAAGCCTGGATCCAAGCAGGAGCTGAAGATAATGCTAAAGTCCAAGAGATTGCTAGTGCAAGTGCCAGTGCAGGTGCCAGTGCCAGTAATGGTATCAGTACTAGTGCCAGTACTAGTGTCAGAGGTGGCCTCAGGGCCAATACCAGCTTGACTGCCACTCTAACATTTGGGCTTTTTGCTGGCCCTGGTGGAGCTGGTGCCAGCACAGTGGCAGCTCTGGTGCCTGTGGTTTCTCCTATAAATGAGGTTGCAGGTATCTTCCATGGTTTCAGTGGAGGCAGTTGGGGTTCATAGGGATGGGATAAAAAGCTGAAACCCAGAGTTAGAAAATGATAAGGAGAATATAAAATGACTCTGCTTTTGGCATTTATTTCTTCCTATTTGATGGCTATCGATTGATTTTTTGATTTCTTTTAAATTTGGGTTTGCAAATATCCTTAATTCTAACAGTCTTTGTCTTCAAACTAGGATGTACCCTCAGAAACCTACTCAAAACAGTGCTCAAGGCAGCCACATCAATTCAACTTGACACTGCATTAAATCTATTTTTCGTTTAAAAAAAAAAAAAAAAAAAGATGAGAGCCAAGCATGGTGATTCAAAACTGTAATGGTAGGTGGAGACAGGAGGATCACTGTGAGTTCAAGGCCAGGCTGATCTACACAGAAAGTCCAGGCCAGCATGAACTACACAGTGAGACCTTGTGTCAAAAAAATGTATTAAGTAAAAAATGTATTAAGTAAAAGAACTTTTTTATAATTTTCTTTTATTTTAAAGAGTAAAAACAAGAGCAAAAAAAATAGAAAGACAGAAATAGGGTAAAATATAACAATACATAAATTACAAATTTTCAAAACAAGAATAGCTGATTAACAATGATTGATACATTATCTATTTTTATCATCAAATCTCTTGCTCAGATTAACAGATATAGTTATGCAAGATGGGACATATGATTCAATATTATCACATGCTTTGAAGAAAACTCGGATTTTTGTTCTTGTCCTTCATTTTTCTTTATTACCTTTATTTTAAAAATTACTTTAAAGAGAGTATAGTAATAATTAATATGACAGAAATGGTACACATTTAGAAGACCAAGATGACAGGTATTTCAAGCATGGTTTTAGTATTGCACATTGTTTTCTCAATATAGTTGCTTAGTTCACAGATATTGGCATAGAGAGTTCATCAAGGTGTGAATTCTATCCATTAGCTATTTTCATATAACTGGTGGAAATTCTATATACATATGGTTTTGCTCCTGCCTTATTTCCTATCTTATCTCCTTTCCCTCTCTCCATTGTTTAGTTCTTAAGTTCTGCTATTATACCTTTCAGTTTTTATTTCTTCTTTTGAGTTCTTACACTAGGGAGACAATACAATATTTGCACATGTGGGTCTGGTTTATTTCACTTATGAGTATAGTCTCGAGTTGATTCCATTTAGCTATGAAGGCTTCAATTTGTTTTTCCTTATAGCTGAGTAATACTCCATTGTATAAAAATACCACACCTTTTTTATCCATTCCTCAGGTATTGGACATTTTGGTTGTTTTCAAGATTTTGCTATCACAGATTTGCTGCTATAAATATGGGTGCACATATATCACTATGATATGATGTTTTCAGATCTTTTGGGAAAATTGCAGATCGGGAATTGCTGGGTTGAATGAATTTCAAGTCCTACTTTTTTGATGAGTCTCCACACTGATTCTCATAATGGTTGTACCAGTCTACATTCCTACCAGCAGTGGAGAAGGGATCCTTTTTGCCCACACCCTCTCCAGCATTTGTTATTGGTTGGTTTCTGTATGATAGTCATTCTTTCTGGGGTGACATGGTATCTCAGAGTTGTTGTTTTTTTTTAAACATAAGCCAAGAACATATTTATTGTCATTATCAAGTGTTATATACCATACGTAATGGTATGCACTACATTTTTATATAACAGTCAGCACAGTATGTTTGTTTATATCAGCATCACTACCAATACGTGAATAATTAATTCTAATATGACATTATAATAGTCACACTATCATTAAGCAAAAGAAAAATTTTAGCTGTTGAATATGTTGTCCAGTTTTGGCAGATGTGTCTTTAGGTGGCACATGGCTATGTTTATGTATTTATCCATTTGCCATTCACTTGATCTTGGTGGGATGCACGTTCTACCAGAGCAGAGATCTTCTTTTTAGAATTCATCACTGTATCTTCCAGCTAAGAAAGTCGCTGGCACATGGTATATTTTCAATGCACATTTTTCTGAGTATCACATTAAAAAGGAGACATATAGCATCCAGACTGATCTGTAAATAATTGGTGAATTTAAAAAGCACAAGTAACAGAATGAAATTTATAACAAAATTCCACCGATGTAAGCTAGAAATGTAGGCATGCAAGGCATTCATATATTTTTTTTTATATTTTTGATACATACTTTATTCTGTTCCCATATTTGGTCTTTTGCCATAAATTTATTGATAAACAAATAGCAAGCAGACAGTTTCAAATCAAATCAGTAGGACAGTTTCAATAATTAACAAACTGCAAACATTCTTCTCAGTGGTTAATTGCTGTACAAGATGCGGACTTGATATCCTATTGACAAACACCATTAGAAAAAATCATTCTATTAATTAACAGAATGTAACTATATATCTATCCCAACCACTTTGAATGCACAGATATAAAATAGACATTCATCTGTATCCCCTTTTTTTTTGTTAAGTTCCGTTATTTGAATATTATAGCTGTGTTAACTCAGCAAAATATTCTAAAACAGTCCAGTAGCCCATAATAGTATTGGGTCTTCTGTTTAACTGGCAGTGTCAGAGATTATTGACGTGAGTCCCCCACAGCTCAACATAACAGCATGGCTTTATTTCTTATATTTCGTTTTTATACTTTCCTTCTGGATGGTTAAGACCAACGTAAAGCAGGACCTGCAACAAGAGTTGTAGCTTTTGGGTCTGACAAGGTCAGTGAAATAACCTCAGGATTTATCCTGAGATCCTGTAACTCAGATTGTAGAACCTTTGTCAGTGTCAGCCATGTGGATGAGTCATGGCCATTACGTGGCCAATGTGCTCTCTGTGAAAGCCTCGGAGAATGTTTTCTCTCCATGTGACTCTCCTTGGGCACACTCTACATATCATCGATCACTTTCCTCTTTGGCCCCTTAATCTCCTTGATCAGAAAATTGGGACACTACCGAGTTAGATGACATTATAGTACAAGTTCTCATATGTCCTGAGTCTTAATTGACCTTAGAAGGCTAGGGCCAAAATGTTGGCTTCCCGCCCTCCTTTATCTCTAATTTTGGTCAGCAAACTTAGGTTGTTAACCATCCAGAAGACAAGCTTGTTATTATCAAACAACTTAGGCTGTTAGGCTTAACCTCACTATCTGCCTGCATATCAAACATCTTATGCATAATATGGAACAGGTATTTTTCATCAAGTATTGATATGTTGAACTTTAAGTCCCTACAGAATATGATAAAAAACATTTAAAAATTAGAATATATTTTAAAAATTCTCCACTGCTGTTGGGAATGCAGACTGGTGCAACCATTATGGAAATCAGTATGGAGACTCCTTAGAAATGTTGGACTGGAAATCCCATTTAAACCA
>NW_004524579.1:32345535-32346550 GCF_000260255.1 Octodon degus | reverse complement strand
GGTATCACAATAATACTTGCCTCCAGGAATGATTTTGGGAGGATTGCTTCCTTTTCAATTTCACTGAAGAGTTTGAGGGGTATAGGGGTTACATCTTCTGTAAATTTCTTGTAAAATTCAGCTGTGAGTCCTTCAGGACCTGGGCTTTTCTTTGTTGGCAAGTTTTTTAGGACATTTTTAGTATCATTGGCTGTTATTGGGTTATTGGAAGTTCTTATATCTTCTTGATTCCATTTTGGGAATTTGTACCATTCTGGAAATCTGTCCATTTCTTTTGTGTCTTTTATTCTCTGAGAATAAAGATTTTCAAAGTAGCTATTGATGATCTTCTGAATTGCCACAGAGTCTGTAGTAATTTCACCCTTTCATACTTTATTGTTTGAATTTGAGCTTTTTTTTTCTCCTTTTCAATGAGGTTAGCTAGCACCTTATCAATTTTATTTAATCTTTCAAACAGCCAGCTTTTTGATTCATTAATTCTTTGTAGTGTTTGCTTCATCTCAATTGCACTAATTTCTGCTCTAATCTTTATAATTTTCTTCCTTTGGGATTTGAACTTAGTTTGCTCTTCTTTTTCTACAAGCTTGAGGTACAAAATTAGAGTATTTATATGTTCCATCCTGTTTTCCTAATGTGTGAGTTCACAGCTATAAATTTCCCTATAAGAACTGCTTTCTTTGCATCCTACAAATTCTGATGTTGTGCTTGAATTTTCATTGAATTGTAGATATTGTTTAATTACTTGTTTAATGTCATCTGTAACCCATTGGTTGCTGAGGAGGGTGCTATTTAATTTCCATGTGATTATGGGGATTTTGTGGTTTCTTTTGTCATTTATTTCCAGTTTTGTTGCACCGTGGTCAGATAATATGCATGGGATAATTTCAGTTTTCTTGCATATACTTAAACATGACCTATTTCTATTTTAGAAAACGTCCCATTTGCTGCTAAAAAAATGTATATTCAGCTATGGTTGGGTGGAACACTCTGTAAATGTCCACTATGTCTGTTTTTT
>NW_004524579.1:32343364-32345140 GCF_000260255.1 Octodon degus | reverse complement strand
GATGGTTATAATTGAGATGTGTTGACTTATGTTTGACATGTTATTTTCCTGCTGCTGGTTATCTATTTTTTTTCTCCTGAGTTTGTTTGCCTTATTTGGTGGGTTCTTTCCATTCGCATACATGGAGTTGTGCTCATTTTGATCCCTTTCTAGAGTATCTTTTAGTAGTCTGTGTAGGGTTGGCTTGGATGTCATGAATTTCTTTAGTTGTTGTTTGTCATGGAAGTATTTCACTACTCCATTAAACTTGAAAGAGTTTTTCAGGGTATATCAGTCTCAGTTAGAATTTGTTTTCTTTCTTTCTTTTTCTTTTTTTTGTGGAACCGGGGACTGAACTCAGGCCCTTGCACTTGCCAGGGAAGCACTTATTCCACTGAACCATCTCCCTGGCCCCTAGAATTTGTTTTCTTGCAAAACTTGTAGTACTCTGCTCCATGATTTTCTTGACTTGCTTGTGAAGAGAAATCTGCCATTATTCTGGTGGGTTTTCCTTTAAATGTGATCTATTTCTTTTCTCTAGCAGCTTTTACTATATTGTCATAGTGCTGAATTTCTGGGATCTTGATTATTGTATGTGTGGGTGTGGTTTTAATTAGATTGATGTTATTTGGAGGTCTATGTGCCTCAGTTATCTAAATGTCAGATTCTTTCTCCATATTTGGGAAGTTTTCTGCTATTACTTCTACCCGTATTGTTTTTATATCATTTGTATTGACACCTTCTTTTTCATTGATGCCTATTAGTCTTACACTGTTCATCTTTGTATTGTTTTGCAGCTGTTAATTATTATTTCCTGCATTCTAGTTGTTTTTAGATCTTTCCTTACCATTTTACTAGTTGCATCAGTTATCTTTAAGGTCTAAAAATCTGTCTTCACTTTCATTCAGATAGTTTTGACAACTATTGAGTTTTTAATCTCTTGAATATTTCTGTGAATTATCTCTTTGAATCTGCATCATGCATTCTTGTTCTTTTCTATATTGCTCACTCAAGGTTTCCATCATTTTTCTATTCTTTATTTTTCCCCAGGGACTTCTTTATAAATAGTAATTCTTTCACTATAGTTATTTCTTTTTTTACATCAGAGATTATTTCTGATCTGATTTCCTCTAAAGTGTTTCTTTACTTCATACGCTATTATTTCAGAGGT
Organism: Octodon degus; assembly: GCF_000260255.1. Lineage (NCBI taxonomy): Eukaryota > Metazoa > Chordata > Mammalia > Rodentia > Octodontidae > Octodon > Octodon degus. The sequence goes on along the minus strand of NW_004524579.1, from coordinate 32,343,990 downwards.
TTCAGGTGTGTGACTTCCAATTTCTTCTATGCTAGTGTCTCCTGCATTTGTTCTCGGTGAGCTTGGGACCTGAGAATGCATTTTGCTCCTTCTCTTTCTCATTTTGTATAGCACTGTCTAAAATAACTTTGTATAACCAACTACTATTCACAATCAAAAAGGAACAGTCAACAGTGCTTTACCTAACCGATATTTTCTCTGTAAATTAAATTATTTACACTCAGTTATTCAAAGCTCCTGTTAAGAAAAGTTCTTCAAACTTTTTCTGGGGCCAGATAGCTCAGAAAAATAAAGCACTTGACTGGAAAATGCAAGGTCCTGAGTTCAATCCCTGGTACCGCAAAAAAAAAAAAAAACCTTTTTCCAACACTTAAAACATTTCATATGCTATCCTTCACATCATTTTAAGTTAGCCAAGTGGGATAATATCATAGATATCTATATATAAAATGGTTTGGGTGGATTCTACTTTATTTTTTTCCATAATTTTATTGAGAAACAAATACCAATGAGAGAACTTCAAATTCGATTAGTAGCACATTTTCAATGATTAATACATTGCATATTGTTGTCTTAGTGGTTATTCATTGTACAAGAGGTAGACACGTAGTCGTATTTAAAAACAC
>NW_004524579.1:32341166-32342744 GCF_000260255.1 Octodon degus | reverse complement strand
GTTACATGATGTTATAGTACAGGTTCTCCTATGTCCTGAGTCTTCACTGACCTTGAAAGGCTGGGGCCAAAATGTTGGCTGTCCTTGTAGCCCTCCTTTTTCTCTAATTTTTGGTCTGCAAACTTAAGATGTTAACCCTCCAGAAGGGAAGCTTATTGTTATTATCATATAACCTAGGCTGCTGAGCCTATCTGTCTGAGTATCAAAGATCTTAGGCATAACATGGAACTGGTATTCTTTATCAGGTATTGATATGTTAAACATTAAGTCCCTACAGAATATGAAGAAAAAATTAAACTATTTTTTTAAAAATAACAATAAACAATTACATATTTTTACACATAAATTTAGAAATCTAACCATTACAGCATTGTAGCAGGATAGTCCCATAACACCTCTTTTCTTGTCTCCTGCCTTCATTCACCACCCCCTTAATTTTAAACAAACATTACCCAAGAGACAGCATGGCAGCAACTGGCATGTCATGACAAGCAACACGTATCAGAAGACCAGAATGACAGGCACTCCAAGCATGACCCTACTGTTACACATTACCTTCTTCAGTGCAGTTGCTTAGTTCACAGGTATCAGCATATATAGTTAGTCAGGGTGAGAATGCTACCAATTAACTGCTGGCTTCGAAAGCCTTCTGAAGATTCTCAGGGTCATTGCCTTACCCATCTCATACATATAAATGTATGGGCACATAGCCCCTGTCATGTTTCCTAGCTTTCTTCCTTGCTCTCTCTCTTCATTGTCTAATCTTCAAGACCTCAAATTCCTTTTAATTGTGCTATACCTTTCTATTTGTATTTCTTCTTTTCAGTCCTTATACTAGAGAGACTATACAATATTTATAAATGTGGGTCTGATATATTTCACTTCTGAGTCTATCTTCAAGTGGAATCCACTTAAATATGAAGGCTTTGAGTTTATCTTTCTTTATAGCCAAGTAATAGTCCATTGTATAAAAACACTACATCTTTTTCATCCATTCCTCAGGTGATGGGCATCTTGGTTGTTTCCAAGATTTGGTTATCACAAATTGTGCTGCTATAAACAAAGTGCACATATTTCATTATAATATGATGTTATCAGTTCCCCTGGGAAAATTCCCAGTAGGAGGATAGTGGGCTTGAATGGGATTTCCTGTCCTAGTTTTTTAAGGAGTCTCCACACATTGAACCACTCTACATTCCCACCAGCAGTGGAGAAGGGTTCCTTTCTCCCCACAGCCGCTCCAACATTTGTTGTTGGTAGATTTCTTTATCATAGCCATTCTTTCTGGGGTGAGATGATAAATCAATGTTAATTTGCTTTTCACAGATGGCTAGTGATGTGGAGCACTTTTTCATACATTTATTCTCTTCTTTAATTTCATCCTCTGAGAAGTGTGTGTTCATCTGGGATACCTATTTCTGGATTGGGTCTTTAAATTTTGTGGCCCTAATGTTTTTTAGTTCCTTATAAATTATAGAGAGTAGACCTTTGTCTGAGTACTTATTTGTCAATATTTTTTCCAAATTTGTGAGTTGTCTTTTCATTTTGTTGGTAATCTCCTTTGACTTGCAAAAATTT
>NW_004524579.1:32333359-32339021 GCF_000260255.1 Octodon degus | reverse complement strand
GCCCCTTTTTCAAAGATAAGATGACTGAGAGTGTTTATAGAGGTTTCTGCATCTTCTAGTCTTCTCCCTTGATCTTCAGGTCTGTTGCATTGCCAGTACCATGCTGATTTTATCACAGTAGCCTTGTAGTACAATTTCAAGTCATGAATTATAATGCCACCTGCCTTATCTTTGTTGCCTTTGCTATTCTAGGTCTTTTCTGGTTCCAGATAAATTTTAGGAATGATTTCTCTAGGTCTGTGAGGTACGTTGGTGGTAGTTTGATAGGGATTGCATTAAATCAGTATAGCAATTTTGGGAGTATGACCATCTTCATAATGTTGCTTCTTCATATCCTGGAGCAGGGAATATCTTTCCATTTTCTGAAATCCTCTACAATCTCTTTTTTCAGAGTACTCTAATTTTGTTTGAAAGGACCTTTGACTTCTTTAGTTAGATTAATTCCAATGTATTTAATTTTTCATGGTGTTATTGTAAAGGTATTGTTTCTCTAATTTCCCTCTCAATGTGTTTGTTATCTGTGTGGAGGAATGCTATTGATGTTTGGGTATTGACTTTATTCTGCTATGCTACTGAATTTCTGTATTAATTCTAGTAGCTTCTTGGTGGAGTTTTTTTTTTTTTTGGGTCTTCTAAGTAAAGTATCACGTCATCTGAAAATAATGATAATTTAACTTCTTCTTTACCTAGTTTTATTCCGTTTATTTCTCTCTCTTGTCTAATGGCTCTAGCTAATGATTCCAAAACTATATTGAATAGAAGGGGTGATAGAGGACATCCTTGTCTTGTACCAGATCTGAGAGTAAAATATTTCAGTTTTTCCCCATTTAGAATTATGTTATCCATTGGGTTGTCATAAATAGCTTTTATCAGATTGAAGTAGAAGTCATCTATTCCAATTTTATGTAGGACTTTGAACATGAATGAGTGTTGGACTTTGTCAAAAGCCTTCTCTGCATCAATTGAGATGATCATGTAACTTTTAATTTTTGCTTGCATTCTACTTTGAAAGAAGGCTTATAATATGATTTTTTGCCTATGATACCAGTTATTATACTGAACAATTCACCCTTTGACCTATTCAATGTATAAGAAATAACACATACTAAAAAGCCTAGAAGCACTGAAGCATTAATTCAGAGGTGAAGTTACCTTAAGGAATAAAGTAGCATAGAGTAACAAATGCCAGTATCCCAAACCAGGAACAAAAGACCAATAGTAGGACAATTGTTTGCAAAGTAAGACCATGTCCTACCATCAAATAATATACCAGAAATATTCTAATGGAATTGTTTTCATTAAGTTACTTTGATTTTTAGGATTTTCTTCTTTAGATTCATAGTGTTGGATTCTTAAGCCATGCTTGAAGTATATTATCAGAAAACTCAGAAAGTGCCAGCACCATGACATATTTTTTTAGGTAAAGATAAATCATATTTCAAGGATGCCTAAAGGGAATCAAATAATGTTTCATATACATAAAACCAGAAGAACAGATCTCTCTCAAGATTAGAATAATAAAATGTAAGAAGACATACAAAATCTTTATTAAATGACCACACAGTAATCTGATACAATAGTTCCTGATACAAGAAAAATAGATTATGAACATACAGTACATTTCTTAAAATCCCAAAGTAAAACATGTTATAGATAAAAATCCATCTCTCACATTGTCATCCACCTTTTATAACTATTTCCCCTCTATATGGATACCCTCTTCCATATATCTATGTGCTGGTCACTGCATCTTCTCAACCATATTTGTCTTCCCATTGAATAACCCATTCCCTACAAAGTCTCTTCAAAATAGTACAACCATCACAAACTTCCCACTGCTACCAAATTTTTACATTGGTTAGCCCTCCTAAAAGAGGGAAACCAGATAAATTCACAATAAGAAGTTTCCAAGGGGTAATAGACTATTTACCATTTGATTTCTCCCCTCTTCTCCAATCTCATGTCTCATATCTTACCACTAGGCCCCTCCCTTCAAGCCACAGTGACCTGCTTTCACAAATATCTTCCTTCAGAATTTCATATAGTTTATGCTAGCACTGACTGTTGAACTTAGCATACTGCTAGGATACCAAACACCTAATAAAATAAATTATAAACAAAAATCAAGCACAGATTATATTTAAATAGATTATTTTCTACTTAACACAGTGACCCAACTTTGAGACTGTCAGCCCCAACAAGCTTCAGAATGAAATCTTGAATGCACATTCTCAGCTAGCAATACCAAAAGACTACATAAACTACGTACTTCTCAAACATGGGGATGACTATTTCTCAAATGTAAATAGATTATGAGGTGATATATAAAATCTAAACATATTCAAAGATCATATCAAATTCATAATTGGCTTATCATTAAATATCTTCTTAGCTCATACACAATAAGTAACTACTGCTATAACAGTTTTTTAAGATGTTGGTATTGTAAAAAGTATCCCATACCAAAAAAAAGTGTTGATAATCCCTAGTCCAGGACTTAATAACTCCTCAGACAAGGTTTGATGTATGTGGATTCCATTGTTTCAATATGTACTCATACAAACTGATATATTTCCTTTTACATTGATGAAGTCAAAAACATTTACAGGTATTAAGTTTTAGTATATGCATAGGAAGAATGCATTTACATATTTTACATTGGAGCAATACATTTAAAGTTACAAATGGAAAATACACAAATATATGTTTATATACATATACTAAAGTCCATACTATCAGCTAACCAGGCCCACAGGGCTGTTTTGTATGACATGTCCCATCCCACATAGTTCATTAGCAGCAACCAATAGAGAATTCAATATTCATAGATAACTCTAAGGTAGGTTGATTGCTTGGTCCTCCTTGAATTTGGGAATCTTCTTAAACTCACTTTGTTTCCTTAAGAAAAGTTGGGCTAAGATGTGGTCCGCCGTGGCCTGGATATAATCATCCATATCAAGGGTTTGCAGCTGATGGTATAAAAATCCAAAAGATGCGTCAGCACAAACTGTTCCCATTCTGCAGAGATCTTACAGCTGTCATGGCATGTGCAGCGCTGCCTGATGTCTGCTATGGACTTCTTCACATGCTTACCTTGAGCACCAGTCTTCCCTTGCCATGGCAAGCTCACCTTTCAACTCTAAGTATGGAGTGTCTAATGGCTAGAATGGCTGAGGAAATTGAAGATTTCCTTAGAAGGAACTTCTGAACTAATGGGAAATGGTTCTCTGCGAGAAGCAAGCAGGTTGTCTTTCTTCCTGTGAGCAAAGACTAACAGCCAAGCACTTCTCAGAGCCCCAAGCCCAGGGCACATGATAAGGTAAACCTGCTACCAAATAAGTGATCCCAGTTCTCCACAGCCAGACACCAGTCTCTCCCCACAGGGCTGAAAAATCTCTGCCTGGGCTGGATATCCAGTGGGCTGAGTCTACTTTGACTACTCTATGTCTTTCTTTGTCCCATATATCATGCCCCATTCCCTTCTTTATTCCCTTCCCTCTCAGTCTTTTCTTAATTTCTGTTTGTTTCTATGTATAAGGATCCATCTCTTGTGCTTGCCTGGCAAGTACAAGGGCCTGAGTTCAATCCCCAGTTCTGCCAAAAAAAAAAAAAAAAGATCCATCTCTTTACTTCCTTTCTTCCTTTCATATTCCTGATACAAAATATACCCCTTTTATAAGCCTTTCTCACTACTCACTCCAACTGGGTAATGGGGGACTATCATTACGCAAATGTATATTGTACACTCCTAAGGGCAGAAATAGGAATAAAAAATTCCTCCTATCCAAAATTCTAATCATTCCTTTCTTCCCTGTTATAGATCACTCCATAAGTTGTTTCTTTTCATTTAAAAATTATACCTCTATCTCTTCATAAAATATTCATAATCTTTATTTTTGGCTTATACTAAATGGTTATCAATATTTTATCCTTTCACATTTTTAAAATTTTAATAGTTGATATTAGCCTTTGATGGCACATTAAGTTGTACTTATCTCTGATATTTACTTTATTAACTTTTTACCTTTGTAATATTTTATAGCTTACTCTTTATTTTGAATTCTCTTTTCCTATTTTTTTTATGTATTTAGTACAGGGTCTACAGGGTCCCATTACTCAGATCTGACTCATAGTGATCCTCCTGTTTTCAACCTCCAAAGCACTGGGATTACAGGTGTCCAGTCTCATTCATTGTCTTAGCATGCTCCAGGGGCAGGGCCAGCACAGCAAGCTGGGGATCAAACCTGGTCCCTGTGTCTGCCTAAGCAGGTGCTTTAATCAACTGAGCCATCTGGCTGTCCCTTTTCTTAAATGTTTAAACTCTAACTTGCTATTTTTAACATAAGTTTTTTCTTCTTTTTTGTTTATATTTTCTTGAGTTGGATTTTTCTTGCTGATTTGGTCTTAAAATGGCTGTAGAAAATGGTGCCAAGGAGGTGGTAATGCCAGTAAGTACGAGTCACTAGAATCCTCCCAGCAGTCTACAACCAACTGTAGGTTCTGTCTCTTTTTCACATAGATCTCTATGAACCTTATCCAGATATACCCAGGAAGGTTTTGAGCCAGAGGGAATCAGGTACTGGAACATTCCAGTCATCCCCACAGAAGGTAGGACATTGTTCTAGGAAATAAGCACCACTGAACAGGCATACCCTGCTTTTGGGCTGAAGGCCTGCATAATTCTGAACACAATGTGTTCACCCCTGGGCCTTTGCTGTGTGTCCCTGCAGGAAGAACCACAGCCAGAAGACAGGTCTGTCTGCTCCCAGATTCATACCAGGTGTTCCTAAACAGACTGTTAAAATTCTCACTCAGTATCAGAAGGTAACCTAGTCCTAAGGACTCCTAAATATCTAAAGTTCACAGGAAAGGGAGGAAAAGGAGATTAATTTAAAACAAAAAATTTAAAGGTGGCATTGTAAAGTGCTTTGTACATACACCAAGTCCTTAATAAATCATGAGTGAATTTTAAGAGCAACAGGTTAATTCAGTGAATAGTTATCTAATTTATGCTTTATAGTTTAAATCCTATTAGAAATGCTTAAAATATCATGAGAAAAAAATGTTAATTACTCCAAAGTTTCTTTCCATACATAAGAACCTCTCTCTGTCACTCTGTCTCTGTCTGTGTGTGTGTGCATGTGTCTATGTGTGTGTGTGTGTGTGTGTGTGTGTGTGTGTGTGTATCTCCCTTTCTCATTCAATGTCTCTCTTCCCTGCACATCCCATCCATGTAAGAGGAACAAAGCAGGCATGCTCACTTCAAGTCCTCCATCTTTATATTCAGCATCTGACAAACCTTCAAGGAGCAGCTGCTACTTTATGCTATAAGGTGTTTAAGAATGTGTCTTAACATGCTGGGGAAATAGCTCAGTAGAAAAAGTGAGTAGAAAAGTCCTGAGTTCAATCCCTTGTACCACAAAAAAAAGTGCCTCAACATAAGTGTGCCTAGTTCATTTTTGGATCAATTTTGGAAATTCATTTGCCCACAGATATTAGTCTCATTCTCTAATATCTACTTGGTTAGGGACAGCGAGATAACTCAGTAGTCTAAAGTGCCTGCTTAGGCAAGGTTAGGCAAGCACAGAGACTGTGATTTGATCCCCAGCACCACATTCCATGCCAGCCTTGTCCCCAGGGAAGGCTGAGCTGCCCACAAAAA
>NW_004524579.1:32330873-32333069 GCF_000260255.1 Octodon degus | reverse complement strand
GCACACATTTACTTAATGAGAGCCCTGCTTGGTCAACACACTGCTTAACAGAGTATTGTACAGATTACTAACACAGCATTCTCTCTTCAGTGGACATATCCTTACCTTGTCTCTGGTGCTGAAGGCAAGAATGAAAAGCAAATCCTCATCACATGTGCTCTTAATGTAATGCTGGGTTCCAATGGGGAAAAATATCACATCTCCAATGTGGATGTTAAATTCTACAGTACCCTGAGTACTGATAATACCTACCTAAGGAATAAAATTTATGTTTACAAAAATAAAGTACAAAAAAGCAAATATTCATTAAAGATAAACATTGATAGCTAAGAACAAGTGACTAAAAAAACATGGTTATAGGAGGATTTCTTAGTGACAGTACAGTGCAGAAGATGAAAGCCATCTTTCACAGAAATTCTTTTTTCAGAGATAGAGACCCCCAAAATTCAAAATGTACTGAGATAAGTAATACTAAAACTGCACTGCTGAGTTCATATATAGAACATCATATAAAAAATGTATCAATTGCTATTTTTTAATTAAGAACCACAAAGTCTGTTCCATGTACAAAAGGCAAATCCTTCAGTTCTGCAGAGAATTTACAGTTCAGAGTTTCACTACCCTTAAGCCTTCATTTCTAACCATCTTAGCAGTCTTTCTTAAAAGAATTGGGGACTAAATATATGTACAAATACACAATGAGCACAACAAACATAAAGTCTCTGAAATATAATTTGTGGAAGGTTGTAATGCTTTTCCCAAAGCATTAAAGTTTTCAACTCTAAAAACATAGAACAAATCTTGCTACAACATGAGTGAATTTCAATCAGATTTTCATTCTTTCAAATCAAGAAAAGCACAGCCTAAAGAGGTCCATTCCACTTCTGTATATATTGTAGATTTCCCAAGAGACCCACATGAAAGTCTAGAATAGACTTTTGGTCAAATCACTTTATTAATACACTACACAGCTTGACTTTCTTTAATGGCACTCATACAAGGTATCACAGAAACAAGACTCTCTGAAGAGTCAAACAAAGTATTAATAATTTCACCCAGAAAACAAGTATATATTTAGAGTATCTTGCATCAGCTGGAACAGATGGCAACCATACTGATGTCTCACACCACCCCAGCTACCCCAATTCACATAATACTGAGAAGTAAGCAGCTGCTTCACACTCCCACAGAGAAAGCCATTCCACTTTGCATGATCTGAGTGCAAAACTCTCAAAATCTAAGCAAATATTCCAGACCTTCCATCAAACAAAGTCTTTATCACTTCTAATATATTCTTAGCTCCTTCTCATGCACACCTTTAATCTCTGATTCATCAAACTTGGAGGCCATTTATTACGGTCTGTCTGTATAGCATCATCTGTCAAAACTGTACCCAGAAAGCTATTGGGACTGTCATTTTATGTCACTAAGGACTGTACTAAAACAACAATAACAAAATCTCCCATTCACTCTTTATGCATTTACAAACACGAAAAAATATTTATAGAGAAATTACCTTTCCACAACCACTCAATACATATCCCATTTCATTAGCATTAAAATGAAAATGTGGTTGTCGTAATCCATTGTTATAAATTCTGAGTGTACTCAAACTGAGAGCATTCTCATGCTTTAAAAGGAAAAAGAAAAAATTCAGTTATTTTGTCAACATGCTACTTTAAAACTTAACTCATGAAATAAAAAATAAGCAATATTTATGCCTCTCTATGGAATTTTCTATGTCCTTAACACTTATTATATCACTTGTTCCTCACAACAATCTTATAAAGTCTGTAATATTATTCTCTTCACCTTACATGTGATGGAGTTAAAATCTAAGTTGGTTGAGGAATTTACTTATGAGCACATAGCTAAGTGGCAGAACTTAGCTAGGTAGGTCAGTGTCGGTAGAATCTGACCTACTGACACTGATGTCACTTCTACGCAATACAGTCAGTTGAGCATTTAAAACAAATGCATGCCTGTCATTCTGGTCTTCTGAATACAAGCTACTTGTCATGAAATGCCAGGTGCTGCTGTGCTGTCTCTTGGGTAGATGGTTGTTCAAAAAGAATTGGGTGGTGAATGAAGGCAAGAGATAGGAAAAGGAATATTGTGGGACTGTCCTGTTTCAAGGTTGTATATGGTTAGATTTTTGGACTTATGTGTAAACATAAGAAGTACATAATTCTTTAT
>NW_004524579.1:32316557-32330673 GCF_000260255.1 Octodon degus | reverse complement strand
AAGGAAAGCCAACATCTTGGCCCTAGCCTTCCAAGGTCAGTTAAGACTCAGGACATATGAGAACTTGAACTGTATCATCATGTAACTCAGTAGTGTCCCAAATTTTCTGATCAAGGAGATTATGGGGCCAAAAAGGAAAGTGATCAATGATGTAGAGTGTGCCTAAGAAGAGTCACATGGAGAGAAAACATTCTCTCAGGCTTTCACAGAGAGCACATTGGCCAAGCAATGGCTATGACTCATCCACATGGCTGACACTGACAAAGGTTCTGCAATCTGAGGTACAGAATCTCAGCATAAATCCTGAGGGGATTTCACTGACCTTATCAGAACCAAAAGCTACAACTCTTGTTGCATAGGTCCTGCTTTACCTTGGTCTTAAACATCCAGCAGAAAAGTATAAAAACGAAGTATAGGAAGTAAAGTCGTGCTGTTATATTGAGCTGTAGGGGACTCAGGTCAACAATTTCTGACATTGCCAGTCAAGCGGCAGACCCAATACTATTATAGACTACTGAACTCTTTCAGAATATTTTGCTGAGTTAACACTGCTATAATATTCAAATAACGGAACTTAACAAAAAAGGGGGGATACAGATGAATGTCCATTTTGTATCTGTATATTCAAAGTGGTTAGGAGAGATATATAGTTACATTCTCTTAATGAATAGAGGGATTTGTTCTAATAGTGTTTGTAAATAGGATTTCAAGCCTGCATCTTGTACAGCAATTAACCACTAGGAAGAATGTATGCAGTGTGCTAATTATTGAAACTGTCCTACCAATTTGGTTTGAAACTGTCTCATTTCTATTTGTTTCTCAATAAAATTATGGAATAAAAAATAAAACAAATACAAAGATAACTCTCACACATATCTAGCCTTTTTACTGATGTAACCTCCATGTCATAGGAGTTAAGTTCGTAGATCTTCACTGAAGCCTCAGTTAATAATTTACTTTGATCAAGTTAGCAAATGCTTAGCTAGATCTTTCCTTTTTCTTTTGTTCAAAAGATACCTGAATCCAATCTAAATCTCATATTTCATCCATGTGAATGCTCATCAGAAAATTTTCTCAATTACCTCATTGAGGAACTCACTGAAAATTTTTTCATTGTTGCTTAGTTCATTTCCATTCTTCAAATAATGTGCCATTTGTATCACTCCACCTGGAAACCGATATTCTTTTGAACCTGAGTCAGCATTTAAGAAATAAAATAAGATCAACCATTAAAAAATGATAAAGTAGAAATATTTAACTAAAAAGCTTCATAAAACAGTATATTATACCTTTAAGGTCAAAAAAGTATCTCCATACAAGGTTATCTGGAGACTGTACATAACTAGCATTCATAACCAGCTCTGCCAGGTTGTGAGGAAGATTAATCCCCTGGTCTTCTGTTTGCTTATGAAATTTCCTAATGAAATTAACTCCACCTTCAGGCTGAAACACACAAGAAACTATGTAAGATGTTTGTTGGACATTCTACAAATTGTAATAATAGAAATGTGAGTAGCTAAAGGTAGGATAGGATAGTCCCAGGTGGTTCTCATGACTGAGGCAGAAGGGCTCTCCTCAAGTAGCATTATGCTTATAATACTTGTGAAAATCCCATAAATTTTTAGTGTTTTGGTTTTAAATATTTGGTATTTTATGGTAAATAAAACCCCTACAATTTGTTTATCAGTAAAATTATGGCAAAAAAAAGCCCTACAAAAATACACATGGGTCTACATGCTTACCAATATTCCCTCTAATGAACCATTTCTCTTATTTCTCCCTATAGCATTAGACTACCAGAGTACTCTAAGATAATCTCAAAACTTCTTAAGCAGATTCCTGAGCTGAGCACAGAAGCCCCTCCATTGCTCATCCTGGGCCATCACCAAGTCTTTCCCATTGGCAATGTCAGCATCCATCTGTTAGCAGCCACAGCCAGCCCTCTGTAACAGCGCCAGCCCCGCCCCACTGCTAGTGCCCTTCTACCCCAGTAACACCGTACATAGGTATTAGAAGTGATTTATAGTTAGATAGGAATAAGAAGTTCTGCTGCACTATTCCATAGTAGGGTGACAATAGATAATATAATGTACTACACATTTTAAAAATCTGGAAGAAAGGATTTAAGTGTTTTTTTCTCATAAAGAAAGAAATAGTGAATGTTGACGCTATAGACATGTTTAATCTGATTGAAAGAGCATACAATGTGTACATGTATCAAAATATCTCATGGTATTCCATTCATATATACAATTTTGTTTTATTCATTAAAAAGTAAAACTTTTTAAAAGTAGCAATTCTTGAGGAAAAGTATTGGATTCTCAGTATGAGTTTAGGGGAAAAATGATTCCAATATCATCCACAAACTTTCTTCATAGAAAGAATAAGTAAGCTCATGATTTATCCAAAATATAAATTACAGCAATTTTTCCATTGATTATGTCACAATCTCCTGCTAACACATTGTAAGTTCCTATGGAAACCCTCCATAAAGAAAAATAAAAAGTAACTCAATTGCCTAAAAGTTTTGTCTTTAGTAAGAACATAAGAAACATTTTTGAGTCAATGATTCAACTGTTACTATACCTATGAGCAAAATTTTGCATCTGTGCTCACCGCTTCCCTATAAACAAATAGTTCTACCATCTTGGAGATTATATTATAAATATTTTCATGGTGAAAGGGATTTTCAAAGCTGTACATACCTTAAGAGACCTGGAAGCAATGTCTTCAGGTGTAGAGAAAAATACATCATCAACATCCAGAGTCTGAAGTTCATCATGTGTAGAAAAGAAGAGCAGGAAAAAGCAGTCTTCATTACCCACATTCTTTACCCAGTGCAGTGTATTTTTAGGGAAGAAGATTACTTGGCCAGCTGTGACATTGTATGTGGTAGCTACTTCACCACCATCATCTACCACCCCAATCCATGCTGTGCCCTGAAATATGAACAGAAAAGCATATCCCATATCACTTTAGAGTGAGGTTTTTTCAATTTTTCACTGCCTGATTCTAAGACATTAGCTCAGATTTGTTTCCTAGTACCACCACCCCATGAAATTTTAATTGTGCACTTTCCAGTTAAGAAAAGACATGCACACAATTTTAATAATAACAGGAGCTAAAACTTGGTGCTTTTATTATTTCAGGTATTCATGTGAGCAATCCATCTGATTCAATTCAATTATTACTTATATCAATCCTATGGGCATAATACTTCATATTTCCCATTTTATACGTGAGAAAACTGAGGTTAGCAGGCATGTATAATTTTCCCAGGGTTATTCATCTCAGTCAAGGTAAAGCTGGGTTGGGACCTCAGCAGTATGGCTCCAAAGTTGAACTTTCATCCATAACATACTTTAATTCTGCTAATATGAATTCTATACCTTCTCTCATTTTGTACCCTATTCTTCAGTATTACCTTTAAGGTATCTAGAGAAGATACCATTATTTCTGTATCAGAAACTGATGTTCACATACTGTAACATGTTCGGGTGGCTGAAAAGCCTTTGAAACAGATATAGAACCTGAATGTAAAAGCTATATATGACAAACCTGCAGTCACCATCACACTAAATGTGGTAAAGCTAAAAGCATCCTGCTTAAAATTAGAAGCAAGATAAAAATTCCACTATCACTTCTTCTATTCCATACAGTTCTTGAAACATTAGCTGTAGAAATTAGGCAAAGGAAAGAAATAAAAAGGGATACATAGAGGAAAAGAAGAAGTCAAATTATCATTATTTTCAGATAACGTGATACTCTACATAGAAGATCCCAAGAACTCCACTAAAAACTCTTAGAATTAGTAACAAACTTCTATAAAGTAGCAGAACACAAGATCAATACACAAAAATAATTTGCATTCATGTATATCAACAATTAATGGGATGAAATTATGAAAATAATACCATTCACAGTAGCTTCAAGAAAAAATTAAATACGTAGTAATTAGCCTAAGCAAGGAAGTAAAAGACCTCTATAAAAAACCTAGAGTACCTTGAAAGGGAAATTGAACAGGACATCAGAAAATGGAAAAATGTCCCCTCCTGCTGGTTATACAGAATCAATACTGTCAATGGCCATATTCTCCAAACTGTTACACAGATTAAATGTAGTCTCAACCAAAATATCAATAGCATACTTTACAGATCTAGAAAAAATAATTGTAAAATTCATATGGAGGTCCAGTGAGAAAGCTCAGCAGCCTAAGCACCTACTTTGGCAAGAACAGGGGCTGGGGCTGCCCTGAGGTGCACTGAGCTGGCCACTGAGTCTGGGCATGGTGGTGAATGCCTGTAATCCCAGTGTTGGGGAGGCTGAAAGCAGGAGGATCACTACAAGTCCAAGTTGTGTAGAGAGACCCTGTACCAAATACACAAATATTTTTAAAAAATCATATGAAGCCAGAAGAGACCCAGAATAGCAAAAGCAACTTTCGGCAAGAGCAAAGAAGTGAGATATAGCAATACCTGACTTCAAGCAATACTACAAAACAATAGTTATAATAATGACCAGGCACTGGAAAAGACACAGATATGAGAATCAATGGGACAGAACTGAGGATACACAGCCAGAGAGATAGCTCAGCAGGCTAAGCGCCTGCTTAGGCAAGTTCAGGGACCAGAGTTCAACCCCCAGCACAACATGCAGCATGAGCCCTGTCCCCAGGGGTGCTGAGCTGGCCATCAAGACTGAGTATGATGGTGCATACCTATAATTCCAGAACTCGGGAAGCTAAAAACAGGAGGCTCACTACCAGTCTAAGCTGTGTAATGAGACCATGTACCAAATACATTAAAAAAGAAAGAACTGAGGATATAAAAACTTCTCCAGACACACTCAACTATCTGATCTTCAACAAAGTGCCAAAGCATATGTTGGAGGAAAGATAGCCTATGCAACAAGTAATGCTAGGAAAACCAGTTCTCCCTGCAGAGGATTGAAACTGGACCTTTATCTCCCACCATATTCTGAATTGAAATCAAAATGGACCAAAGATCTAAACATTAAAACATGAGCATTATATATGTTCCCAACATACTTTGCTGCCTTCTAAGTCATTTACTTTGCAACACATTACTGCACAGTTGTAAATAACTTATATACTGTAACATCACTTTCAGTTATGTGTAAAGAAATTAATTAAAGTGCTAGAAAAAATTAAACCTACCGGAAAATAAAATAGGTAAAACACTTGAAGACATAGGTGCATGGAAGGATTTTCTAAACAGAATTTTAATTGGACAAGAAATAGTGGCAGGAATCAGTAAGTGGGATTATATAAGACTAAAGAGCTTCTGTGCAGAAAAGAATGAACCAGTAGAGTAAAGAGAAACCTAAAGAATGAGAAAAAACTTTTTCCAGCTATTCCTCAGACAGAGGACTAATATCTAAAATACACAAAGAACTCAAAAATTTAACCTAAAATTAAAGATCCAGTCAACAAACAGACAAACAAAATGAACAGACACTTCACAAGGGAAGAAACACAAATGACAAACACAAAAGAAACAGTCATTGTTGGTGGGAATGTAAGCTAGTACAGTCATTATGGAAATCCACATGGAGATTTCTAAAAGAACTGAAGTTAGAATTCTATCAGACCCAGAGATTATTCAATCACCTGGCTAGGTACCTTCCCCAAAGTGCTTAAGTCATCGTAGTACAGCAATGCATGCATACCAGTGTTTATAGCAGCATAACTCATGCTAGCTAAATCCTCAAAACAACCTGAATACCCATCAACAGATGACTGAATTTTAAAAAGCAAAGGAACATGTGCTATTTATCTATAATGGAATACTATTTTTCTACAAAGAATTACAGATTTGAGATGCTTGTAGGAAAATGGATGCATCTGGAAAATATAATGTTGAGTGAAATAAACCAGATACACAAGTTTAAGTACTATCTGGTATTTCTCATTTGAGTGAGGCAAATTGTAAATAAGAGAATAATAAAGGATGGATAGAAGGAGATGAAGAAATGGCCTCTTGCAAGAGGGAAGTCCAAAGAAAAAGTGTGACGGGTGAGGAAGAGAGGAAGGGAAAATAAACAGGATGATGACAGGCCATTCTCAAGAGCCTAATAACCGAAGTAATACAAATATTATATGCTATAACATGAGCTAAGGTTAATAATATCAACAAGAATGAAAAATAGGATACAAGAATTAGGGGACGATGGAGAAAGATGGAAGGAATTTTTTTTAAAAAAGAAAAAGAAACAACCTGTAGTATGTAGTAACCACTCCCCAAGAAGACTGTAAACATGTGCTAATTAAAATTTTTAAAGAACTCTTTGTTCTGCTTATAGAGACATGCATAATTTGGATTCAGCTGGGAATTAAAATGGAAAGGTGAACATTTAAAGAGCTCTCTCCAAGCCAGTGATACAGCTCAGTAACATAGCACCTGCCTGGCAAACTCAATGTCCTAAATTCAATTCCCAGTTCAAAAAACAAACAAACAAACCAAAAAAGAGCTCTCTTTTTGTCTGAATACAGAGGACAGGAATGTCTACTTATTCTTATCAGGTGATCAACTCCCTAGATGTAAGGCAAAGGCAGGATGATGCTGATGGGATCCTTACAGTGATGAGTGAGCCAGGAATACCAGCTACCTCAGCTGCCTGGCTTCTCTCAGCCTCAACTCCAAGGCATCTTGAAGATGCTCAGAAGCAGTCCACATGAGTGAGTACAATGGAGCAACCTCTTACTCATTCTGTTTGATGGGTTTTTGCCCTGACTATAAGTGAGTGATCTCAGTTTTCCTGGGCTCTAGAGAATATTCAACATCATGCAGTCCAATTTTGGAAATTTAGATTGTAAAATCCCTCTGGACTTGGAGAACAACCTCTCCAGACTAAGCTGGATCCCAGAGTCTGCTGTCCACTCCACCATGCTCTAGTTCAGTGTCCCTAGTGTGGAGTTTGCTGCAGGGAGCCCCCTCCAGGAAAGTCCACTTTGCTGGCTTTTCTTTCTCTTTATACTCTAACACTGATCAGTGAGGATATAAAAACTAATTTTTTGGAGAGTATCTCCATTACATACTTTATATATATGGAAAAAAAACAAAAAGTCAGAAAGCAATGACTTTGTCCCAGCCAGCCAACAACTTCATATACCCACATCCAAATATCCGAAAAGATGTACATGATACATAGAAGATAGATGATAGATAGATAGATAGATAGATAGATAGATAGATAGATCTTTAGAAAAGCTTCCTAACCTCTCTGAACCTTTCATGAGAAATAAAGATTAGGTTTCATATAGATAAAGCTAATATTTTTTCCTGTTCTAAATTCTAAAACTGAATGAGGGCAGCCAGAGAGATAGCTAAGTGGCATAAACACCTGCCTGGCAAGTACAAAGTCCTGAGTTTGATCCCCAGTACCAAAAAAAAAAAAAAAGTGTCTTTAAAACTGAATGAATTGTCCAAGTAAAAGAGAGGGGCTTAATTAACAGTAGCAAATATTACACCATAAAATCATCTGCATATCTGTTAACTAGAGCCCGAAGGCAAAGCCAAACTCTTGAAAGTACTAGAGAAAGGTTAGTCACTGCCATTTCTCCAAGACCTAGAAAACAGAAGACCAATAAACACACTAGTTCATTTGGAATTAATAAGTTATTTGAAATTTAAGTAAGTACACTATTTCACTTCCATCGGTCTGTATTTCACCTGACTTCAGAACACTCTGAAAGGGCTAAACCACAAAAGGCCATCCAATTACACCTGTCTTAGAAGCTCCCAACTGAACACTAGCAAACTAGTTTGTTATTCTAGCTGCTACTTTTTTCTTTACAACAAAGCTGCTGTGTCTTTGATCATTAGATCATAGTTGCCAATTTTGGCTCAGAAGACCAAATAGTAATCTTATTTTAACAATAGTTTGTGAAATATAATTTCATACTGAAGAAAAAAGTTCAAAGTGATGACAAAAATAATTAAGCAGACCTATGCTCAGACGCACTGCTAGCCAATCTAACTGAATCTACTTGAAAGCCTTGATATTCATCTAATAATTAAGTAGGGTGTTAAGAGATTTTGTAACAATTTAAAATAATACCCTGAGGACATACACTGTAGCTGCTAAAAGCAGAGTGTGGGTAGACCAGTTATACCTGTACCAGATAGCCATGTTCATTGGCATTGAAGTGCCAGTGAGGGGCCCGGAGGCCCTTGCTCTTTATTCTCAGGGTACCCAGAGTCATCTGTGATCTCTGACTGTTCAAGCTGGTGCCAAAGGCCTCTTCTTCATCACTGACATAGTCTTTGATATTGTTCCTATACCGGGCCCACTGGATCGCACCACCAGGGAACTCAAACACCTAAAAAAATCAATAAGAAATCATTATCATGGAGGACATCTCCTAAGGAACGTGAGGATACCAGTCCTATATACAGAGTAGGAAGGAGGCAAAATGGAAAAGGCAATGGTGGTGAGGTGAATTTTGGACATTTGAAGACAAGGAATAGCTCAACAACAGGGCAGGAATGATAATAGTAGACTATACAGTGCTCCTAGTCTAAAATATGTTAGACATAGAAAGGACACTGAACTTGGCAAGTGAATAAAGGAATTTCCACTTGTTCATCTGAAATAGACCCTCCAGCTAGACACACAAGATTACTGAAGAAATTTATGCCTGAGGCCCACATCAACCCACTTGTTCCTCTTCTCTATCCTCCACTTCCATTCCTCCTACTGCCCTTCCAATAAAAAAAAAAAATAGAAAAAAAAAAGCTTAGCAACATGCAATGGAAAGACAGTTTTGAAATATTTAGAGGTTTATATTTTCAATGTCATGATTTATACCTTTGACTTAGGTAAATGGTTAAGAAACTGGAATTTGGGATCAACAGCCTTCTGTACGTTGAGAACTGCTGTTGTTCTGGTTGACCAAGCAGGTTGAAGCTGAACATTTAAGCGAGGCTGGGAGTTAACGTAAACCAAGGAGACAATCAGTACTCCTATTGCTGTGGTGATAAAGCAGGCCAAGAGACACATAAGGAAAATCTTCATCAATGACCATGGCTTCTTCTTTTCCTAGGAGAAATTATGAGGCTATTATTCTCTATTTGTGACATATCAGAAACACTATGTCATAATGCCCATATTTCAGGGGAAAAAATGAACCTTCCTACACTACTGGTGGTTTTAGTACTACTATGGAAATCATATGGAAGTACTAAAAAAACTAAAACTAGAACTACCATGCGATCCAGCTATAATACTCCTTGACATACACTCACAGGAATTAAAGTCAGTATATCCCTTTTAGGGTACCTACATACCCAAGTTTATTGAGGCACAATTCACAATAGCCAGAATAGAGAACCAGCCTACATGCCCATCCATGAATGACTAGGGAAAGAAAATGTAGCATATGTACACAACAGCATATTATTCAGCTGTAAAGAAGAAAATTATAGAATTTTCAGGAAAATGGATGTAACTAGAGATCACTATATTAAGAAAAAAATCCCAGGTTTAGAAAGTTAAGTGTCTCATGTTTTCCCTAATATGTGAACTCAAAATAGGAGAGAGGGAATGAAAGTACAAGACAGACTCTTAGACAAAAGGAAGGGGAAAAGGATTGGGGGATAGGGATATAAAGTAGGGAGATAGGAGAGTAAATCAATCAAATATATGCACCTATGAAAATAAGACATTAAAACCCGAAATTTTGTATAACTAATAGATATTAATTAATTTTTTAAAAACAAGAAATTATAACACAGGCAGATGGGGTGGATATCATTTGAAGACATTAGAATATAGCTATCTACAAGCCACAGACAAAAACCTAGAATGAAACCAATCCTGATGACACCCTGATGGTGGAATTCTATTATTTAACTTGCACTCTCAAAAAAAAAAAATTACCTTTTCTATTTTTTTTTTTCAGTACTGAGGATGGAACTCAGGCCCCTGTGCTTGCCAGGCAAGCACTTATTCTACCAAGCGATCTCCCCAGCCCTCTATTTTCTTAAATGTGTCTTTCTACTAATTTCAACTATATCTGACTGATAAAATCAAAGAATTTATTTGAAAGTGGACTTAAATTTTTTATCTCTTTTAAATTGAATTAAGAAATGATCAGAACAAGACATACAACCTGTCCTAATAAGACACCTGGCCTGTGGCATCTTTCATGAGCTCTGTGTTTGGATACTGGGGGGAACAAGTCTCTAGATAGAAACACAGAAATTTTGCAATGGAAAAAGTGCTAAAGATTTTAATTAACCTCCATGTCCCGGTTCCCTGGTAAGGCTCAGAAAGGAGCAATGATTTGTGAAAAGCAACCTCTTGTCTGTAACTGGAAGTCTGCAAAGAAGTCCTCTGGATTCTGCACTGTTTCCTCTAAACCATAGCACTACAACTCTACATTATTTGGGGATCATTAAGACTTAAATTCGAATGACAGAACTAAACAAAAAAGGGAATACAGATGAATGTCCATTTTATATCTGTGTATTCAAAATGGTTAGGATAGATATATAGTTACATTATCTTAATGAAAAGAGGGATTTGTTCTAATAGTGTTTGTAAATAGGATATCATGTCCACATCTTGGACAGCAAATAACCACTAGGAAGAGAGTATGCAATGTGTTAATTATTGGAACAGTCCTACTGATTTGATTTGAAACTGTCTTATTGTTATTTGTTTCTCAGTAAAATTATGGAAAAAAATAAAGCAAAAAAAAAAGGACTTGAATTAATTCTGGCAGTACAACATTTTCAAAGAAAAGGTGACATTTACATAAATCTCTAAGCTCACATTTGCGTTAATTTTTAAAAATGACAGCATATAACTTTATACATCTCAAAAAGCATTACTTTACTCAATACAATTGATATTTCTTAGTTACTGACTTTCATTAGCATTTCTCAACTTTTTTCTACCATATTCACATTAAGACATACAGATCTTATTGTGATCTAGTATAACACATATATGTAAATATAGACAAAAATATACATATACTCTATACAAACCATTTAATAAAAATTTACCAAACAATACTTGTATCCTATTCATGTTCAAATGCCAATTTCAACCCCTATATGTATTGCCAGACTAGAATATTCAACTTGGAGTTTACCTAAATCTCTTTAAATAAAAGACAAGACAAAATATTATCGTGCCTCCTTAAACTAATAAAAGAAAGAAAACGTTATGAACAGGGACAATAAAAAATCAACTGAACAGAAAAATAAAAATTGAAACTTTCTTCCTTTAACTTCTCTAAAGTTTACTGACCAGCATGGATAAGATATTACCTCTAGTAGGTCCCATTGAAACAGTGTTTTACTTAGTGATAATAATCATTAAGTTAAACACCACAGCACTATAAGCAGCCATCCAAAGTGTATTAGGCCATTAGTAAAGACCTAGAGGAGATGTGAGTTTATAAAGTTTATGAGAGACAAGCACAGCAAGAATAGAGCAGGAGATGCTAACCTCTTGAGGAGAAGACATGACCTAAAGAGTGGGTCTTTCCTGAGCTCTGCATAAGTGTCTCAGGGGATGTAACCTCACAACCTAAATCCCACCTTACCATTCTGGATATGGTGCTTATCTTTCCCACAGACCGAGTATTCTGTGCTCCATCTTCATGTATTTCAAATGCTGAGTTGTCCATTGGCAGAAAGGATCACACAATTCACTGGAAAAGCAAAAAGGGAGAGAAAATCACAGATTTAGGAAACTGGGAAAACCCTAAGAGGAGAATAAGAACCTATAGGTAAGGGAGTACTTATATAGAGCTGACAGTTAAGGAAGTTAAACAAGGAAACTGGCCCTCAAGTTAGAATCTTGGTTTAAAAAAAAAAAAAAAAACTAACTTGAAAGAACTGTCAAACAAAAGGCTAGTTAAGATACTTCCTTTGGTTCCCATTTTTAGCACACTGATATACTCAGTGTGTGCCAGAAATTATGCGAAGTGTTTTACAAACATGTGGTTTCATTCTTACCATAAATCTATCAGGTGACATAATTACTCCCATTTTTCAAATAAAGGAAACTGATAACACATATACAGACACTAATCATCATTGCTAACTTTTATTTCCTCCTCTTACTAAGTGCTTTACAAACATGGTGATCTCACTTTCATAGCAACTCTGTAATGTTCTACAGTGATTCCCTTTTCAAATCAGAAAACTAAGATAAAAAAGTGCAGGAAATGCCCCAAAATCAGAGCCAGTTTTAATGCTAGGCCAAAGTACCTACTATCTTATGAGGAGACATGGACTAAAAAGTGGGTCTTACACTAATGTAATGTACCATTACATTAGTACATTATTGGTAAGATGAAATCTTTTACACCCAAATCAGTCTTGCCTGGAATATTATTATTATTTTGTATTTAGTACAGGGTCTACGGTGTCTCACTACAAAGATCATACTTGTAGTGATTCTCCTGTTTTCAGCCTCCCAAGAGCTGGGATTACAGGCACGTACCACCATGCCCAGTCTCAGTCCCCATCTCAGTGTGCCCCAGGGGCAGGGCCAGCACAGAATGCCAGGGATTGAACCCCAGTCCCTGCTCCTGCCTAAGCAGACACTTTAATCCCCGGAGCTATCTGGCTGACCCTGATTATTTTTTTAAAAGATTGAATTCTGTATTTTGCAGCAACATTGATAGAACTAGAAGAGATTGTGTTAAGTGAAATAAACTCACATAGAAACACAAATATCACATGTTCTCATTTGTATATAGAAACTAAAATATTAGTCTCATAGAAGTAGAGAATAGTGATTATCAAATCAGTATACAAGAGCAGAGCTAGATTAATGGTAGTTAATAGGGACAAGGGTGTAGACAGATAGAAAGAATATCTTCTAATGTTCCATAGCATCATAGAATAATATTGGTCGACAGCAATTATTCAAACAATATTTCAAATAACTAGCAGAGAGAATTCTTTTCAATGTTCTATCAAAGAAATAATAAAAATCTGAGGTGACAAGCCAACAACATCGATTCAATCATTACATATAGTATACATATCTGGAAATATCACATTGTAGCCCATAAAATGTGTGAATGTCTCAATTTAAAATTTAAATATATGTATATTTTTAAAAGGAAAGTCACGTGATCAAAAGGCAAAAAATCCAGGAATTGTTACAGATCATGATGACCAAAGAAATATGGCAATTAAATGAGTTAAATTATTAGAACACAAAAATGACATTACAGAAAATCTAATGAAATCTACAAGTAAGGTCTATATTGTAGTTTAGCTAATAGCACCATGCTAGAACTATGAATATTGTGCTATTATTGTGTAGGTTATAACATAAGGAGAAGGTGGGAGAAATATATTCAGAATATTATCTTTTTTTAATGTATTTAGTACAGGGTCTATAGGGTCTCACTACACAGATCAGACTCATAGTGATCCTCCTGTTTTCAGCCTCCCAAGCACTGGGATTGCAGGCACAAGCCACCATGCCCAATCTCAATTACTGTCTCAGTGCACCCAGGGGATGGGGCCAGCACAGCACACCAGGGATCAAACCCTGGTCATTGTATCTGCCTAAGCAGGCACTTTAATCCGCTGAGCCTTATGGCCAGCCCTATTCAAGAAACTATCTTGACAACTCTTAAAATTCTGTCAAAGAAAGGGGGATAAAAGAGAAAGCAAGGAAGTAGAGGAAAATGTATGTTTTACTTTTTATGAGGCACAAAAGTAGTGCATATTTCCTATTACTTACATTTAGGTTGCCATGAGAGTACATTGTTGACAGAATGAGTAGAAATTCTGCTTTCCATTTCTAATCTAAGTCTTTTGGCCAGGGATGTGGCCCTTGCCTTGCATGCACAAGGCCTTGAGTTTGATGACCAGCAGAACACAGAGAGAGAGAGAGAGAGAGAGAGAGAGAGAGAGAGAGAGATCTCCATTCCAAGGCTTTTTAAAAGGGCAAGCACCTAATATGTCTCATATCATTTTTATCAGCTGGATAGGGGGCCCAGCCCTAGCTCAGTTCTTTAAGTGGCAGCTTCCACAATGCTGGCAGCCTCAGTTTGCTGTACTTCGATCCCCACAACACTCCAGCCATGCAAAAGTTCCCTGAAGGCATTCAAGGA
>NW_004524579.1:32307255-32316457 GCF_000260255.1 Octodon degus | reverse complement strand
ATGCACAAGGCCTTGAGTTTGATGACCAGCAGAACACACACAGAAAGAGAGAGAGAGAGAGAGAGAGAGAGAGAGAGAGAGAGAGAGAGAGAGAGAGATCTCCATTCCAAGGCTTTTTAAAAGGGCAAGCACCTAATATGTCCCATATCATTTTTATCAGCTGGATATATGATGCCCGGGGGGCTGGATGGAGAGAGAATAACAAAGCTACTAGATGGAAAGAGCCTAAATGTGTAATTCACTTGCAAAGAAAATCTGTCTGCCAGTAAGAACACCAACCTCAAACTCTTAATATACAAGCAATAAAATTCTGTTGTATTGTACCATTAAACATTTGGGTAATCTATTATTTATCATAAACTGAAACTAAAACATACTTATGACTTTTCTATCCTCTATTTCGCACTGGGATATGCTGCAAACTCAATTTTTTAAATGGTTAGCTCCATCAGAAGCATACTAAGAGTCAGAGCATACTAGTAAAAAAAAAAAATGGTATGTATAAGAGCTGCTGACTGCAATATCTGTCAAAGCAATAGACTAAATGGAGAGCAATTCATAACTTTTTTTTTTTTTTTTTTTTTTTTTTTGCAGAACCAGGGATTGAACTCAGGCCCTTGCACTTGCCAGGCAAGCGCTTATTGTACTGAGCTATCAAGCTATCTCCCTGGGCCCCAAGATGTAACTTTTGATTAAAGGACCTACATGTTTTCCTGAAACACATCCAATTTAAAAAGAAATTGGAATCAGGGAGAAAAATAGAGTCAACTAGATCTTCCTATCTGTCACACTAGTAAAGGAGAAAAAGTGGTGCTATTAAATTCCATAAAATTTCCCCATCTTGGGGAGATGGCTCAGCAGAATAAGTGCTTCCCTGGCAAGCACAAGGGCCTGAGTTCAATCCCTGGTTCTGAAAAAAAAAAATCCCCATCTAAAGGTATACTTTTAGGTCTTACGTGATTTATATATTCTTTGTTTGATTACTTTAGTTTTTAATCTGTATATAATTATTAACTTTATAAGGTCTTATAAGATAAATAAATGAATCTGATGCTGCAAAAATGGGGTCAAAGGAAAAGAGAAAAAAAGAATTAAAAGTATTAAGTACATGCACCAACTCTTTCCCTATAGTGTATATAATCATTACGTACTGAAAACATATAAATACAAAAATAAAAAAAATTTTCTCCATCTGTCATATATGGTGCCTTGCTTAATTTGAACATAATTAGAAAATAAAAATATTTTTATTCACCAGTGTCAAGTCTTATGCTTCAAATACCTAACAGTCTAGACAGCATTGGCACTGACCAATAGTACAGAATTTGTTTGGTATGAACATCCTAGAACATACAGGCTGAATACCAATTCTAGTAATCATACCATATTCAATGGCCCACATGTTTTATAGTAAAGTGGTGAAGAGGGCAACTGCATGCATTGTTGGGTAGTCATTCAGTTGTAAAAGACTGATAAGACACTGTTGGGCAATTGTGAGGAATTCCCTTGAAATGTCTACCAGTAACAAGATTCACCAGTGTTCTCATTATGCAAATGTTTCTTATCTATTGCCCAACTTTGAGATGACTGTTAGATTTCAGAGATATATATAAATGCGCTATTTACCAGACATTGTTGAGAGTTATTAAGTCATAACAGATATAGAACCTTACTTCAAAGATTTTACAACATAATGATTCATGCCAGCTAACAAATGTCAAATAAAACTAAACATGGAAAAAAAATGTGTTTTATGGTACCCTGGAAATGAGATGGGGAAATTACCTTACTGGTCCTAGAAATGATCTATGCCAAATATTAAAATTGCTGATCTTTGTGGGGAAACGGTCAATACACTTTCCTATTGCTCTCACACCCATTACTTATTCCACAAATACCCTTATTATTAGAAACAGCCTTAGTACTGTAGGCATTAAGATGAAACAAACTTCTTATGGTAATATCAGACAATGCTGAAGAGCCCTGACCTTGTGAAATCAAGAAAATAAAACTACTTTTTAAGCTGTACTTTACATAACAATATGCTCTTGCACTAGTTCCTTACCCTTGATAAAAGCAGGTATCTTTTATTTCCTTATGCTCAAGAAATAGATGGAAAAAAATGAACCAACTGTGGTTTGAGCATGGATTTCCCCCAAAAGGTTCACATGCTGCAAGTTTTATCCCCAGCATACTGGAACTGAAGAGATGGAACCCTTAAAAGGAAGGGCCAGAGGAGACTAATTAGGGACCTCTGTCCCTATCAGTGGTTTAATGCTGCATTGAGGGAGTCAGCAGAGGCTCCTTAGTGGCTGGCTAACATTATTTTGGGGGATACACTTGCAGAACATTATGATTACATTTATTGTGGGGAGTTGGCATGTGTACACATTTCTTAATTCTTTTTTATCCTCTTCCCTCCCCTCCCCCTCCATCTTTTGGACACCCTAATTTGTAGTACATGATGATCACACTCCTCAGAGACTTGATGCCATAATTCCCCCTTTTTAAAACTTTCACTTCCCTCCCATGTCCTTCCATCTCTTGGTTTCCTTCTCTCATGCTAAGATCCATCTCACTGTTTTCTTTCTTTTCTTTTTATTAATTTTATTGAGAAACAAATAGCAATGAGACAGTTTCAAAAGATGTTAGTAGGACAATTACAATAATTAATACCTTGCATATTGTTGTTTTCATAGTAGTTATTCATTCTCACTTTTTCTATTTTTTATTTTGCATGTTATAGTTTAGGTTTCTCATAAGAGAAACTGTGTAATAGTTAAGATTGTGTGTATGATTTACTGTACATAACATGGTCTCAAGGTATATCCATTTTCTTACAAATAACAAAGAAGTTTATCTTCTGTGGCACTCTGTTGCATATAAATACATGTTCTTTATACATTCATCTGTTGATGGACATACAAGTCACTTCCAAGCTTTAGCTGTTAAGAATTTTGCTGCTATAGGGAGGATCACCCACGTGGGGCCCCTCTTCTGTCCTTCTCTTAGACAGAAGCTTTCTTTCCCCCAATTTCTGCTCATGACCTCCATTTGTTC
The DNA here is from genome assembly GCF_000260255.1 of Octodon degus. NCBI lineage: Eukaryota > Metazoa > Chordata > Mammalia > Rodentia > Octodontidae > Octodon > Octodon degus. The sequence continues at coordinate 32,313,397 of NW_004524579.1, read as the reverse complement.
CTAAAATTCATTCTTCAGTTTTAAAGAACAAGAACTCATCCCAGGTACTGTTCAGGTAGGGAGTTTCATTTTTCCTCTATATTATTTGAAGGTCAACCACCCAAGATCAGTTTTTCTTTCTGTGTCATTTGGAGGTTCCTGGGGAGACCACTGGACAGAAGCATGAGTTCGCTTTTCTTATATATTCTGGATTGGGACGTACTTAGGTAACAAATTTTCATGCTTTAAATGTTGATATGTCTTTGCCCATTGCTCATAATTTTTCATACTTTGTCTCAAACAGTTTTATTTCATACAGTTTTGTTAAAATTGCTACAATTGTTTATGCTTTGTCTTTTATATGATTTTGTTAAAATGTTTGTCAAAATATTGGTAAATCTAAGTTAAAACATGGAAATGTTACAAAGTTATATTTCTTAAATGGGACATTTTATGACTGTTTTGTACTTGTATATGTTACATTTGAACTAGTTACTAAATGTTCTGGCATTCCTTGTTTGACTTTAGACAATGGTGCTGGAGAGAGTAACATTAGTAAGCTTTTAGTGGACTTTATGTAAACTTCTATAAAATGGGACTTTTTGAATCTAGCTCAGACTTAGAAAATATACATGCCTGTATATGAAACATGGGACTCCTTTTGTCAACTAAATGACATTAGGTTGGCAACTGTTCTTAAAGACTTGGACAGGTTTTACTGGGACAGACTGGCTCTGATCCTTCCTACGTGTTAGAGAAAATGTCAGGCCTGCCCTGTTTCAGTATCCTTTCTTTGACTTTACTCCTAATTTCCCCACCCCTTTGTACTTTCCTTTTTAGAGGCATGTAAAATTAGGAAAACTCTAGACTGTTCCAACTAAGTAAAGCCCTTAGAAAATGAGTGTTTGTCAACACCAAAGAGAAGGATGTCATTTTAGAAAAAGGACACATACCCTGTCTCTGAGACAGAGGAGACAAAGAGGAACTATGCCTGTCTTGGAGGACACATGTAAAAACCATGTCTCAGCTTAGTGTTCTGGGTAGATCTCTTTTGGGAGACTAAACCTGAGACACAGTGGAGAGAAATGACTTCTGGGTGACACCAGGAAGAGCCATCTCCAAAAACAGCACTTATGGGACCAAAACACAATTAGTGTGAGGGAGGATCTGAACATTGTCTCCTAAGTCTAATTATTTAGGTGCATAAAAGCTAAGTTTTGGACTTCTTTAAAGCCTTTACTATAAAGTGCTTGGTAATCTTTTAACTATCCCTTATAGAACTTGGACAAACAGTGATTACTCTGCCAACTAGTAAATGTTCCTAAAGCAGCTGCCACTCTTGGAAGCAGAGGACAGGTTTCCCCAGCTGTTATTTGGTGAATCCCCATTAAAGCCAGTGGCTGATGGAATGGTGACCAGAGAAACTGCTGGATTCCTTTCTGGAGACTGAGCTCTGATTGTGTGGACCAACAGAAACTAAGAACACCTGAGGGATTATGGCCATACCCAAAGGTTCCTTTATAGAAACTGGCTCCCGATGACTAAAAGATCTCCACTTACCTATTGTACTTTTTTCTCTCTCTGCTAGCAAACTAGGAATTCTATCTGAGCTTTTCAGTAGAACTTAATGAGTCACTCCTTCAGAAATTAGGCTGAATCAGCCTATAATAGTTTTCATCCTACAGCAGCTATCAGGGTAATAATTTATATCTGCACCTTACATGTTTAAGAATAAGAAAAGAGATTTTTGTTAGCCTTAAAGTGTTTTTACCAACATGTAGAATGTGATGCTAGGCAATACTTGTAAGTCTCGCCTATGAACTTCAAGTTTAAATCTTGTCCAGTTAGGGGGCCTGCCCATTAGCTCAGGTGTTTAAGTGCCTGCTGAAACAAAGCAGTCAGGCTCAGGATGCTGTGGTTTGATCCCCTCATCCTCAAGCCAAACCAGACCTTCCCTAAAGGCATCTTGAGTGGCCCTCCAAAAAAAATCCTTTAACTCTTGTCCAGTTGCTAAAAATGTTTACCTAGGTGATTAGATGGAAAACACAAGTGTCTGGAGATTTGGCTGAGTGCGTCGGGCCAAATTCCTCCAGTCAGTCTTTCTCTAGAAGAGACCTTTGTAGCCTGAGAATTGCTCACTTCCAATTGACCTTCTTATGCAGTGGTTATGCTTCCTTCTGTAGACACTCCTATCACCAGACCAATTGTAACTTACACTTACAAATATTCAATAAGAGTAAGTAAAGGGTTTGTGAGATATTTCAGGAGATAGGAATCATGCACCAGCTTAAGGGTGGATAGGCTGGCAGGATCTTGTCTCCCTTCTCTCCAACAGAAGCAACCGTCTGCTCTGAAGAGGGCTACTCAAGGGATGCCTGGGTGGAGGAATCAATCAGAAAGAAGGTGGGGACACTCAAAAAGGTAATTCCTATTGAATTCCAGGTTATCTCACAGTCAAAGTCTTTTACTCATTTAGAGTGCTTCATTAGGCACCAGAGGAGGTTTGATCCTTACATGCTGAAAAAGAGCCTTTTAACCCAAATGGAATGCAGAGGAAAGTATCAATTATGGCACCGTTTTACAATTTGAAAGCTACTGTAAAAAGGAAAATGGTAAAAAAATGTCTTCTGTTCAGATTTTTTTTGTGTTAAGAAAGTTATTGTTACATAGTTTTAAAACATAGATGTGAGCTACAGGAGAATCAGGTAGTTCAGGTGCTTAAGGAATTCGCTATCCTGGAGCCTAATGCTGCTCCTCCCTAACCTTTGGAGCCAAAGGACAAGAGAGCTTTAATCACAGCCTCTCCCACCATTACTGAAAGAAAGGCTTCCCCTACTTGCCTTTCTAAAGGGTGGGCTTCCAGAACAGCTGTGATCCACACCTCTCCAAGGTTACACCCATCCTTAGCTGAATTTAGACAAGCTCCTCAAGGACGATATCCTTTAAAGAAGTAAATAGGCAATTTAGAACTTCAGAGTTCATGTGCCCTTTTTCTCTGTGACCTAAAACAAGATAGTCAGATCTTAGAAAATCTTTAGATGACCTTGACAAGTACATTGATGTCTTTGGACAATTTACTAAGACTTATAAACTATATTGGACAGATGTAATTTTTTTTTAAGTTTTAGGGAAGAGTCTACAGGGTGTTCAGGGTCTCACTACTAGATCAGACTCATAGTGATCCTCCTGTTTACAGCCTCAAAAACGCTGGGATTACAGGCATGCATCACCATGCCTAGTCTTAATAGCCAGCCTAACAGGCCTGGGGATTGAATTCCCAACCCCTGAGCCTGCTGGTAGGTGCTTTAATCTGCTGAGCTATTTGGCCAGCCCTTGTAATGTTAATCTTAAACCAAGCTTTGACTTAAATGAAAGACAGGCAACATTACAAGCTGCTATTGCATTTTGAGACAAATATGATATCGTTAATTTTAAATAGGCAAGAGAGAGCCAGTGGAACTACCTATTCCTACTGGAGCCCAAGCAGTCAAACCCCTACTGGCCTAATAGACTAGAGAGACAAGAGACTAGTAAAGACATTTTTCTTTCAAGTATGTATTCTTGAAAGTCTAAGAAGAACTAAAACCAAAACTTTTAGTTATTTTAAATTTCACCTGTTTATCAGAAAAAAAGATGAACACTCCTCTGATTTCTTAGAATGTTTAATAGAGGCACTGATAAGACAGATTTCCTGAGATGCTAATTCAATGGAGGGGCAAATTACAGATAAATTCATTACTGTGTCAGCTCTAGATATTAGAAAAAGAGCTACAGAAGATAGCTTTTGCTCTAGATAACTTAATACTGCAGTAAAAACTGCTTCTTTAGTGTCCTATAATCAGAACTGGGAGAAAAACCAGGGAGAGAAAGCAAAGAGATCAAAAATAGATGCCTTTGTTGTGGCCTAAACACAGACCCTAATCCTGATTCTCTGGGCTCCAAGAAGAGCTCAGTGACAATGAGGTTCATCTGCTGATGAGATGCACCTGCTGCTGCTGTTAGAAGCCAGGCCATCATAAGAAGGACTGCCTTAACAGGCCCCACAAGCCATGCCCTGACTGTCAAGGCAGCCACTTAGAGTGAGACTGCACTCTGAGGTGGAGGCCCCAGGGCTCAGGCTCAGCTTTCTAGATGGTCCAGTAGGACTGAAGAGTGCTGGGCCTGCCTCCTTCCTCTCTCCAGACTGTTATCTCTACCTGTCATCTCCACAAAGAAGCCCTGTTGAGTCATGACTAAAGGAAAATCTAGCCTATTGCTGGACATTGGCACAGGTCCCTTAGTCTTTCCCCAACCCTGACCTTCCTTCCAGTCATTGTACCTCAATAGAAACAGACTTTAGAAGACATCTTGCTCTAGCTGTATAGCTGCTAACTAACCAAAATTATGCTGACTAGTTTTTACAAATGTAATATATTGGTTGTTCATGTACAAGATTTAAAAGGTATTTCACTAGTTAAAACAGATCCCCAAAGACAGATAAAATCCTGTCAGCATTTAAAAAAAAAAAAAGGTTCTAATGACACTAACTACACAGTGTCCAATAGCTTTGGGCCTATAGCTAGAACCAGGTCTTGTATTTGTGACATAAAACTCAAGAGCCACAATATTAGAATTAAAAATTCCTTGGCAGTATCTCATGCTTACAATGGGGGCCATATCCAAAACACTGAATGGGACATTGGTTTAATCTCACTAAATGCTGTGTATTTCATGAGTGTTATATAAGTTTACCTGGTTGATTTCTGGTGCAACTCAGGTATTTCATGCTGACAGTTAATACAGATGTGACCTTTCAGATTATATTTCTCAAAAGTAACATTGTCTAGTGTTTTATGATATATTTATGTGTTCTAATTGGTAAAAATTATCAGACATTTTTTAAAATGTTATGATTTTGGTCAATATTTATGGGTGTTTTTAAATTAAAAGATAAAAGTGTTTCCCTACTCTCTTACTATAGATAAATTTTGAGCTCAAAAACATACAAGTAAAAAACAACTTGCTGATGTCACTGTTTTCTCACAAGGTGTAACTAGGAAAATATGCCATACTGTACTTAAATTACTTAAAAGCACTGACAGTAAAAATAAGCTATTAATCTGGTTTTCATAAGTCCGCAAACTTTAGAGATAATTATAACTAAAGCTAGAGGGACTTATAGCAGTCAGACTCCATAAATAAAGGGGTCGAAGAGCTAGTGGATTATGATTGCCAGCCTAAAAAAGTTTATACATTTACCTTTTAGCTCAAATGCTCATGCTTTGAATATACATGTTCTAATCTCTCAGAAAATTTGTTCTTATAGCAAAGAAGCTATAAGATACCAAAATCCAGGTATTCATACATATTAAAAATCTACAGCAAATATGCTATATTAAGATTTCTTTTACTAGGATCCACCATATTTTGTCTATAGAGACACATATTAAGACCTTAACTAATTGTCCACCTCATACAGCCCAGGTAAACTGAGTCTTCTTGAGCTTTCCCATCCTATTACAAGAGAATTTGCTCTCCTATTGCTTGAGCATGGCTGCCTGTAGGAGGTCTCAAAACCAAAAAGTTGTATCTTGCTCAATAGGCCCCAGATATCTGACATGAGCTATAGCAGTTAGAAGTGTTTGCAGGAACAAATTTGTCTCAGTTGTTAAAAATTGCTCAGAAAGTATTTCATACTAGAAAGACAGATTGATAAGATCATGGATGTTTTCCTCTCAGCCCAAGGGAACCCATGTTAACTGCCCAAAAAAAAGGAGAAAGTCTATTAAACTAGATGCTCATGCAGATGTGTCAGTAGTTACCCAGCCAGTGGCCCCACTTGCCAACTGGAGAGAACTCAGTGTTTTCCCTGCAATTCATGTACTATGTAATTCATGTACTATGTGACTCATTTCCCCATTTATTTTTTTAACTTATTGTTTTTTAATTAATTTTATTGAGAAACAAATAGCAATGGAACAGTTCAAAACACATTAGTAGGACAGTTACAATAATTAATACATTGCATATTGTTGTCTTCATAGTAGTTATTCATAGCACAAGATGCAGACATGACATCCTTTCCAAACAATATTAATACAAATCTTTCTTTTCATTGAATTAAGAGAAAGTAGCCATATATCTATTCTAACTATTTTGTATATACAGATACAAAACGGTCCAT
>NW_004524579.1:32303990-32306555 GCF_000260255.1 Octodon degus | reverse complement strand
ATACATTTAAACATTTACTAGAGTTTTCTACCACACTAGCTTTGCAGTAGGACTTTGAAGTCAGGAATTTTGATCCCTATAACTTTGTGGGATGGGAGTAGGCAGTTCTGGGTTTTTTTTTTTTTTTTTTTTTGGGGGGTTGTTTCTGGTTTTGATTTTTTTTTTAATTGCTCTAGCTTTAAGCTCTTCTAGTGGGTTAACAACTTAAGTTTGCAGACCAAAAATTTTAAAAAGAAAGGCTGCAAGGACAGCCAACATTTTGGCCCTAGCCATTCAAGGTCAATGAGGACTCAGGACATAAGAGAACCTGTACTGTAACATCCTGTAACTCAGTAGAGCCCCAAATATTCTGATCAAGGAGATTATGGGGCCACAGAGGAAAGTGATTGCTTCCCCATTGCATACTGGATTTAACCAATTTTACCTGAGCAGTCGTGCTTGTAATCTCTTTGGATGACCATAGTTTTGTCCCACCTCATGACTACCTAAGCAAGTTCCCATGTTCTCCACCACCTTAGACCCACCTTATCACATAGTTTTCCTCTATAAAAGTCACCGGAAGAGACAGCTTCCCGGGGGATCACCCACTAGGGCTCCCCTTCTGTCACTCTTGGACAGAAGCTTTCTTTTGCCCAATAAATATATTATGCTGACAAAAAAAAATAATTTTGCCACCATAAACATGCGAACACATGTATCACTGTAATATAATGTCTTTAACTCTTTACCTAAAAGAGGAACAGCTGAGTTGAATGAAATTTCTAGTTTTAGTATTTTATTTTATTATTCTTGTGACTTTTTTTCATTTATTACCCTTTAAAAAAAAAACTTTACTTGAGAGACATTATGGCAATAAATGGCATGTCACGACAAGAAGTACATATTTAGAAGACCAGGATGGCAGGCACTCCAAGCGTAACCCCTCTATTACACATCGCCATCCTCAGTGCAGTGGCCTGGCTCACAGGCACCAGCATAGAGAGTTAGTCAGGGTGAGAAACTCACCAGCCAACCGCTAGTCTCAAAAACCTGCTGATGAACCCCAGGATCACTGCTCCACCCATCTTGTCATACAAATGCATAGCTTTGCCCCTGTCATGTTTTTCAGCTTTTCTCCTTGCCCACTCCTCATTGTCCAATCCTCAAGTTCTCGCTTTCCTTTTATTTGTGTTGTAACTTTCTATATGTAATTCCTCTTTTAAGTTCTTATACTAGGGAGACAATACGATATTTACACATGTGAGTGTGATTTATTTCACTTATATCTTCAAGTGGCATCCACTTAAATATGAAGGCTTCGAGTTTATCATTCTTTATGGCTGAGTAATACTCCATTATATAAAAGTACATCTTTTTCAACCATTCTACATGTGACGGGCATCTTGGTTGCTCCCAAGATCTGGCTATCACAAATTGTACTGCTATAAACATAGGCACATATATATCACTATGATATGATGCTTTCAGTTCCTCTGGGAAAATTCCCAGTAGGGGGATAGCAGGCTTGAATGGGAATTCCAGTCCTAGTTTTTTAAGGAGTCTCGACACTGATTTCCATAATGGGTGCACCAGTCTACACTCCCACCAACAGTGGAGAAGGGTTCCCTTTTACCCACAGCCTCTCCAACAATTGGTATTGGTTGACTTCTTTATGGTAGCCATTCTTTCTGGGGTGAGATGGTATCTGTGTTGTTTTAATTTGCATTTCAAGGATGGCTAGTGATGAGGAGCATTTATTCATATATTTATTCATTTCTTTAATTTTATCCTCTGAGAAGTGTGTGTTCATCTCAGTTCTGGATTGGGTCTTTATATTTAGGGGCCCTAATGATCTTCAGGTCTTTATAAATTCCAGAGAGAAGACCTTTGTCTGAGTGCTTATTAGTAAAGATTTTTTCCAAATTTGTGTGTTGTCTTTTCACTTTGTTGGTAATTTCTTTTGATGTGCAAAAATTTCATAATAAGAGGTGGTCCCAGTTGTTAAATTCTTTCAAGTATTTCCTGTGCAACTTGATTTTTATTAATGAACTCTTTGCCTACCCCTATGTTTTCAAGAGATCCTCCTACTTTCTCTTCTACATTTAGTGTTTCTGTTTTAATGTTCAGTTCTTTAATCCATTTTGACTTTAGTTTAGTGCATGGTGATAGACCTGGGTCAAGTTTTAGTTTCTAGCATATAGAGTGCCAAATTTTCCAGCACCATTTGTTAAAGAGACTATCTTTCATCCAGTAAGTGTGTTTGGCCCCTTTGTTGAAGATCAGATGACTGAGTGTGTTCCTAGAGGCCTCTGCATCTACTAATCTATTCTACTGATCCTCAGGTCTATTTCATTGCCAATACCATGCTGATATTATTACAGTAGGTTTGTAGTATAATTTCAAGTCAGGAATTGTAATTCCTCCTGCTTTGTCTTTGTCAGCCATGATTGCCTTTGCGTTTCTAGGTCTTTTTTTGCTCCTAATAAATTTTAGGAACAATTTCTCTAGGTCTGGGAGGTATGTTGGTGGTAGTTTGATAGGGATTGCATTAAATCTATACAACAGACCCAGTCCTAGGCCAGGTCC
>NW_004524579.1:32285422-32297465 GCF_000260255.1 Octodon degus | reverse complement strand
TTTTTCTGGTTTCTTTTGTCATTTATTTCCAGTTTCATTGCACTGTGGTCAGATAATATGCATGGGATAATTTCTGTTTTCTTGCATATACTTAAGCACGACCTATGTACTACTATGCGGTCTTTTTTAGAAAATGACCCATGTGCAGCTGGAGAAAATGTGTATCCTGCTGTGGTTCGGTGGAACACTCTGTATGTTTCTACCAAATCCATTTGTTCCAAGCTCTGGTTCAGTTCTTCTACTTCTTTGCTAGCTTTTTATCTGGTCGATCTATCTTTTTGGGATAAGGGGGTGTTAAGGTCTCCTGTTAAGATTGTGGTATTGGATATTAGATTTTTTCATGTCTATTAAGGTTTGTTTTATATAGTTGGGTGCTCCCTTGTTTGGTGCATACATATTTATGAGTATTATTTCTTCCTCTTGAATTTTTCTCCTAACTAGTATATAGTGGCCTTCTTTACTTCATTTGATCATTCTTGGTTTGAAGTTGAGACTGTCTGAGCGCAAGATTGCTACCGCTGCTTTTTTCTGAAGTGCTGGGGTATGTAGTATTGTTTTCCATCGTTTGACTTTCAACCTATGAGTTTATGAGTTGTGTTTCTTGTATACAACATATTGTTGGGTTTTGTTTCCTAATCCACTGTGCCAATCTATTTCTCTTAATTGGTGAATTGAATCCATTTACATTGATGGTTATAATTGAGATGTGTTGACTTATTATTGACATGTTATTTGAATGCTATCTTTTAACCGTTTTTTCTCCTGTGTTTAACTGTTTGTCCTATTTAGTGGGTTCCTTTTGTTCTCATGGTGGACTTCTGATCTTTTTGGTGCCTCTCTAGAACATCTTTCCGTAGCCTGTGTAGAGTTGGCTTTGCCATCATGAAATTCTTTAGTTGTTCTTTGTCATGAAAATATTTCACTTCTCCATCAAACTTGAGAGTTTTGCAGGGCATAGTAGTCTGGGCTGGAATTTGTTTTCATAGAAGACTTGAAGTACTCTGCTTCATGCTCTTCTTGCCTTAATGGTTTGTGAAGAGAAGTCGGCCATAATTCTGATGGGTTTTTCTTTTAATGTGATCTGCTTCTTTTCTCTCGTGACTTTCAGTAGATTATTCTTGTGCTGAATTTCTGGGATCTTGACTATTATATGTCTCGATGTGTTTTTCATTGGGTTGAGGTTACTTGGTGTTCTGTATACTTCAGTTACCTGAATGTCAGGTTGTTTCCTCATATTTGGGGAGTTTTCTGTTATTACTTCTGTCCATATTCCTTTTATATCATTTGTATTGACTCCTTCTTTCTCATTTATGCCTATTAGTCTCACATTGTTCATCTTTGCATTGTCTTGCAGGTGATGAATTTTTTTTCCTGCATTCTAGTCATTTTTAAAAGATCTTTTCTTACCTTTTCACTAGGTGCACCAGCGTGTTCAAGATCTGAAACTCTATCTTCACTTTCACTCAAATGGTTTTGTGAGCTTGTGATTGAGATTTTAAGTTCCTCTACATCTCTTTGACTGCTTCATGTGATCTATTTCTTTCCTGTATTGCTCATTCAAGGAATCCATCATTTTTTTAATCTCTTGTATTTTTTTTTATCAATGTCTTCTTTAGAAGCAGTTATTCTTTTACTGAAGAGTTGTTTACAGATTTGGCTTCCTCCATGTTTCTGTATTTGATTCTTTAGTTCAGGTGCTATGAATTCAGAGATTTCTTTTTTCATTTCAGCAACTAATTCTGGTTTGAGTTCCTTTAAACCTTTCTGCAGTTGCTTATTTACTTCCAACACTACTAATTCATATATTTCAGCTAAGATAGTGTCCACTGCCTTTATTCTGGGTGAGCATTGTGTTTCCTCCATATGTTTCTCCATTTGATTCTTAAGTTCAGATGCTATGAATTCAGAGTTGTTTTTTGGGTTTTGTTTTGTTTTGTTTTTTCCCAGAGATTAATTCGGCTCCAAGTTCCTCTATATCTTTCTGCTGTTGTGTTTTTACTTCCGATGCTGATTCATTTATTTCAGCTGAGCTAGTGTCCTCTGCACTTGTTATGGATGGGCTCAAGGCCTGAGATTGCATTTTGCTCCTTGTTTTTATCATTTCATAAATCACTGACCTCTGACCTTTGGTGTAGGGCTTTTGTGCAATTATATCCTTATTACTTAATGAAATTAGGGTACTGATATACTAAGTTCTAGTTCATGCATTTGTGCCTGGCTTAGGTCTGGCTACTGTGCTCAGCTCCTTATTGTTGTTGCCTTTCGAGGTGGGCCTGCTGTACCCCTCTGGTAAGATGTTCTGTTCTTGGATTAACTGTGTGGTTTTGACCCTAGTCTCACTGCAGGGACTTTACTGCAGGGTTTTACCTCAAGCCTGTATGCCAGGTCTGGGGTGGGTCTGGAGGGGTATGAGGAACAGGGGCAATGGAACGCAGAAGCTCTGCCACACACTCACCAGGGCTGTGCTTTGGTGGGTCTGCAGGACTCCCAAGAGCACATCGGAAGTTCTCACTCATAGGATGGGCTGTGCTGGCTGTGGATGGGCAGGGGACGTCTGGAGAATACGAGGAAAGGCCTCTCTCATGCAGCGGGCCTGGATTTGGAGTGGCAGGTGCAGGAGGGCCTGGGGTTGGTCGGATATGGAGTGGGCCCAAGGCACAATGGAAGTTCTCTGGGGGCAGGCTGTGCTAGGTCTGGCTGGGTGAGGGAGGTCTGGAGAAGATGGGAAAAGGCCTCTCTCTCGCAGTGGGCCTGGGCTTGGACCAGCGGGTGGGCACAGGACAGAGCAGAAGCTCTCCCCCACATTCGCAGGGCCTGGGGTTGGTCAGATATAGTTTTAGTATTTTAAAGAAACCTCATACTCTTAACAATTCCCATACGTGTGTGTGTGTGTGTGCGCGCGCGCGCGCATGCTACTATTGTAGGCAGATGAATTAGAAATATTATAGGCATTCAGACAATAATGAGGGCCAGGCCCTCAAGGAGACAAGATGGAAGATAAGGTAACTTCACAACTTGGAAGAAACAGACACTCCCATATAGGCCACACCTCAAGACAAAGAGGAAACATACAGCTACATACCTCCCTAGGGATGGGCATCAGAGATCAATATTCTAAGTTGGTATCAATCACCTTGAAAGAGCCCAAAAGAGTCACTAACCTAGCCCCCAACAGGAACAGACCTTGTCCTATATTCATGCCTCCTTACTACGTGACTCGCTTCCCCATTTTGTACTGGCTTTAATCAATTTTACCTGAGCAATAGTGCTTGTAATCTCATTGGTTGACCATAGTTTTGTCCCACCTCATGCCCACCTAAGCAAGTTCCCATGTTCTTCACCACCTTTGACCTGCCTCACCACATGGTTTTCCTCTATAAAAGTCCCTGGAAGAGTGAGTTTCCCAGGGATCATCCACTCAGGGTACCCTCCTATCCCTCTGTCAGACAGGAGCTTTCTTTCCCCCAATAAACATATTCTGCTGATAAACTCCTAAAATTCATGCTTCAGTTTTAGAGAACATGAATTCTCTAAAACTTTTCAGGTCAGGAGTTTTATTTTTCCCCTATATCATTTGGAGGTCATCCACCCACAATCAATTTTGCTCCCTGTGTCATTTGGAGGTCCTGTGTCAGTACAAGGGATGGAGCTCAGGACCTTGTGCTTGCCAGGCAAGCACTTACTCCACTGAGCTATCTCCCTAGCCCCACCCAATACTACTTTTTACTCCCATCAACAATGTAGAAAGGTCCCCTTTCCCAGTCAATCTCATCAGCATTTGTTATTGGATGATTTATTGAAGACAATCTTTCTGAAAATAGAATGTCAATGTTATTTTAATCTGCCTTTCTCAAAGGACAAGTATATTTGAAAATTTTTTCATGTATTTATTGGCCACTTGTACTTTTTCATCTGAGAAATACCTATGTATTTCAGACACTTATTTTTATGGGATATTTAAATTTAAAAGTCTAATTTTTTAAAGTTCTTTATATACTCTAAATATTAGTACTGCCAGGGACATAGCCCAGTAACACAGTGCCTACCTGCAAGCACAAGGTCCTGAGTTCAATTCCTGGCACAAAATAAATAGATATTAGTACTTAGTATAGATGATAATCTTTTTTTTTCTTCTTCTTCTTTTTTTCAGAACCAGGGATTGAACTGGGGACCTTGAGCTTGCCAGGCAAGTACTTATTCTACTGAGCTATCTACCCAGCCCCAGGACTTAGTATAAAGAGTAGCTGGCAAATTTTTTCCTCTTCTGTAGGTTCTCTTCACTCTATTTGTTGTTGCCTTTGCCATGCAGTAGTTTTTTGATAACATCCCATTGTTGATTCTTGGTATTATTTCTTGGCAAAGGGGGTTCTATTCAGAAGTCCTTGCCTATGCATATGTCTTCAAGAGTCTTGCCTATTTTGACTTCTAGTTGACTATGTCTGTTTTAATATTTAGAATTTTTATGCATTTTAATTTTAGTTTGGTGTGTGGGCCTATACTCAACCTTTAACATTGGGATAGCAAAGCATGCTGTTTTTGTCACTGTAGTGTATTACAGTGGTACCTTGATTCACAGACACTTTGGAGAAAAATTTGGCTCACAAGTGTTTTGAAAAATTTCTGTTTGCAAATGCTGTATCAGGTGACAAACACAACTGTGGCCATCTTTCCTGCAGGAACACAAATATGGCATTTTTTCAGAATGGTTTGTGAATCGAGGTAGCATTGTATAATTTCAAATCTGAGATTGTAGAACATCCTGCCTTGCTCTTGTTGCCCAGAATTGCTTTTGCAATTCTAGTTCTCTTCAGGTTCTGTATGAATTTTAGAATTACTTCCTCTAATTATGTGAAGAATGCTATTAGTATTTTTTATTGGAACTGCATTAAATTTGTTTTGTTTTGTTTTGTTTTTGCGGAACTGGGGATTGAACTCAGGCCCTTGCACTAGCCAGGCAAGCACTTATTCCACTGAGCTATCTCCCCGACCTAAATTTGTATGAGTTTTTGAAAGTATAGCCATACTCACTATGCAGGTTCTGCCTATCCTGAACAGAGAAAATATTTTATTTTCTAACATGCTCTACAATCTTTTTCAAAGTGCTACAGTTTTCATTATAGGCATCCTTGGTTAACTCCTAAGTAACTTTTCTTAATGCTATTGTGAAAAGTATTGTTTTCCTAATTTTCCCAGTGAGTTATTGCTATATAAAAACACTAGTGACTTTAGTGTATTGAATGTAATCTGCTATACTACTAAATTTGGTAATTCTAATCTTTTGATGGAGTTTTTGGCATCTTCTATGGAAAGGATCATGAGTTATAAATAATTTTACTTTCCTATACATACCCCTTTTATTTCTCTCTCTTGCCTGACTGCTTTGGCTGTTTCAAGAACTTTGAAAAAAAAAAAAAGAAAGAAAGAAAGAAACTTTACTAAATAGGAATGATGATAGTGGATACTTTTTTAGACAGTAAGCTTTCAGCTCCTCTCCATTTAATACATTGGTCATTGTTTTATCATGGTTTTTAAAACACTTTCTTCAGGGTTTTTCTGTGTCTATTGAATGATCATGTGATTTTTTTGTCCTTCTGCTTATGTATTGTATACTATTGATTTACATCCCTGCAGCAAATCATATTTGACCATGATGTATAATCTTTTTGATGATTTGCTGCATTGTTTGCAAGTATATTATTGAAGATATTTGCATCTATCTCATTAAAGAGATTAGACTATTGTTCTCTTCTCTAGTTTTGGAATTAGGCTAATGCTTGCCTCCAGAAATGACTTTAGGATAACCACTTCCCTTTTAACTTTATTAGTCTAAGTAGTACTGGCATTAGAATTAGTTGGCATATAGAATTTAGCAGTGACCTAGGCCTTTCTTGATAGTTCTATTAATTCTACAATTTCAATGATTTTTTTAAACTGTACAGAATTTTTATATCTCCTCGGTTCACATATAGTGGTTCATATGTATCAATTGATTTATTCTGAATTTTAAATTTTATTAAAATAAAAGTTCTCAAAGTAGTTACCAATAATCTGGATTTCAACACAATCCAGAGATTTTGCCTTTTTAATTGTATGGATTTGGTTTGGTTTTTTGTAGACTGGCTAGTGGTTTGTCAATTTTCTTTCTTTCAAAGACCAACTGTCTAATTCATTGATATACTATTTTTTAGTATGCTTTCATCAACTTCTCTGATATCTGTTATCCTCCAGGACTAGATTTTAATTGTTCTTGCATTTTAGGATTTTGGAGCGTATCATTAGGTTATTTACTTGAAGTTGCTATTTTTCTGATGTGAGTATTTGCTACTATTAACTCCCCATTTGAGACTATTTTCATTGTTCCCTTTAAGCTCCAGTATGTTGTACTGGCACTATCATTCGATTGTAGGAACTGATTCCTTCCCTAAGTTCTATAATCCATTGTTTCATTATTCAATAGCATATTAATTTCCATGTCTTCATACAGTTTCTGTGGTTTCTTTTGGCATTAATCTTGTTTCATTACATTATGCTCTGATAATATGTATGGCATTTCAGTCCTTTTGCATTTATTTAAGCTCATTTCATGGTTCATTCTGGAGATACTCCCATGCTATTGAAAAGAACATGTAGTGCTAAGGAGATAGCTCCACAGTCTTAAGTGCTTGCCTGCCAAGCACAAGAACCCAGGTTCTATCCCAGGTACCGCATGCCATGCCAGCCCAGGAACCCCAGGTGTGCCATGTCAGCCACATAAACCAGTGTGGTGGTGCAGGCCTATAATCCCAGCGCTGGGGAGGCTAAGACAGGAGGATCACTACAAGTCCTTTGCTGTGTAGTAAGCCCCTGCACCAAATAAATAAAAGATTAAAAAGAAAAGTATGTATTCTGTTGTTAGGTACAACAGTATGTAGAAACCTATTGGGTTCCATTTATTGGAAGAGTTGGCTTAGTTCTGACTTAGACTTTTTTCCTCTCTAGATGGTCTACCTGTAACCGTGGGGTTTTGAAGTTCCCACATTGCCATTATATTGTTTTTACCTCTTTGTATTCAGTAGCATTTGCTTTATGAAGTTGAGCATGCTAGTGTTTGGTACATATAACTGTTCTTTCTGTTGAATTGTTCCCTTAACCAACATGAAATGACTGCCTCTTCAGAACAGTTTTGACTTGAAATCCACTTTTTCTGAAATTAGAACTACTTTTGCTTTTTTTCTGCATTCCCATAGCATACTGTTTTCCAACATTTGATTTTTAATCTAAGATTTTTTTAATTGAATGTTTCTTGTGTTCTGTATGTTGTTCAGTTTTGTCTCTTGATCCACTGTGGAAATATGTCTTTTGGAGAAATGAGATCATTCACATTATTACTTAAAAGTAATTATTCCTGTCACTGCATTATTTTCCCATTGATATTTTTCTTTCTGCTTAATGACTCATCCTACTGTTGCAGGCAGCCTAAGTTAGATAAAAATATTGCAGGTAGTTAGACAGGGACAGGCCCTTGAAGGGGATGACAAAGACGAGACACCTTACTGGGGAGATGTTCCTGGTGTGAGTCAGACCTAAAGATCAAACAAATGCTGACCTCCCTAAAGTTGGCATCCAGGATTGCTCATTAGTCAGGAAGAATCATTGACTGAAGGCCACCAGATAAGGTCGCCCGCTTGCTACGTGACTCGCTACCCCACTTGGTCCTAGGCCTAATAAATTTTACCTGAGCAATGGTGCTTGTAATCCCATTGGTTGACCATAGTTTTGTCCCACCCTGTATCTGCCTAAGCGGGACCACTTTGTCTCTACCTTAGCCCCGCATGGTTTTGTCCTATGAAAATAACCTGAAGGAGACAGCTTCCTGGGCAACCCGCTCAGGACCCCCTTCTGTCCCTCTCCGACAGAAGCTTTCCTTTCCAATAGAGTTTCACCCTCAACCTCCGTTTGTTCCTAAAACTCATTTTTTGGTTTTAGAGAACACAAACTCATTCAGGCCAGGTTGGGAATTTCACGTCCCTATATCACTATTGGGTGCATTTATTCAACTTACTGGCATTGTTGGCTTATCTCTTTTGAGGTATCTTTGAGAACTTTTCTAATAGTGATTTTGGAGGTCATGAATTTCTTGAAGTGCTCTTTATCATGGAAATACTTTTGTTTTTCCAATTTTGAAGTTTTGTAGAACATGTAATTTGGCAGAAATTGTCCTAATAAGGCTTGAATCATTTCACTCCAACTATCTTGGCCTTTAAAATATTTGTGTTGATAAAGTCTGCTTAATTATTTCATCTTCATGTGAGACCTGTTGCTTTCTTTGCTCTAATAGCATTTAAGATTTTGCCTGTGATGGACTGATGCTACTTTGACTATAATATAGCATTGGTGAGGTTCTCCTTTGATCATGGCTAGTTAGGGTTCTATATGCCTCACTTATGGGTTTATTCCTTTCCCTGAATTTTTTGTACTTTTTTCTGTAAACAGGTTTTTTTACCTTTTGTGCTTTCTACTGATTTTTCATTTATTCCACTTAGTCATATTTATGTCTGGAAGCTATTTGTCTAGCAGCTATTGGATCCACTTTTCTTGTTCAGATTATAAGGTTGCAAATACCATGGGTGGTATTTGAAAGTATCCATTTCTAGTTGTGAAATTCTGGCCTCACACTGGTCACTTCTGTTGCCTGTATTCTCATCATAATTTTTAAATCTCCTGGATTTCTCACTCAAACCTTTTGCCAAACTGGTCATTCATGTTTTGTTTTGTTTTAAAGCTCAGCAAGCTTCCATTAGTGCCATCTGAAAACTCCTTAAGCACTTTGGTGATTACTACCATTATCTGTGCAATTGTATCTTCTGTGATCCCACTAAGCATCTCTTTGATCTGCTTTCTAACCTCATATTATGCATTTGAGTAATTTGGATCTTTTCTTTATGCTTTTCTCCTCAGTGCCCCACAGATGGTGTTTGCAGTAGCTGGGAGATTTAGAAGGCTTTTTTTCCCCCTCACGTCCTCTCATGTTTATATTTGTTCTTTGTGTTATAGTTTGTGAGCGCTTAATAGTAGTGGACTTTGTTTCTAGTATGGATATTGCTGTAGTCTGCTTCTCAGTAATGTACTCTAGGCAAGACTAATTATATTCCTTTGCCCCAGAATCTGACATTAGGGAAGGGTGCATGCAATACAACTGGCCCAGAAATAAGTTCTCCGGAAATGTACCCCAGAATCACTAATGTCAAAAAGGTAGTCTGGGTGTTGGCGTACAGAAAAAAACCTGTTTATAACAATAATATGCAACAGTGGCAGTATGAAGCAAATCAGGTACAGCAGTATCATCCAAGGTAAACTTGGATATTAACACACTGTAGGGACCAATTATGTACCACCCCTAATGCTGGGGAAAAAGTCCACAATTGTAGTGCAAAACTCAGACAACCCAAGTATTGACTTATAATTAATACACAGTAAACATGATAGCTATATCTCTAATGGTAGAAAAGAATTCAACAGTAACTTCACAGAGTTAACAATCTAAAGGGTAACAAATGGCTGATATCAGCTTAATGATTGATATTACTAAAGATATGGGGTTTGGGAATGGAGAGATGCAAGATGTAAACTTTGAAACTGTAAACTATAGGATATCAGAAAAATGGGACAGGATCCTATTGGATGCTTATAGAATTATGTAATGGTTACAGAAAAAACTGAAGTAGAAGATAAAAGGAAATACATGAAAAATAGAAATAAAAAATGTTCAGGAAAAAAGAGGTAGAACATCAAGAAAAAGAGTAAAGGAGGCATTAAAAAAAGAATGAAACAAAAAGATCAAGAAAGAAAGAGAGAGAGAGAGAGAGAGAGAGAGAGAGAGAGAGAGAGAGAGAGAGAGAGAAAATTCCCCCAAACTCCAATAAACAGTGAAGAAGCAAGGAAAGGGAGAAAAAATAATTTCTGACTTGGAACATGTTTTCCCTGAATCTTCAAAATTTGAGATCTAGTAAGTCCCAATTTTCTCTGTGATCCCTCTGCTTTTCTCATGCTGTGGCAGCATCCAAGACATGTCCCTGCTCATCCTGGCAGATAAAAAAGATAACTAGACCCCACATCAGTGCTGGCTACAGACACCAGCAAGTAGCAGGACTCAAATACCCAATAGTAAGACTCAATACTCAATGTCAGATCAACTCCACAGCAACTCAGACTGTGTCCGGCCTCCAGCCATGAGGGTCAATCCCTGATGGGGTCTCTCCAGCACACCCTGTATTGCAGCTGTCTCTCATGGCCCTCACCCAGCCACTGGGTGCTCTGAAGTGAAGCTGTCCCACAACTGAAGTAAGTCATGGCTCCAAGCACTCAACCATTTTCCCAGAATGGCACAGAAGCCCTGACTCTCTGCAGAGATGTGGGAGGTACCTGGACCAGGATGACTCACCCATGGAAGGACATCCACACTGTCCCTGCAGATTACAGCAACCACCAGTCTGTTTCTCAGCTGCATTTCTACCTGCAGACCTCTACAGTCCTTAGCATTCACTTTGTTTCTGCTAATTCAAGAAGCCTTTCCCACAAGCTGGGAGCCAAACAGTCCAGTTTCTTTTCCTTCTCTGCCCTGTTCTCTCGTTTCTCCATAGCTTGGGATTTCCCTGTCAGTTCCTTCTGGGTTCCCATGAATTCAGTTTTTCTTCCCCAAGTTATTTTCCAGTATCTGGATCCCAAATTCTGTAGAGGCTGAATATTTCTTTTGAGAATGCATTGTTATATAGCAAATTCAGCTGTCTCGGCTCACTCTCTTGCATATGTCCTTTGTACATGTAACCAGTTCTCTTTCCAATTCTTTGTCCCAAAGGAGTCTCATAATAATGTGGACACCATGCTGTTTGAATATATAGTCCCAGAACTGTAAGTCACATAGACTTCTTTATCAATGACCCAGTCTCTAGCATTATAGCACCATAAAACAAATCCTTAAGACTGTCTAGCTTTATTACTTGATAACTATTTTGAAAAGTGATCTCAACCTATTAGCTTCCCAAAACCATTTTTTTAGGATTCCACTGAATATAAAAAGTGAAAGTCAAGATATTCCAGATATTGTTCCTCAAAATAAGAGTTTCTTGTGTAATTTAATGTCAACCTAATACTCTAGAAAAGAAGCCAAACTTCAGGAGGTCTACTAAGTGATCACATAGACAATAGAATCCTTTAATCCAATTCTGGGAAACTTCCCTGATAGCTCACGTGCTTTTATTCAACAAATACTTATTCACTGTCCACTGTGTGCTACATTTGATTCTAGGTGCTTGGGTTTAATAGAAGATGAAAAAGCCAATGGTTAGCCAGAATGGTGGTATGTACCTGCAATCCCAGGATCCTGATAGGTTTGGGCTAGAGGATTACAAATTCAAGTGTATCTTGTTAACCTAGTGACAGCAAGACCCTGTCTCAAAATTTGAAAGGTCTGTAAATGTCTGAGCTTAATTCACGGTTCAAAACAAAAAGTAGACACTAACTGTGCTCACATGCAGTTTACGCCCTAGTAAAAGTCAGGTGGGTGAGGAGATAGATGAATAGCTGATATATTAAGAGATAAATGGGGGCCGGGGAGATGGCTCATGGGCCGGGAAGATGGCTCAGTGGAATAAGCGTTTCCCTGGCAAGCGCAAGGGCCTGAGTTCAATCCCAGGTTCTGAAAAAAAAAAAAAAAAAAAAAAAAAGAGATAAATGATTGAAAAATAGTAACCTTCTTACTGTTAGGTGATAAATGCAATGAGAAAAAAATAAGCAAGATAGTGACTTTAAAAAGAACTTACTAAATAAGACAGACCCTGTCTGAAATTTAGTATAATTGCCCAGAAAGAGTTCTGTGCTAGTCTCAGTTTTAACAGTAACGAACTATGTACCCTTGGATAAGAACATAAATTCCCCGTTATGTGTATATTACTCTTCAGATAAATGAGTAAAATTAAAAGCCTTTGCCAACAACGCACCTATGGGTACAATTAAAAATTGAAAAAAATGTAGAAGATTGTATTCCACAAAATATTTATTTTATTCT
>NW_004524579.1:32271795-32285207 GCF_000260255.1 Octodon degus | reverse complement strand
CTACAGGGGCTCACTACATAGATTGGACTCATAGTGATTCCCCTGTTTTCAGCTTTCCAAGTGCTGGGATTACAGGCACATGCCACCATGCCCAGGCTCAATCACCATCTCAGCGTGCCTTGCAGGTGGGGCCGCTGTACTCTGCCTAAGCAGGTGCTTTAGTGCACTGAGCTATCAGGCCAGCCCAGTCTTTCTCCTTTTGAAAGGAAAATAAATACCCATCTTGCACTCTCCCAACTCTTGACAATGCTTCCATATACCTCTTCCTTAAAATCTTTACCTTTGGGTCCACTCCAGAGAGATGTGTTAAGATCTATCCCTAATAAATGCCTTGTAGTTATAGAATTTTTAGATAATCCATATGCCAAATGATCAGTACCCTAGAACCCACATTACTTTTCAGAGGTAACATAATTTATGCTTCATTTTACTGCACATACACGAAACTATCTCTTCCTCTGAAAATATTTTCTAAACTTGCCAACCACATACTGCCATTTTTAATATGTAGAAGCAATAACTCAATCTTAAGAATGAAGCAACCAAATAAACACTGTACAATTCTGAAAATGAAGTGACCAAGTAAATTACTATATTCAAGAATTGGTACATGGTAATATAAATCCATACAAATTTGGGTAAAAATGTTCTGAACAATATTAGTGCATGTATTTTTGGCAAACACTGACAACTGTCAGTAAACAGTGGTACAAATTTTCACCTTATTCAATGCAGTCTAAAAATGTTACTTTTTATTTTCTTGTAAATTCACAAAGCTTTGAAGAGAAAATCAATTTCTTAAAAAACATGCCTTTAATGGTTACATTTTCATCTCCTGTTTCTGTGGGGCCCTTAATGCCTCCAAGGAGAAGTTCCTTCTGAACACATCCATCTGCCAAATGTCATTTTCTTACACTCATCTTTCAAAATACCTTAACATACTCAAACTAAGATAAGTGCTCTTAAAATACAGTCTCACAATGTTTCATTTGAAGTACTCATTTCAGTTAAAAATTCATAAAATTATTTGTTAAAATGCCTCTGCTGTCACATTACAGATAGCACATGACAATGTTATTAAAGCTTTATATCAGGACAGTGTGCTTAAATATTCACTCTCATTTGATCTGTACAATTACTACAACCCAATCTCTTATCCAAATCACTAACAGCTAGTGACCAATGGATCAGACCTTTATCAGTCTCTCAAACTTCTAGAGCTGTCAATATAAAAGAAAACTTAGGGCTGGTGAGATGGCTCAGTGGTCTAAAGCACCTACTTAGAACAAGCTAAGCTTAGCAAAGCACAGGAACCACGGTTCAATCCCCCAGCAGCACATGCCAGCCAGCCCTGCCTCCTGGTGGGCTGAGCTGGCCACACACACACACAAAATAAATAAATAAATAAATAAATAAATAAATAAATAAATAAATAAAATTTAAAAAAAAAACAACTTAGGTCATCAATGAATAAACATAAAAAGAACTGTACAGTGTAGCAGTATGACACACTAAATGATCCTGATACCTTATTTCCCAGCTCTTCCTACTAAAAATAATCCAAAAACAGCTATAATAACTGTACTTTTGTGCTCACCCACTATTGTTGTATCTTTGGGCAGGAAAAACAGAAGGTAGTATGGAATATTGTGTTGCCGCCACAGACTGTTTTCAAGAATGTCAAAAGAGGTCACAGACACTGCTCAGAGGTAGTGTTTGCCTAGCCCAATCAGGGCCCTAGATTCAGTCCCTACTACTGGGCACAAAGGTTTTAGGAACTCCCACAAGCCAGATTTGGACAATCAGCTTGACATAGTTATGTGGTTGACTAGAAAATACTGAAACTGAAAAGGTCCTAAACTGACAGTGATACTCTAAACTTAAAGGAAATATGTTAAAGAAGACAACTATAATTTTCCACTTGAGCCTGGGATAATATCTCATAAAAAATGCTACTTTCCACAATTTAGAACTAGGGAGGAGGGATTCCCGCTGCACTTCACAATTCAGGATGTCAGCTCAAAACAGTGACGTATTTCATTTTGTGTTTTGTTTTTGCCTGTCTTTCCATTTCCCTACCCCACATCTTCTCTCTTTTCACTGACTCATAAGAGATACTAGAAAGGCTATGCCACCTGCATAGTCTTCTAGATAAAATGGCTTTAATCATGTGTATGGGGGGGAACTCAATAGTGAGAAGTTTCAGAGTACTTTAAATTAACTTCTCAGTTCACTAGTCAAGCCCATTTCTACTGTATACATTAAGCCAATTATTATCTTTTCTATAGTCTCAGGGCCACTATTCTCCACGGGCAAAAGTATGTAAAAAGGCTCAAAGAAGTGTGGGAAAGATAATCAGGGCACGACATAAGTTCATCAGTGGTCTCCTAAGAAGTCCTAGGGCTGAAGCATGCTGAATCAAAGGAAAAAGAATAGAAGCCAGAGTTAAGCTTAATGCCTTAAGGATAAAACCAGTTTGCAGAATGGACAAAGGCACTGTCTAGTAAGGGAGAAAAGCACTATTTCTTGTTCTTACAAAATATAAACACACAAGCAACAGGGGGCATTAAGGAACTATAAGCTGAAATTTTAACACTACATAGTGGCAAAATTTTACTTAACAACAGCGAACACAGAGCATGTATTATGTGCCAGAAACTGCACTAAGCAAACACTTTACAGGCATCACCTCATTTAATCTTTACAACTATGTGAAGTAGGTACCATTTCAGGAACTGAAGATCAGAGCTTCAATGTACCAAAGGTACCATTGCTAATACAAAAGCAAAGAGGGCATTTAAATTTTAAGCCTTCCTAAGAAATCTGATTCATAAAATACCCCAAGACTCCCAGAAATTTGGGAAGCTTTTGCTATACTTTGGTCATTGTTTTCAACTAATCACTTTTTTAAAACCACTTAAGGTGTGGTTGAAGGGCTGGCCAGATAGTTCAGCAGATTAAAGCGCCTGCTTAGGCCTAGGAACTGGGGCTCAATACCCAGTGTGCTGTGCTAGCCCCAACCCTAGGGCATACTGAAACAGCATTTGAGACTAGATATGGTGACATGCACCTGATTTCCAAGCACTTGCGAGGCTGAAAACAGGATCACTATGAGCCTGATCTATGTAGTGAGACCCTGTAGACTCTGTACTAAATACATTAAAAAAAAAAAAAAAGAAAGAAACTTTAATAAAGTGTGGTTGAACAACTAAATGGAAAGCGAGAACTTAAGGATTAAACAATGAAGAGAGGGCAAGGACAAAAGCTAGGAAACATGCCAGGGGCAAAACCATACATTTATATACGCTAGATGGTTAAGGCAACAATCCTGAGAATCTCCATCAGGTTTTTGAAACTAGCAGTTAATTGGTAGTATTCTCACCCTGACTATATATGCTGATACCTGTGAACCAAGCAACTGCACTGAAGATAGCAATGTGTTAATACTAGGGCCATTTTGGAATTCCTGTCATTCTGGTCTTCTAAAAGCATACTGAAAGCATACTGCTTCTAATGTCATATCAATTACTGCTATATGCTCAAGTAAATATTTGTTTTTTAAAAAAGGTAATAAATGAAAACAAGAGACAAGAAAAAAATGTCATAGGACTATCCTGCTATAATATTGCAAAGGTTAGATTTCTAAATTTCTGTATAAAAATTTGCAATTATTTATTTCTATTTTTTTATTTATTTTTCACGTTCGGTAGGGATTTAAAGTTTAGCATATCAACAATTGATGGAAAATACCTGTTCCATGTTATGTCTAAGGAGTTTGATATTCAGACAGATACTAATGTATGTCTGAATACATAGGCTCAATGGGCTATGCTTTAGGGCAATATCATTAAGCTTCTCTTGTGGAGGGTTAACAACTTAAGTTTGCAGACCAAAAATTAGAAAAAGAGAAGGGCTACAAGGACAGCCAATATGTGGTCCTAGCCCTTCAAAGTCAGGGTGGACTCAGGACATAGGAGAACCTGTACTGTAACATCCTGTAACTCAGCAGTATCCCAAATTTTCTGATCAAGGAGATTATGGGGCCACAGAGGAAAATGACTGACGATGTAGCGTGTGCCTAATGAAAGTCACATGGAGAGAAAACATTCTCTCAGGCTTTCACAGACAGGAAAGTGGTCAAGCAATAGCCGTGACTCATCCACATGGCTGACACTGACAAAGGATCTGCAACTGCGGTACAGGGTTTCAGGGTATATCCTGAGGGGATTTGACTGACCTGGGCAGATACAAAAGTTACATGTTTTGTTATATAGGTCTTGCTTTACCTTGGTCTTATCCATCCAGCAGAACAATATAAAAACGAGGTATAAAAAGTAAAGCTGTATTAATATGCTGAGATGTAAAAGGCTCAAGTCAACAATCTCTGATACTGCCAGTCATGTGGATAACCCACTACTATTATAGACTACTGGACTAAATTGGACTACTTTGCTGAGAATTCACGCACCTATAATATTTAAATGGCAATGGAATACCAATCTGACAAAAGTAAACAAAAAAGGAGGATATATATGAAGGTCGATTTTGTAGTGAAAAAAATGTATATATCTGTACATATAAAATAGCATAGATATACAGCTATTCTCTTAGTTCAATGAGAAGTTTTGAAATAGTGTTTAGACAAGATATCATGTCTGCATCTTGTACTATGAATAACTACTACGAAGACAACAATATATAATGTACTAATTATCGTAACTGTCCTACTAACTTGTTTTGAAACTGTCTCATTGCTACTTCTCAATAAAATATAAAAAATAAAAATTTAAAAAGTGTGGTTGAGACTAATTTCTTCACTTGTTTTAAAGGTAATATATATTCTGCTTTATCTTGAACTAAATGCTTCTGAACAAAACTTGTTTCCACAAGTCTAAAAAAAAAAAAAAAAAACTTATTTAAAGGAGTGATGAATTTTGTCAGAAGCACCATCACATTCTCTAGGCAGGGCTGAACCAAGTCAAAGATAACATTCCTGTCATTCATGAGTTCAAACACAGGGAAGTGTCTTCCAAGAGACACTTCCTGTGTTGTCCTACTTTTTTCTTTTATTCTTATGCAAAACTCCAAGTTAGTGATTGGTTACATTATGGAAACCTAAAGTTATTCATTTAATGGCCATCTTCACACTATACAAATAAGCCTATATTCTGCGACCTGTTTTGTTTTGGTTTTATTTTTTCGGCAGAACCAAGGATTGAACTCAGGCCCCCTTCTCCCCAGTGCCTGGGACCTGTTTTATGCTAAAACATCAAAGGAAATTTAAGAGTAGCTCAATGAGCAAAAACAGAGCTACATCCTAACTACCATTTACTATCATCTAAAGAAATTATCATGATTGTCATGGTCATTAAACTTTGTGGAATTGGCTACTAGGAAGAAAAACAATAGTTGGTTTTAATATCTAAGAAGTTCTACTTACTACAAGCAAAAAACAATAAAGGCACTAAGAAAAACTAATATCCAAAGGCTGGTTAAAAAATGCTGATCTCATTTTACCAACAGGACAAAACCAAAAATTCTTAGCTCAGTGTATCAAGTGAGTCCCAAGCCATTTTCTCTATCTCATTTATGCTGAAAAATGTTTGAAGCACTTTATTCCTAGGCTCTATTCTAATTGCTGTAAATACAGTGGATGAAATGAAGTCCCTACTCTCAATAATAAAAAAGAGTCAAAGAGCAGTGAAATGAGTGGCTAAGAGTCAGGAAATAAGGGCAAGAAATCATGGAGCACCTGAGGAAAGACAGTCCACATGGAACACAGTGCAAAAGACATCTGTAGTTACCTGAGAAGAGTAAGACCTATGTGACTGAATTACAAGGCCAACTGAATGACAGAAAATGCTTTGGCTTTGAGGGTGCAAAAGGACTGAGAAGTGTTAACATGCCACAGAGAGCTTTTTAAGCTTTGATAGGAACTTCCTATTTTACTAAGATCAGAAGGTACTAACATTTTAAGAGATGCAGGATGATTTGACATGCTTATAAAGGATATATTCTTGCTGTAGTATACAGAATGCAAAAGGGAAGCACCAAGGTAGAAAGCAGCTTTATGTCTTATTCCTAATACCTCCCTCATCTAAATAAATCTCTTTAGCAGCTATTATTTACTAAATCTTACACACCAAGCAAACCTTTTTTCATTTAAGCTTCAAAACTGCAAAGTACATATCAAAAAAAAAAAGAGACCTGATATAGTACAGTTCAGTAGCAAATGATGGCCCTAGCAAGCGTGAGGCCCAGCATATGATATCCAGCAATACACACAGAATACACTAAAGGGCTCTGCCTAGGTCAAATCACTTATCCACAATACAAATTCAGAAATGGCAGAATCATAAATCTATCTAAACCCAAAACCCAGATTTCTTTCACTACCCTAGTATAATATCTTTCTGATTCAACTCATGCAAATTAGATCTTTGCATCACTCAAGTCTCTGCAAGTATCGCCCAACCAGAATAAACACATTTCTGCCCCAGTCTCTTTGTCAGAAAACTTGTGGTCAATTATCTAGGCCAACCTAAATATCTCATCCTGAGTGAAATTTTTCCTGACTTTTCCCAAATCACTTTAGATTGATCCCATCTTCTGTGGCACTATACCAGTTATTCCATCTTCATTTCTCTGAAACAATACTTACCTGCTTGCAGTGTATATTATTTCTGTATTTCCACAGATTTCCTCATGATAATGATGTTTGCTTATTCATTGTCTTTCACTCCTACAACCCCCCATCATCCTCACCCACATCAAACTCAGTAATAAACTGTTAAAGAATCAGGGTCTTCTTCAATTTGATTTATGCAACTGGGATGTTGAATGCCCCGTAAAAAAATTCCCAAATGCTGAAATCTATGGAGCATTCAGATCAGTGACATATTAATGAATAAAGGAAACTCTGTGCCAAACAAATCCCTCAAACTCTATTACAATTTTTCATACTCAATATAAAAACTTGAAGATAGTAAAATTTCTTATTTTCTGAATATAGGTATGGCATAAGATAAAATTTTACACTCAAAATGTTAATCTTTAAAATCTAACTTTTTATTTGCTTTAAATTCTCTACATGGCAGTCTCCATCCTCTTTTTTCTCCCCAGAAATCTAAAAATAAAAACCTACATGAAGGATATAATTAAATCAAGTCTTTATATAACTTCCTAAATACTTCTCATTTAGACATTTTGATCTAACTCTGATATATTTTAATTTTGATAAAATTATTCCCTTTTTTAGGTAAAAGACTAAACCTTTCCATATTTATAAAAAAGAAAACAAAATATTCAGTAAGCATTGTAAAGTTCCTTAAAATATTAATTATAATCTCAAGACAATTTCTTTGTAATACCGCAACTGTATTCTTAAAAATAGGGGCACTAATGAATCATTAAAGCATTATCTTTTTCAGAGGTGCTTTCCAAGCATACTGTATGTTATGTGTAGTTAACACATAATTAACATAGTTTGGGTTTGTTTTTTTCTGTCCCTTTCAGACAGGGTAGTTCAGGTTGTCCTTGAGCTTACTTTGTAACCCAGGGTGGCCTCAAACTTGCAGTGATCTTCCTGTCTCAGCCTCCCCAGTACTGGGATTACAGGCATGCACCACCACACCCAGTTCCGTGTCCGACATGGCATGAAGTACCACGGATTGAACCCAGGTCCTTGCACTTGCCAGGCAGGTGCTTAGAGTGCCGAGCTTTCGCCCAGCCCCATCTCTGCATTCTTTAGAATTTGTCTAATAAAAGATTTCCCCAGTTTATACATAATAGGACCCACCCAGACTAACCTGTTTACCTAATTAAATCTGCATTTTAAAAAGCCAGCCCTTCTTTGATCTTTAAAGTAATTTCTCCATAAGCTATCTGCTTTGCTGTAAATCACAATCACTAAAAAGCATGTAAGTGGAAAAAGAAAAAATTTCTGGGCTAGCAAGATAGCTCAGTGGGCTAAGCGCCTGCTTAAGCAAACACAGGGACCCAGGTTAGATCCTAGGCATCATATGCTGCATCAGCCCAGCCCTCGGGCGCAGCCCCTGATACCAGGTGTGGCGGCACAAACACAAGGCTGAAAACAGGAGGGTCACTACAAGTCCAAGCTGCTTAGTGAAACCCTTTATCAAATACATTAAAAAAAAAAAAAAAAAAAAGATTTCCACAGAGTAAATAAACATCAGTAAGTTTCTCTCAAATCAGCCCAACAAATATGAGAAACTCACACAAAAAAAAAAAGGGAAGTAGAATGGCAGAGTTCATTCTATAGTGTTTGACATGTGAATTCTACAACAAAGGAATTAATTAGTGCCTCTTAATTTGGAAGAAAATTTGACTATGTGCTTATAAAGTCCTACTTAGCAGTAAATCTACTTAAGATAGTGATTTGGGTACAGTGCTAGTGTGTAATATATATATATATATATATATATATGCATATGTATATGTATATGTGTATATATATATATTACATATACAGATATTCTTTAATTTCATCAGGCTTTTAAAATATATTAGTTATGTTTGATGACATAATTTTTAGTTTTGGTAAACAATGCTTCCAACTTAGTGGAAATATTAATGTATGTTGAAAATGAAAAATTACAGAACTCTCCTCACTGCTAGCTAGCAATAAAGTGAAGATTATAGAAAGCTTTAAAGAAAAGTCAACTTTTAAAACATAACTTTAAATACAGAATTGCTTTCTGATTTTTGACACTAGTTCTCCTTTTAGTTTCAATTTTCAGAAAGCACTTGAAAACTGCATTATTATTTTTAAGAGTTGCGGCTAACCCCAAAACTACAATCTGGAAAATAATCTAATATTACATATTCAAATATCTGCCCTCCAGAACAATTCAGAAATGTCATGCATTATCAATATTACCTTACACAGAATCAAAGTAATACTTAAATGTCGAGGTTCTGTTGGATGTTACAATATGAAAGAATATTCAAATAAAAAGAAATTTTTTTAAAGAACATTCCTTTCAACACCACATCACTCACTGTTAAACTGATGTCATTTATATACAATGTATCTTTACTATTTGGTGTCTAAAATTTAAAAATAAAAGATTCCCCTATTAAATATCTTATAAAAATTTTGGTATTTCTTTAGGCAGCTTAAAACTGCAAGCTAACTTTATTTAAAAAATAGAAAAGATCCATGAAAAAGAATTATAGATACAAACTAGAAAACTTAGTATTCCAGAACCAAGTGACAAAATGAGTCTGGTAAACATTAAGACATCATTCAGCCTTAAATATTAGAAGACAGACTTTAGGACGTATTCTATTTTTTTGTCACAAAAGGAGACTAGGTCACAAAATCTATGGATATTTTCAAGTTTAATGTTTTAGAAAAATAGTTGAAACAATCATCAAATGCCATATGGCTTAAATTTATTTTGTCCCATTAAATAACAAAAAAATACATATTTGTTCTGTAGTTATTGTGATGACAGTTTTACTTTCCTCTTCGCATTTTCGATCACTGTTTTCCACTGGTATCATCAACCAAGTCTCTCAGGCGAGATAAATGGTGCAAGGCCCTTTGTTTAAAAGTATAAAACACATTATAAAGCAATATTTAGGACTGAACAGCCAATGCAGTCAGCAAAGAATAGTAATAACATTGTTTATTAATTTCAAAATTAGCATGAGATGAAGGTAAATATATCAAACTCTGAAAACTGCTCCTTTGAAAACCTTAGTATCTGAATAGTTGAGGGTTAAAATAATTTATGTAATGTTATACTACTAGCATTTACTTAAAATTATACTACTGATATGCATCTTTTAAGATAATCTGCCAAATATCCCAATAATAGTAATAATAAGTCATTTATATCATACCTAACGAAACATTATCATCTTTCATGCATTTTTACTCAGAACTCTACAAAATGACACCTTTTCTTTTGGTATACTGTACATACCACTTAGGAAATAAAGCCTTTAGTTTTAATATTTGCACCCATGATAGAATAATTTTAAAATACCACTTCAGTATCAGTTACATTGCTGCATTTTTATTGAATGGGGGAAATGATATTAAATAATGTATTATATTAACAGTATGGATTTTTTCCTAACTAAGGCTAACACTGTATTGAAAGGCTAACACTGTATTGAAAAAAAAAACCTGTCACTTAAAAAAATGAGAAAGAAGCTCTTAACTTTACAAACTTCCTCTAAAAATTCTAACTTTCTCTGTCCTGTTTTTCAGCTCAATACTGTATTTTCTTACATTATGAATGCAAACAAACCAGTATCTATAAATCTAAATCTCACAGTAGTCACAAAACTTTTTTAATGCAATAGCATGAATTTATTATCATATCTCAAGTAGCCTAGAGGCAGGGTGGCTCCCGACTTGGCTGTCAGTGGTTCACTGATATCACCAGGTACTCCAGTTGATCATTTTCTATCTTCCTAGGTTGTATCTTCATGCTCACCAGACAGCTAATGTGGTTCTAGGTCTCCCATCTTATTTTTTTAATATTTTTTTCATAATTTTATTGAGAAACAAATAGCAATGAGACAGTTTCAAACCAAATTGGTAGGACAGTTTCAATAATTAACACATTGCATACATTCTTCCTAGTGGTTAATTGCTGTACAAGATGTAGACATGATATCCTATTTACAAACACTATTAGAACAAATCCCTCTATTCATTAAGAGAATGCAACTCTATATCTATCCTAACCACTTTGAATACACAGATACAAAATGGACATTCATCTGTATCCCCTTTTTTTGTTCCGTTATTTGAAAATTATAGGTGTGTAAACTCAGCAAAATATTCTATTAAGGAATTTTTTTTTCTCTGAATGCCTTCAGGGCAGGTTTGGCTGGCTTCAGTTGTGGGGATCGAACCACAGCAACCTGAACCTGCCTGCTTTGTTGAAGCAGCCACTTAAAGAACTGAGCTAAGGGGCAGGCCCCCCCGCAAAACTTTTTATACGATATAACTGCCTTTGAAGGTATCTCAAAATACCCATTACAATCATCATTATTTCAATATGACAAGCTACTTTATTTTAGGACTTACTAAACCCACTGCTAGAACAAATATGGTGATAGTCTTTTTGCCTATAGCACAGAAGCCAATATGATATAATTGGTCACCGATCAGACAATTTCACACCTTAACTGTTCATTCACAAAACAGTGATGGTTTTTCTAAAAATCCCTTTTTGTCATGTAGAAGGAGGTGTTTTTCATTTCAAGCCAGGCAAAAAGTTTTGTATGTGCTTTTTATAAAATCATTTTTAACTTACCTGTATCATCAATGTATTAAACAGATGACTATCTATTATCATGTCAAACAGTTTCAATAATTGAATACATACTCAACATAATTGATTTTCATGTAAAAACAGTAGCTAGGAAAAAGGAAAGAACCAGAAACAAAGAAAAATGTATTTTATTGTAGAAAATAATAAAAAAGTTAAATAAAAATGTGACATTCTGAGTCAACATACTTGAGTCAAGTAACCTGAAGTGCATTTCTTTTCATTTAACCTCTATCTGCCCTGCTTAAGATTAAAACAATGAATCTACTTGGTTAAGTGGCTACTAAAAAGTAACTGCTACTTCATATGTATGTGTGTAAAAATGGAAATAAAGTTGTGAGAGAAAAATTTTCATTTTCTTCTCTACAACCATGAAAAAAAAAGGCTAATGAATGAGACATCAAGGATGGTGTTACCACAACAAATAGTGATTCACAGCCAGTATGTCCATTAACAGATGAATGGATAAAGAAGATGTGTATTTCCCTATCATAGAGTAGTACCTGCTACAAAGGAAGATAAATCTGAGTCATTTGTAAGAAAATGGATGCACCTTGAGACCTAACTGGTATGTGAAATAAATCTGATACACAAACTTAAATATCATGTTGTTTATCTTATAGGAGAAGAACAATAAAATAAATGATGACAGGAAGAGGAGCAAAGATAGAGTGGGAAGGGAAAAGGAATGGAAAACTTAAAGCACCTGCAAACAGGCACAGGGGCTGGGGGTGTAATCCCCAGGTCTGCGCTGCTGGCCGGCCCCCAGGGCCCGCTGAGACTTCAATGGAGACTGGGCATGGCGGCACGCACCTGTAATCCCAGCTCTTGGCAGGCCGTACACAGGAGGATCACTACGAGTCTGATCTAGTAGTGAGACCCTGAACACCTTGTAGGCCCTTCCCTAAAATACAATGAATGAATGAATTAATTAATGAATGAATGAATGAATAAATAAATAAATAAATAAATGAGCGATGGACAGGTCCTTCCCTTTAAAATTTAAACGATGAGGTATTTTCCTAAAAGATCTCTTATGGTCCTCAAGTAATCTCAATTAACAATTCACCATTATGTTTAACGAATGTTCCTTTTTGGGGGAAGGGGGAGTTAGCAGGAATTGAACGCAGGACCTCACACTTGCCAGGAAGGCACTGCACACTAAGCTAAATGCCTGACCTCAAATCAATGTTCTAAAACAGCTTGTCAAATCTCAGGTGCAAGTGCCTCAGTGTCACTCCCCGCAAGCTCTATTACTTCATGTCTATTCCCTATCTGCTCTATGAAGATGGCAACAGTACCTATAGGGTTGTGCGGATCGCAAGAATTATATGCAATTCCACTTACTCGAAATTTACACTTGGAAAATAAAAAAAGCACTGAGATTTAAGTATTCAATAACTGCTATCATTATCCTTGATTTCTACTAGGTATAGAACACTACATGCTGGGGCCGAGGAGATGGCTCAGTGGAATAAGTGGCAAGCACAAGGGCCTGAGTTCAATCCCCGGTTCCGCCAAAAAAAAAAGAATACTACATTCAATTACTATGGCAATTATCATGACTGTAATTGAGACTTGTATTCTCTGCTTTTTATACATATATAAAAGATAACATAACTATACAAGTAAAAGGAAAGCAGGATCTCGAGGACTAACTAATTAAGAGAGGGAAAGGAGAAGAGCTAGGAAACACTACAGTGAAAAGCCATACCGTTAGATGTAGAAGATGGGTAAGGCAAGGATCCTGAGAATCTCCAAAGGATTTTTGAATCTAGCAGTTAATAGGAAAGATTCTCGCCCTAACTATATATACTGATACCTGTGAACTAAGCAACTGCACTGAAGAGGGTAATCTATAATAGTAGTTTTATGCTTGGAGTGCCTCTCATTCTGGTCTTCTGCATACGGGCTGCTTGTCATGACATGCCAGTTGCTGCTGTGCTGTCTCTCAGGGAGATGGTTGTTCAAGAAGGGGGTGGTGAATGAAGGCAGGAGACAGGAAAAGGAATGTTGTGGGAATGTCCTGCTTCAAGGTTGTATATGGTGAGATCTTTGGACTTATGTGTAAACATAAGAAGTATATAATTCTTTATG
>NW_004524579.1:32270111-32270835 GCF_000260255.1 Octodon degus | reverse complement strand
GTGTTAATTATTGAAACTGTCCTACCAATTTGGTTTGAAACTGTCTCATTGCTATTTGTTTCTCAATAAAATTATGGAAAAAAAAAGATAACATAACTAAGAAAATCAGACCTATTTATATCTAAGACATTTTAGCTACTTTAGATTTCTATTCATATGACCCAAATAATACACTTAGGACTATTAATGTTTACCCTAAGAGAACAATATGAAAATAACAAATTTGTTAGAGGATATCCACATCAATAACTTCTCAAACTGTTGTCATTACTTTAATACAGCATATTGTTGGATTTTGTTCCTAATCCACTGTGCCAGTCTATTTCTCTTAATTGGTGAGTTGAGTCCATTTACATTGATGGTTAGAATTGAGATGTATTGACTTTTGATTGACATGTTATTTACCTGTTGTTGTTTACTCCTTGTCATTACTTTAAAATGAAAAAGAATCTGAACCATTTATATCTGTTGCATATCTCCTTGGATCCTTAGAATATTTTAAATGGGAAACAGCATAGGTTTAAGAGAAAGTAATGTTTTGCTTAAAGATAATTTGCTCCAAAAAGTTGATCTGGTACCCTTCTATTCTTGAAACTACTTAATTCTACCCTGACTTCAAAGGACAAATATAAAAGTTACACATCTTGTTATATGGGTCCTGCTTTATCTTGGCCTTAACTAGCCAGCAGAAAAGTATAAAAATGAGGTATAAAAAGTAAAGCCA
>NW_004524579.1:32259936-32269786 GCF_000260255.1 Octodon degus | reverse complement strand
GTGCTGGGGGATTGAACCGCGGTCCCTGATGCTTTGCCAAGCTAGTTCCAAGTAGGTGCTTTAGACCACTGAGCCATCTCTCCAGCCCCGCACCTACAATATTTAAATGGCAATGGAATACCCATCTCTGACAAAACTAAACCAAAAAAGGGGATACAAATGAAGAACCATTTTGTATCTGTATATACAAAATAGTTAGGACAGATATACAGATACTTTCTCTTAACTCAATGAGAAGAAAGATTTGTACTACTAGTGCCTGGACAGGATATCAAGTCCGCATCTTATACTGTGAATAACCACTACGAAGACAACAATATGCAATGTATTAATTATTGAAACTGTTCTATTAATCAGGTTTGAAACTGTCTCATTGCTATTTCTCAATAAAATTAATAAAAATAAGTCAAAGGAAGGAGAATGTAGAATTGTATCTACAACAGCTAAATAATACTTACTTTTGAAGAGACCTAGTAATAGGAATCATACTTTCCTTCAGTTGAGATTTAGAGAAATCATCTTCTGGAACCTATTATTAAAAACATCAAAAAGTAAAAATATAATAAAATATCTGACAATTATAAAGTGCTATTTAAAATGTGACTAAGAACACTAAAATGTTTTCTGCACCTCTAAAGAATTATTTCTAGCAAGTTTTTTTTTTGCTTTGAAATTTAGAAACAAATTTTATTTAAGATCTGAAATACAATTCCTAAAATATCATTTATGCCAGAAAACTGTGTCTATACAATAATGCATTGCCTCTATCATGTTAGAACATACATTAGACTCAAATACAAAAACCAACAAACAAATCACCATCCTTCAACAATTTGAGTAAAACCATGAAGCAAACCATCATCTTTCAATAATATGAACCACAGTATGCCTAAGGAGGTTTGCAGAGGATGGGCTGCTTTACTTCATTCAAGCACCATTAAAAAAAAGAAGAAGACAAAAAGAAGAGAGCAAAAATGTATGGGTTTTCAGGTATATATATTAAGTTGAACCTTTGGCACTAGGAATCAGGGAGTTTTGTCACCTAGCATTGAACCCTTATTAGAAAATTGTGTAGTGTCAAAGGGATAGAACTACCAGCATTTAAGCAATGTTTTCAACTAGGCAATAAAATGGTCTACTGAATGCTTTTTCCTTGTCTAATTACTGCATACACATGTAGCAACTTTGAAATGAGGAGTTTATACTCCTCATTTATACTCCTTTTATTTTCCGTTTAAAATAGAACAAAAACAAACTGAAACATAAACCCTGTTATACGTTGACAATTTTAAAGAACATTAACTACACAAGTAAAAGACCAAGAACAGAAAATGTTTATAGACACCAGACATCAGTGGTGAGAGGTCAGCAGACCCTCACAGGGCTTTGTGATGGTAGCAGCAGAAGCCACTTTGTAATCACTGGCAGTAAACAGTGACACAAAATTCTTTGCCAGATACTTCAGAAAATCATGCAAATAGCCTAACAATAGTGCAAAGCTCTTCTCATCAAGGGGCTGTATAGGCCAACATCACTCCTATTCTCACAAATAATCTCAATAGGTGTGGTGCTCCATAAACCTGGGACATTGGCGCATCAGGATGAGCCAAGAGGATTTCAGCATAAAGGCACCTCTCAAATTTGTAGAGCAGCTGAGTGCCCAACATCACATTGAAATACTCTTTTATTCCTGCCACAACTTCATTAATTGCATATTCCGTATTATCAACATTTCCCTGTGATTTCTTACAATTAGCATACACTTCCAGAATGGCACCTACATTTTTCTTAGCAGGAAGTTGAAAAAGCTGCTTCTGCCTGCTCATTAAGGCTCAGTCCTTCATAAGCCATGGTTTTAATTCTTCAGGAATCTTCACTTTAACTTTCATCCTATTCTTAAATGTTTCCTCACTTTTCAATAGTGGGTCCTCCTGGGCCCATTTCTTCCAAAGGGCCTGAGGTGCTTCACTGGTACTGCCATCTCCATTCCCAGGAGCCTTCTGCTGCTCCTTTCTTGTCTTTCTTGCAGAATCTGAGGGAAAGTTCTCCATGGACCAACCACCCCATCTTCCTGGAAGAGCTGGCTCAAGATTCTTTGGCTGAAGACCAACTACCTTCTTTCCTGAGGCCCCTCTCAACTTACTTCTCTGAATATTGCTTCTCAATGGCTTTTTGAAGTTGTCTTCTACAGAGTGCCATCCACAAGTTTGAGAACCCTGATTTCTGGAACTCATTCAACTCTGTTTTTACATCAACCAACAACCTTCCTTCTTTCCTTTCCAAGAACTACAGCAATTTCCCAAGTGGAATCTTATAGGTCTTTGGGGTGGTCTGGAAGGATGAAGTAGGAGACAACACCCAAGAATCTGTAATCAAGGACGGTTCTGCAATCAGGATCAGATTTCCTGATCCTTACTGTATGCCAAACTTAGTTTTTCTGACGGTGACCTGAAACGAGAATCCAGCTCTCTCCAGCAGGACGTGTATGCACTGCTGTCCCTCCAACCACCATAATCTCTAGCAACAGTTTTCAAAAGAGCATTAACTATTTTATCTCATTTAGTCTAAAAATATTACGAAAAACAAAAATACTACAAGTATCACTTAGTTTCACCTTTGAATTGCCCTAAAATATGGTTCTAGGGCCCGGGGAGATAGTTCAGTAGAATAAGCGCTTGCCTGGCAAGCACAGGGTCCTGAGTTCAATCCCCGGTGCTGCAAAAAAATTAAAAAATAAAATATGCTTCTAAACATATGTCCATTAAAATTCAAATCTTGGCTTGAAATAGTTTTATTGAAAAGACTAGGTCTAAGTGATATTTAAAAGAAGGATGAATTACACTCTGTATGTTAATGCTATGATTATTAGAATGTCTGGAGAAAAACGTTTAAATATAATTCAAATGAAGTGGATGATAGTTCTTAAGAACTGATCCACTCCAAAGACCTAAATATTAAAAGTATTAACTATTAATGCTTAATATTACAACAGAGACACAATCTACTAGAAGAGAAAGGATGTAGAAACCTTGAAGACATAGATATAGGCAGAGAGCTCATAAACAAAAACCAAACTACAAAAGAAATACTTCGAGGAACCAACAACTGGGATTTCATCTTACTAAAAAGTTTTCGCACATCAACAAAAATCACCAGCAAAGTAAAAATGCAACCCACAGAGTGGGAAAAAAAAATTAGCAAACTGTCCCGCAGACAAAGGACTTGCATTTAAAACACATAAAGATTTTAAAAGGGCTGGCCTGATGGCTCAGCAGACTAAAGTGCCTGCTCAGGCAGAATGCAGCAGCTGATCCCACTGGTCCAGCCTCCAGGGCACAATGACACAGTGACTGAGACTGGGCGTGCTGGCACGTGCCTGTAATCCCAGCACTTGGGAGGCTGAAAACAGGAGAATCACTACGAGTCTGATTGAGCTACATAGTGAGACCCTGTAGACCCTGTCCTAAATACATGAAAAAAAGAATTAAAAAAAAAAAAATCAGGGCCCCAAAATTCAAAGACTCAATCCAACAATGGGCATTTGAGACAGATACACATTTCTCTGTGTATGAAAATACACAAATGGCAAATACATGAAAAAATATTCAACAACACTGCTCCAAGAAATGCAAATTAAAACAATAATGAAGTTCCATCTCACACCAGAAACAATGGCTATCATCATAAAATCAACCAATAACAAATGCTGGAGAGGCTGTGGGGATAAAGGAACCCTGCTCTACTGTTGGTGGGAGTATAGACTGATGTAAACAATGAGGAAATCAGTGTGGCGATTCCTCAAAAAACTTGGATTAGAGCTCCCATTTGACTCTATC
Source organism: Octodon degus (assembly GCF_000260255.1). Lineage (NCBI taxonomy): Eukaryota > Metazoa > Chordata > Mammalia > Rodentia > Octodontidae > Octodon > Octodon degus. The sequence goes on along the minus strand of NW_004524579.1, from coordinate 32,265,950 downwards.
CCATTCCTGGATATTTCTCCAGAAGTCCTAAAAGCATCATATCACAACAATATGGGCCGGGGAGATGGCTCAGTGGAATAAGCGCTTCCCTGGCAAGTGCAAGGACCTGAGTTCAATCCCCGGTTCCGCAAAAAAAAAAAAAAAAAAAAAAACACACAATATATATGCGCTCATGTTTATAGCAGCACAACTGTTACAGCTAAAATCTTAGAAACAACCTAAATACCCATCAACACAAGAATGGATAAAAAAGATGTGGTATTCTTCTACAATGGAGTATTACTCAACTATAAAGCAAGAGAAACTCAAGGCCTTCATAGGTAAATGGATGCAACTAGAGACCATGCTCATAAGCATGCTTAAACACTGTATTGTATCCCTAGCACAAGAAACTAAAAGGGTAAATAAAATTAGAAAGGTACAACAAATATAAAAGGGAAGGAAACTGCTCAAAAGGAAAGAACTGGGGTGGGAGAAAGGAGAAAATAAAGAAAGAAGGGAAAAACAGACAGACAGGCTAGGTAAGATAATGATATTACTAATTTCTATTGGATTATTGAAAGCAGTGCTTAATTTTTTTATCAATTGTACATGCTTATTGCTGGTAATTTGAACAACTACTTTGAAGATAACAATATACAATATAATAACCATTGTTAATTTCCTGTCATCTTGTTTAGAAATTCTGTATTTTTTTAATGTTTATGGTTTATTCTTAAAAATAAAAAGAACTGACCCACGCATTTGTAATGAAGACTGAATTTTATAAAGCCCTGAGTGACAGTAACAGAAGACTGACAATAAAAAGAGCTACAATTTAACCGAACATTTATCAGGTGTCAAGTACTATACTAACTAGACTGTTTCAAAGTACTGTATGTTCTCAACAACCTCCTTTCACAGAAAAGGAAACTGCAAAGAAGTATAAGCCAGCCACAGAAAGGCAAATACTACACGATTTAATTCACATGTGAAATCTCAAAAAAGAATACCATATAGGCAGAGAGTATAAAATGATAGCTACCAGTGTTGAAGTGGTGGAAGATATGAAGATACTGACCAAAAAACAAATTTCAATTGGGTGGCATTAGCTCAAGAAAGCTACTATGCAACATGGTGACTATAGTTAGTAACAATGCATTATCTACTTGAAATTAAGTGTTCTCATCCCAAAAAAAAATATGAGACAATACACATCAACCACCCAATTTATCCATTCCATACTATATATATTTCAAAACACATTATGCACCAAAAAATAAAAATTTTTGAGATTAAAAAATTAAAGAAAATAAACTAAAGAACATAAGTATTTATTTGCACAAATATTCCACTTGCTAATAGGGGGCAGAATTAGAATTTAGACTTGAAAAAAGCTTCGTTTTTAAACACTATACTTTTAAATTCATTTCCACAGAAAAGCAGAACAAAGCAGAAACAGGTTCAAATTTCCAAGAAATACACAAGTTTATTTATTTTTTTATTTTTTTGACGGAACCAGGGATTGAACTCAGGCCATTGTGCTTGCCAGGGAAGCACTTATTCCACTGAGCCATCACCCCGGCCCAAAATACACAAGTTTAAAAAGAAAACATATCATAACTGCATTCAAGAGTCAATAAATACATGGAAACACAAAAGTAAACATCGGCTGACAGCAGACAAATAAGTCTAATATTGGAAAGGTTTTTTAGGGTTTCTCAAATATAAATACTCTATGGACCACACAGATTAATTTCGTAGGACTTAACAAAACATTTTTTACAACTCATACTACCGATGTAACATCATCATGTCTAAACAAGGGGTGGAACTGAAATCATCAAAATACGTTCAGAGGTTAAAAAAAAACTCAGGTTAAAATTAAACTAACAGTATGAATAAATCACTTTCTAAAATAAGAACAGTATAGTACTACAACTACAGCATTTGCTCTGTGACATGTTGGCATGTGTCTAGCAAGATAACTAGAAGCTGATCTGAAAAAGATGTAGGAAGAAATCTTTATACAAATTCATAGCTTTCAATTCATAAGCCATGTTTGTGCTTACTTGCTTAATCTCTTCTTTTGGTTCTATAGTTCGGTTCTGATTAAAACTTTCTTGCACAGCTTGCAGGTTAAATAACATTTGTTTTAAGGCTTCAACTGGACCATGATGTTTCCCTCCTGAAAGGGTAGAACTCTAAAGTCAAAACAAACGAGCATGAGTTTAACCATTCAAATTTGAAAAAAGGAATTCTATTTTGTACTATTTTCCCCTAATATAAATTAATGCAAAAATCCAAACAATGGAGCTCGGATATAGCTCAGAGGCACAGTGGCTACATGGCAAATGCAAGGTTCTGAGTTTGAGTCCAGTGCCAATTAACAGTTGTGCATCTGTGTTAATTATCTAATGATAATCAATACACTATGGTTATCTAAGATATTATAGGAGGCTGGGGAGCACAGTATGTATTATTTTTGCAACTACAGAGTTACATTAAAATTACCTCAAACAGAAAACACCTCTGTTGTGGTTTGTGTCTACATGTCCCCCTAAAGCCTCATGCAGTAACAGGGTGGGCTTCCAGAGATTTTGATTGATTCATGATCCAATGCTGGGATTATGGGTGTGAGTGCTATATCGCCTGGAGTGGGTAGCTTGCATACAGTATAAGGGAGGGAAAGAGGCTTGCTCTCGACCATCCCTCCCTTGTTGCTCTTGTTGCTCTCTCTGGCTGTTTTCCACTGCCATGAATTGCTGCCCTCTGCCATGTGCCACTCTGCCTCGGAGCCAGCCAAGTATGGACTGAAACCTCCACAAACTGTGAGCTCAACAAACCTTTCCTTCCTTAATTTTGAGTGTTGAGTGTTTTGTCTGAGCAATGAGAGAAAAGGAAGCAAGACAACCTCAAAAAACAGTTTGAAAATGTGGTTATATATGTGTGGGCAAGCAAGAGGGTACAACATGGTATTGTCATATTCATCTACGTCAAACTTTAAAAAGTGTTTCTTCCTAATGTGTTTCTCTACCACTTTTAGTTCCCTAAGAAAATGCCAATACCAACCTCATCAGAGTACATTCACCTTATCAGACCTACCTTTAAAATGTATCTCAAGTTTAACAATTTCTTATGACTTTTAACGTATCTACCCAAACCCAGAACCACTATAAGGTTGCAATAGTGTTCTATTACATTCTGATACAAATGTCCCCCATAAGTCTCATTAATTCAGAGTTGGGGTTTTTTGAAGATGTCTGGATCATGGGATCAATATACAAATCAGTGGGTTCATTCAATGATGAGTTAGTGGCTGAATGTGCTTTTGGAGATAGGTCCTGGTTAGAGGTAAGTCGCTGGAGGTGTGACCTAGGAGGATATAGTCTGGTCCTTGGCTCCTCTATTTTGCTTCCTGGCTGCCATGGGTTGAACACCTTTATCCTCTCCAGGGCCCTCTGTCATCCTGCGTTGAAACCAGCTGACCATGAACAAAAACTATGAGCCAAAAGAAATCACGCCTTTAAGCGATAGGTGTAGGGTATTATGAGTATCCCATGCAACAGTGAAGTCACTAAGGCACCTGCAAACTAGAGCTTCAACTCTATCTCTGGGTCTTTTTACAATATGTTCCACACAGCTGTAATTTTCTATATAAAAATGTTGATTATTTCACTCCTCCATTAAAAACCCTCTAGTAACTTCCCAACTCAGAACAAAATGTGACATCTTTATAGCTTACAAGAGCCTACAGGATCTTTCTCCTGGCTACCTCTCCAGTGTCCTCTGACCCTTCTTATCTGTGTTCATTCTGACACTGATTCACTGATTAGATTCAGACATTCCTGGAAGATGCCTCATACATTTCTGCCTTGGGTTTTCTATACTTCCTATTAGCACTAGATGTAATGCTATTCCTTGTGGGTGTTTAGCTTACTGACTCTTTTCTGGTTTTGCTAAAATTTCACAATTCCTAAACTTGTACCCTGATTTCCATAATCCAGTTAATTTTTCTTCCTTACACTTACAGTACTCCTTATATATCCTTACAATAGGCATGCTTAATTTTTAAGTTGTTATAAATCATTTTTACCTTTGAGGGCTATTTAGAAGATACACAGAAAATTGATTTTTGTAAACCTGGTAATAATTTACCTATTTTAAGTTACCTATTTTAAGTTACATTGTATCCTAGAAACACAAGTAAACAACCAGTCTATGTAGTAACTAATCTAAAGGTTCACTTTGTCTTCTAAACCCCCTCTACCCTGGTCGTTTTACTTTCATATATTAAAATAAAAATAAGCAGGGCCCTGGGGATATAGCTCAGTGGCATAAACACCTGCCAGGCAACCACAAGATTCTGAGTCCAATTCCTGGTATGGGGATGGAGGGAAGACTACAATAATGCTAGAAGACAGGATTTGAGAAATTCCTATCTATGTGTTAGTCATAAACCTTCTTTTAATAAGCTAAAGAGATTTAATTTCACTTACCTGATTATCATTATTCAAAAAGTCTTCAAGAACCTCTTTAGCACACTTTGCAGTTGAAGTCTGTTGAGAACTATCATCAGAATTAACAGGAACAGGAGATTTGCTAAATAGTATTTAAAGGATATGAAACAGCAATTAAGTTCTCAAATTCTAAAGATTAGTATATAATTTAAGAATTTTCATTTAAATATAAGTAATCACCAAGAAATAACTATCACAGACATGATTAATGTTGTATGGTAATTTCCCCATCTTCTCACTAAATTGACAGAAGAATCCAACATCTTTCTACCCTCTCACTGTGCCTTCCAAGTTTTAAAGAAAAACTATAAAGAAATTGAAGAGCTAGTCCTTAAATAAATGAATAAACTCTCAACTATAGCTCTAAAACTTCATTTGGAAAAAGTAAAATAGTACATTTTCCCAATTAAACACCATCAGCATAGCAGCGTACATTACTATAGAGTGTATACCTAGCATGTTCGATTCAATTCCTGGCATCACTAAAATTTTTTTTAAATGAGAACTATTTATCCAATGAGAGTCAAATCCCCACAAACTCATAAGAATTCCCACTGAATGCACCACTGCAAGGCAGCAAGACACATTTACTCTACAGAACTTTGCCAACGCAAATTCTATTAGTCACAGAAATCATCTTATTTTTATAATTATCTTATTTATCTTATCACTATAAAGTGTTTATAACTCAAAAACTCAGATATTTAAGAATCCTTTCATAACATTTAAATGTCCTATGCTAATATTTTTTGTTATAAAGAAGTACCTCTTTATTAACATTTGTTTTGTAGTTTGAGTTTTTTCTCACTCCAGGTAGTCTTTTCTTCCTTACTGTTCACCAATATAGTTTGGATATCCATCTATATAGTGTTATCAAAAACATTTATATGATTACTAAAGAAGGGTGTAGGCTGGGGGTATAGCTCAGTGGCATAGCACCTGCCTGGCAAGTCCAAGATCGTGAGTTCAATTTCCAGTTTAAAAAAAAAAAAAAAAGATTAGTGCATGGTTCATAGACGTCCACTACGAAATTAAAACTTTCTACTTTTAATCATTTATTTATTTATTTATTTATTTATTTATTCATTTATTTGGTACAGGGTCTTGCTGTGCAGCTCAGACTCACAGGGGTCCTCCTGTCTCAGCCTCCCCAGTGCTGGCATTACAGGTGTGTGCCGCCATGCCCAGTTTTCTACTTTTAAATTTGGTTGAAATTTTTCATATTGAAAATTTTTAAAAGCAATTCACTGATCTTAGTTATACTCTACCTTTTAGAAGACTACCTTTAGTGTTCATATTCAATTTTGCTTCAACTTGATGGCAGACTGATAACAATTTGCCAATGGTAAACTAAGATCAATCCATTCTACTCAACAATGCATCCTTGGTTTTATCTATAAGCATATCCATCACAATATGAACTGATGGGGGCCGGGGAGATGGCTCAGTGGAATAAGCGCTTCCCTGGCAAGTGCAAGGGCCTGAGTTCAATCCCTGGTTCCACAAAAAAAAAAA
>NW_004524579.1:32253931-32259836 GCF_000260255.1 Octodon degus | reverse complement strand
AGGTTACTGGGCCAAATCATTGGTAATTATATAAGACAGAGATCATATTATTCTAAATATGACACATTAAATAAATGTAAAAAACTTTAAGCATTTCTAGTATTACTTGGTAACTTACTTTGTACCAATTAAAAGGAAAGCATTGTATCTCTTAATACTTTACTAAGATGCAAATGAACTGGAAAAATAGAAAATTAGGAAGATAGATGAACATTAGTTATTAACCCAAGACTTTTTAAAGGATATTATTGAACAAACTTGAGAAACAAAGCAAAAAAGTTTAAATACAATATTCTAGACCAGCATCACCACTTCTACAATTTATAAAACAGTTCACCCTTGATCAGAAACTGTCCTAAGTACTTGCGTTTCTACTCAGTTAAATCCTCATAATAACCCCAAAGTATTTACTTCACCTCCTCTAAAGTTTAAAAAAGTAACTTGCACAGGGTCTCATAACACAAAAGCAGCAGAGACAGGAATCTAAATTGGATTATAGACAGCGCTGACATTCAAAACTGAGGTATTCAACTGAGAAGAAAAAACTCAGGAATTAAAAGATTATAACAAAAAGTTTAGACAACATAAGGCAATAAATTATTAGCACCTAAAACATGGGGTTACCAATGTTTTATTTCGGTAATTTCAAATGTATCACTAAGAATAAAATCTCTCCTACCTAAATTCCCAATTCTAACTCTATTTTCACAATCTCAGGTTTCTAGGTAAATAATTCTTAAATTATTCTGAGAAACTATAACCTTGAAAAGTGAAACACACAGATAGAAACAATCTTTTGAATAATAAAAAGATTGAAATGGTAGGTCATATAAGAAAATGTACCATTACTTAAGGAAAATGAGTAACAGTGAAAGTAAAATGCAAACAAAGTGATAGAAAACATGGGCAGCTTACAGTTTAAAAAAACAAAATAACAAAAATTCCCACAATTGTCTACTTGCACAACAGTCTTTGATTCTAACACCTCAAATTAAGATATATGTCAATATTTAATAATGAAACAAAATAAATATGTAACAAATCAAGAAGTTATATACTGTACCTTGAAGGTAGAAACACTACACCATCTTGTGGTAACAAATGAAAAATGCAACCTAAAGCAAGCAAAACTTAAAGCTATCTTCTATAGAATCATAATATTACTAATTACCATTAAGTTATTTTAAAAATAAATCTGGTATTACATTTTTCATTTAGAAAAGTAAATACTGTCACTTACTTACAAAGTAACAGGAATATTTTCCCATGATCTTTCTGCTTCAAGTTTATCTAATGAGCATGGACTGCCATCCTTTTTCATAGACCTTGGTAATCCTTCAGTACATTCCTCTAAATTTCTCTTGGCCTTCAGGATAAGCAATTCAATTTTGTCACCTAATTTTTAAAAATTGTAATTAATTATTAAGAAAAAAATAGAAAGCATAACTACATCTCACAAAATAGTAAGATAATTTGGAATATACAATTTATAACAGCAAATTGTTAAAATGTGATCCCTCAAGTGAAGGTAAAGGAGAAAAGAGACATTAACATAGTTACAAAATGCTATATAAATGAAGAGTATAAGCTTTCTAAAAAGCAATATGCCTGCAACAAAAATAAAATAATAAAGGTTCATAGAAGGTAAATCAAATTTATAGTGCTTCCTTTGGTTAAAAGAACTAAAAATAAAATATTACCACTGAATGGCTTTTTGGATTGTCCTGGAAGTGGATTTTCACATTTATGTTGGCTATGTTCAGAATCACATTTGCATTCATTAACAAGTCTTTTATCATCACATAAGGATTTTGAAAAACTTGAGGGTTCCAAAGAACATCCCAAACAATCTACTTTATTCCTAAATCCAGTTCTTTGTGCCTGATAACTATGTCTAGGGGAACAATGCTCTTCTTTAGAAACCCTTTGACTTTTTGCATTAGGTAACAAGTCTTGATTGTGGAGCCAGACGGGATATTTAAAATCAGGAATACTAGTTATCCCTGAAACATTAAGATCAGATTTCTGGCTAGTAAGCCATCTTGGATAATTATTTTCAAGACCATCTTCTGAACTGTCCTTGAAAGATTCTTTAGAAAAAGATAATGATGAGTCAAAAACACATTTGTTAGTCTTATGTGTAAGTTTCGGGTTTTTTAGCCTGCCACACTGTTTTCTATTTGTGCATACAACCGGAGTAACTAAGTTATCCATGTCCACAGGAGTGAAGACCTCTTGAAAATTTGGATTTTTTTCAATGTCCAGTGAACCTGATCTTCTAATGTATTTCTTGCTTTTCTTTCTTGTTCGGTGACCTGGTCCAACAAAAGTGAAAGGAAATGATCCATCTGCAGGAAGTCTTAACAGATCATCAGTTGTTAGGCTAATGGAGTCTACCTCATTAATAGGCTCTCTTCCATAGGATAAGAAGCGTGAGTGCTCTTTGTGGTCAAGATTTTCAAAAGCTGAAAAACAAAACACAGTTTTGCTTATCTTCTTTTCACAACACACAAATACAATATCCAATAGCAAATATAAGAGCTTTATAATCCTTGCTGCTTTCCTCTTATCTAACCCTAAATGTCTTCTTCACGTCTTCAGTATTTAATTTCTACATATTCACCTCCAACCACCTGAGCCATCCAGTATTCTCTAAGTCACCATTTCTTCAATGTTTTTCATGTAGACATGCCTGACAGTCTAACACAATCATGTTAATGCTGGCCACTCAATATTGGTTGTAGCATAGAAAAAAAAAAATGTGCCATCAAACTAAAAGGAAAAATAGTGTGCTCTCTCTCCTATTCACCCTGTAACAGCATGGTTCCAGTGAAAAGTTGTGCTGTTTTCTTCTGAAACATACCATCCGCAGTTGGATACAATTTTTTTTTTCCACTCTAAGCCTATTCTGTTAAGTGCAGTAACATACTAACTAGTTTATCAATAACTACATTTTCCAGACTCACTTTCATGGAGGCTTTATCAAAGATAAACTATTGTCCCACACAGAACACACATCAAAGAGACAAATGGAATTTTTTCCCATCAGTTGAGACTGAGTAAGTACAACTTCAGAAAAGTTGAACTTTAAAATCATTAAGTTAGATAATGAAAGCCAGAACCACTCCATCAAAAATCAGTACCATTATGTTACAGTTAAATGAATTCTGAAAGGTTTAGAATCAACTACCTGCAGTTTATTAGTTACACTCATTAGCCTCCCCTCTAAGGTCCAAAGAGGATCTTAGCTGAAATTTCCTGGAGATCAGATAATTATACAATAACTTTACAAAAATATTCAGATATCACCAGGGAGATAGCTCAGCAGTGGCATAAGTGCCTGCCTGGCAAACACAAGGTCCTGAGTTCAATTCCCAGTACAAAAAAAAAAAAAAAAAAGACTATCAATATTATGTTATTTTTGGTTTTTTTTTTTTTTTTTTTTGCGGAACCAGGGATTGAACTCATGCCCTTGCGCTTGCCAGGGAAGCGCTTATTCCACTGAGCCATCTCCCCGGCCCAATGTTATTTTTATTTCAAAACAACAAAAACTGTCAAATTTATAAGGCTACAGGACATCTCTCAAATGCTTCAAATCACTACACATGATGAAAACAAAGAATAAAAAGCATACCATTGGTTGGTTTAGAAATATAACTGGAAAAGTGTGGAATATTAGCACCACTCTCATCAATGTTAATTCTTCCAGTGCTTGCACTAGGATACATCTGGCTTAGATCGAAATCATCAATATAGGCCTGTAGAGCCTGAGAAGCAGAACTGTACAGCTTATCCTTATAGTGAAAAGAGCCACCAGAGCTAGAGGAATTGCTACTACTTAGACTGCAGCTTGCCAGGAGAGAAGATACTGAAGATTCCTGAGAACGAACTCTGTGTTTTGTGTTGGATTTTGCCATGCTTCCTCAAATTTTTTATGCATTTCCCTTAGAAAACAGCTGTAACACAAAGATAATAGGATAAAGTGCCAATGAAAAGGAATAATATCTATAAGCAAAGAATATCATAAACTTAATTTTTTTAAATTAGGAATAAAATCATGTATCTATAATGGACAGTCCTAGTTGTGCACTGTATGATTTCTATTATCTACTGTGAATTATGTCATCAGTGATTTAGAAAACATTAAGCACCTACTACATGCCTGCATGTATATAAAAATTACATAAGCATATACACGGAAAAACCAAGGGAAAAAAAATACTGTTTTTTTAAAGTCCTGAAAACTACTAAGTCTTTTCTTCTCATGGCAATATATTCTATGACATCACAATATCCAATATTCCCCTTCCACATGCTATTTTTCAACCAGTGCCTACACTGAAGGTGATCAACACAAATGAAGCTTTAGAAACAAGGGGAGTTAGCAGATTTTTTGCCTAAAATCAAGACCGAATAATGAAGATTATGCACTTTCAATACTGAAAGCACCACTATGAAATTTTAACCTTTCCACAAAAAGGACTGGAGGACATTTTATAATACGTATCTGTAAAGTCTTAATTTAGAAGGAGGTAATAATGCCCTTTTCACAAAATAGCATTCTTAATAACCACTTCCAGATCTTCCTTTTGGTTACCACCATCCCTAATTTCCATTCTTATGTTAAACAGATTCAGCTCACCTCTCTTTTAAAGGAAGCTTAAAAAAATCAAGAAACAGGCAATGTATTTATCTTGCTCTTTTCCATTACTAAAATTAAGGTAACTACTGTCAATCTTAGTACAACAGGCCTTGCATTTGAAAATCCATTAAATAATAAACAAGGTACTCAGCATATTATATTAAATTCACTAACAATAGAATTATCTGTTCTAAAAACAGTAACTATGTCTTACTACATGTTGTAATGGTGTAAAGTCAATCATATTTAATGTTTTAATGTAATTTTGAAAATATGTAATTTATAACTTAATGTTATCTTAGCAACTGTCAATTTCAACTTCATGGGAATTTTTCAGAGATGAAGTATATCTTCCTGTAACAGCCATAGAGCATGCACTTCCAGATCTGACTGCAGTTACTGGAAGAAACAACATAAGATAACTATTTCACCTATCCCATGTCCCTGGATGCTCTAATGGAATATCTCTAAAGAATGCCTAGATTAAGTCACCTTTGCCCTTTACCTCCCCAAAAGCATAAATTCATTGAAGTAAATTCGGATAACCTTACCTGAACAGTTTTCTCCCTTATCTGACACAGAATAGATTGCCGGTTTTGTTTTACAAAACCTTAAAAAAGAAAAACCTTTAAAAGTCTTCAGTAAGGTGGTGATACCATTTACTATTATTTCAATTCACACGACTGACGGAAAATCTACGATGTAACTTTTCATTACTGACAGTTTTCAAACGCATGGAAAAACAGTTTAAGAAACTATTTTTTTAATGTCTTTGGTACAGGGTCTCGCTGCGCAGCTCGGACTCGTAGTGATCCTCCCGTTTTCAGCCTCCCCAGCGCTGGGATTACAGGCTGCGCCACCACGCCGGGTCTCCCAACTCCTAATCCTCAACACGCCCCCACCGCGGCGCACACCCCACCACCCCGACCACGGGTTCACCTCGAACCCCGCGCGCCGTGAGCAAACCCCATCCATCTCACCATTTCCTCCGCAAGGGCTGCAGCTCGCGTCTCCAAAAGCAAATCCATCACGGCAGATGGTTTACAGTTGAGGCAAGACATTTCTGCAACCTTGAATCAAAAACGGAGTATTTCGCGTGAAACAGCCCCGGGAACCCTGCGCGGGCAGTTCGCGACCACTCCCGCACGCTCCCCGCGCACCCCCGAGCGAGAAGGAAGCCTCGGAAAGCGCAGGCTGCGCGGGCCCGCGATGCCAACTCGGGCCGGGAGGGCTTCCCTGCCTCGCCTCGCCTCGCCTCGCCCC
>NW_004524579.1:32224624-32253321 GCF_000260255.1 Octodon degus | reverse complement strand
CCCCCTCCAGGCCCGCTCGAGGGCGATGACAGAGGTGGGGTTGGAGAAGGGCGTTCCGCAGGGACAGGACTGAACAAACTCCTTAGGGACCTTCATTCCCAGGGCGGAGTGGCACGGATTGGGGACCCGGTGGGGCAGCCCGGAGGAGGGCAGAACGGACAGACAGACCGTTACCCGCGAGGGTGAACCTGTCTACGAGGCTGGGACAGGTTATGAGGCGTAAGAACCCAGTTTCAACCTAGTAGTATGACCAAAAAAACGCCATCTCAATACTGGTTTCTGTTTGCTTTGCACTGACCCTGTGGGTGAAGATCTCCTGCGCTGATGCTTCATCTGAGTATGTTCCATCGTCAGGTGTTGCTTCACCAGGTAACAGCTGTACTCTGCATTTTTCCTCATCCCCTTTAGATTACTGAACTTCACTTTTGAGTTTCTCTTGGCAAATGTAAAAGTTCAAAAGGTATCAGATTCATCTTGGTGATTCAATTAAATATATCTACATTCTTTATGTCAATGATTTGAAAACTATTCTGATCTGTGAAATTTCTAGGTCAGTCAAAAATCAAGTAAGTTGCTGATAGGAAATAGGAAACTGTGCTAAGACAAGTCCAGGTCGGGGAACAAACAAGGATTATGAATAGTATCATTAAAAACGTTATTTTTAAGCCATATTCTACTTAAATGCCTTTTTAAACTGACCTTTAATTGTTTAAAAGTTCTCTTTTTAATTAAGCCATTTAATTTATTTTTTACAGTTTCAAAACTGATTAATAGCAATTTCAATAATTAATACATTGTATATTGTTATCTTCTTAGTGGTTATCCATAATACAAGATGCAGACAGGATATCCTGTCCAAACACTATTAGTTCAAATCTTTCTTCTCATTGAATTAAGCGAAAGTAGCTGTATATCTATCCTACCTATTCTGTATATACAGATAAAAAATGGTCCTTCCTTTGTATCCCTTTTCTTTGTTTAGCCCTGTCAGAGATGGGTATTCCATTGGCATCTAAATACTAAAATTGTGTGAATTCAGCAAAACAATCCAACACAGTCCAGCAGTCCACAATAGTAGTGGGTTATCCACAGAAGTTGTTCACTTGAGCCTTTCACAGTTCAGCATATTAATACAGATTTATTTTATATATCTTGTTTTTTATACTTTTCTGCTGGATGGTTAAGACCAAGATAAAGCAAGAGCTATATAACAAGAAATGTAACTTTTGTATCTGATAAGGTCAGTCTAGTACCCTCAGGATTTGTTTAAAGGTTCTTAATAAATATTTAAAGTTTCTCACTACCTTTTCCCTCCATCTTACACATATATAAGAATTGTTTCCTAATAAAGACAAAATTCAACGCACATTATGACGATATAAAAGAATTTATCAATTATTTTGACCCAATTCATGGATCAAAGTAATCAATTCATGTAATCAAAATAATTGATTCTTTGTTCCTTTACAGGTTAACAAATATGGAGTTTTCCACAATTTAGAGAAGAGTCCCAATGATTATTAAAATTCTGGACTAATTCTGGACTGGATTTGTTAGGAAAGGAAAACCAGGACTGTACCAGGAAAGAAAAGGTTATAATGGTTTACTAAAGGCTTTTAATACATATTTTAAAAATTATCTAGCTGTTGTACTCTGCTGGAGAAATTTTTTTAAAAAAATTATGAACCAATCTAAAGCGTTTTAGATGACACCTAAGAAACAAATGTTCTGATAATTAAGCTTTAAAAGGGCCAGGGATATAGGTCAGCAGGCATAAGTGCCTACCTGGCAAGCACAAGGTCCAGAGTTCAATCTCTGGTACCACAAAAAAGAAAGAAAAAAAAAAGAATTTAAAGTTTATCAAAGTACTTAAGAAAACAGCTTTTTAATTTTTTAATGATAGTGTTAAATTGCCCATTTTAAGAAAAAAAAAAACCTGACCATTTAGATCACTTATAAGAAGGCCTCTCTTTCAAGCATTTAACTCAATCCTTATAGATTGCATGAGATAACTAATATTATTATTCCCATTCTTTAAGTGTGGGAATTGAAGTCCTAAGGTTAAGGAACTTACTCAAAATAATACAGGTGTTGATTAGTAGCTAAGTCAAAATTTAAATCCTGTTCTGTTTCCATGTTCTTTGCACCAGGGCTGGCAGTTTTGCCTAACTGAAAACAGACTGAGAGGCCAAGGACTGCAGCTTTCTCAACTCGTTCACAGCAGGAACAGTATTGTTCTCAGCTGTCTTTGTTATACCTACCAGTATACCTTTCTTAATCTCTTTGGGCCCACTACAACAGATTGCCATAGACTGAGTAACTTATAAACAGTAAAAATGTATGGTGCAGAGTTCCAAAAGCCAGAATTTGAGAGCCAAGTGCCATGGTAATTGGTTTCATGGCCTTTTCCAAAAGCAAACCCTCACCTTCTGGCTGTGGCCTCCCATGTCAGAAAAGGCAAATGAGCTCTCTGAAATCTCTTACAGTGACACTAATCTCATTCATAAGGTCTCTGACCCCTGACCTAATCACCTCCCAAGCACCCCACCTCTGATACTGTTTTATAGGAGACTAAGATTTCAACATATGAATTTGGGGAGGGGAGGGCAAAAACATTTAGTCCATTGCGGTATGTATCTAACTTCAAGTACAAGTTCATTAAGTGTGTTTGAATTGAATAAATCAAACTGCATCCTGAAATGGTGCCAATTTAGCAAAGGTATCAGTGACACAGTCATGTGAACATATTAAGCGGGAATATTCAAAGCAGAAGAAAGAGCAAGTAAGAAGATGCTGACTTAGGAAGGTGCTTAGTTATGTTTGAGGAGCAGCCAGGAGTTCAATATGATTGGAGCTAAAGAGACAACCAATAGGAGGTATGTTCAAAAAGGAAGCCATGGGTCAGATCATGTAATGTCGCTGACATATACTTGGAAAGTTTAATTCCAGAGAGCACATTGTGATGCATTACAGAAAAAGGAAAAAATAAGAACTAATAGTTAATTGAATGACTAGTACATGTCAGTCTGTGGGGTAGAATATTTAAGTGCATTATCTCAATCCTCATGCTCATTCTTTTTTTTCCCATAATTTTATTAAGAGACAAATAGCAATGAGACAGTTTCAAATCAAATTGGTAGGACAGTTTCAATAATTAACACATTGCATACTCTCTTCCTAGTGATTATTTGCTGTACAAGATGCAGACATGATATCCTATTTACAAACACTATTAGAACAAATCCCTCTATTCATTAAGAGAATGTAACTATATATCTATCCTAACCATTTTGAATACACAGATACAAAGTGGACATTCATCTGTATCCCCTTTTTTGTTTAGTTCCATCATTTGAATATTATAGGTATGTTAACTCAGCAAAATATTCTAAAAGAGACCAGCAGTCCATAATAGTATTGGGTCTTCCTCTTGAGTGGCAGTGTCAGAAATTGTTGACCTGAGTCCCCTACAGCTCAACATGACAGCATGGCTTTACTTCTTCATTTTTATGCTTTTCTGCTGGATGGTTAAGACCAAGATAAAGCAAGATCTATGCAACAAGAGTTGTAGCTTTTGGGTCTGATAAGGTCAGTGAAATCCCCTCAGGATTTATCCTGAGACCCTGTACCTCAGATCTTTTGTCAGTGTCAGCATGTGGATGAGTCACAGCCATTGCTTGGCCAATGTGCTCTCTGTGAAAGCCTGAGAGAATGTTTTCTCTCCATGTGACTCTCCTTAGGCACACTCTACATCATCGATCACTTTCCTCTTTGGCCCCATAATCTACTTCAACCTGGTAAAGGCCATTTATGAAAACCCAACAGCTAACATAGTTCTAAATGGGGAAAAACTGAAATCTTTTACTCTTAGATCTGGTACAAGACAAGGATGTGCTCTATCACCATTCCTATTCAATATAGTTCTGGAATCCTTAGCTATAGCCATTAGTCAAGAGAAAGAAAAGGAATAAGAATAGGTAAAGAAGAAGTTAAATTATTTGCAGATGATGCTTATTCTACAACATTCGTATTATCCAAACTTTGTATCAAGAGGAAAATGAAAAAACATAGAGTAAATAAAATGCTTCATACAATAAATGACAGAGACAGGAGGATCTTTGATTCCAAAGCCTGGCTTTTTCCACTATGCCACATTTTTTCATTTGAAAAACTGTAAAGAGAAAAGGTTCATACATACAATGAAGAAGTAACTATGTGTGTTACACTACTTCCACAGACATTATAGAAGTAGTACTAAGAAGTAATACAGCATTGTAAGAGTTTTTAGATGAGCCAGCCATGGTGGCACATACCTGTAATGCCAAGTACTCAAGTTCAAGAATAACCTGGACAGCATGGTAAGACACTGTCTCGAAAGAGTGTTTTTATGATTACATTCTTACTTGTCATTTATTTTTAAAAATTTACAGGTAGATGGACTATAAGGCAGTTGCCCAACAAACTTCCCAAGAAGTTTTTGGTTATAATCAAGAGACATCTGGCTGGAAAGTGATTAAAAATTCAGTAAGAGAACAATCATATTTCAAGAATTTATTTTTTTAATGAGAACTCATGGTAATGACATTTTTCTAAATATTTTTTTTACCAGCTAGAAAAAATACTCTTACTTTTGTGTTTTCACTTTCCTTTCTCTACATCTAACAATTTACTTGTGGATTTTTATTTCCCTTTGAGAAAAAGATAACTGTCTCCATCAAGGCTTCTAAAAGATTTGTTGGAAATCTGTGAGTATAATTTTCTGTTTGTTAAAAAAATATTCTATTTGTAATCATTGTTTTTAATTCACAGGCATCAGTATACCCAGAATTTAGTGCTGCTTCATTAACTACAGCAAATTGTTGAATAGGAAACAAAAATTAGGCTGCAATGTGATATTAATAACATAATGATTACATAGTATCTAATCATTTATTTTCAAACCTAACAATAATCACCCCCCCCAAAAAAAATCTTTTTGTGGCTAGTTAGTAGAGGCTTTCAGTTTGAGTGCCACAAAAACAAATATCCCTTCTAGAGAATAATTCACTAAGAAAATTCTATTTCAAGAAATTATACAAACACATTTCTGTCTTCTTCCTAAAAGTAATATTATATTCATAGCCTTAAACCCTTTACTTTCCCTTAAATAAGCTACTATAAGGTAGAGGTCTTTTGCCTCACTTATTTTGCTGATATAAGCTACTTTTAAGGATATTTTTGAGGATCCCCTTGTTTCAAATACAAGTATGCTAAGGGAATTGTGCCAACTTAAAACTTTATTTGGCTGGATGCGTTTAGCTTGATGCACTGCCCACGGGGCCTTCATAGTGGCTCTTTTCACTGCCATGGTATGCTCCCAGAACTCTACAAGACTAATATGGTTTTTATCATCGAGGTTTTAACTTTGTCTCCTCAGAGTCACCCCTCTGGCCACCTGGCCAGAGTTGCCATGTATATACAGTCAGCCACTTTTATCACTGTATGAAATGTATTTACTATTCATTTGATGTTTTGTTAGAATATGAACCTGATGAGTATAGGAACTTGAGTAGGAACCAGAGTAGGGATATAGCACTCACTCACTGCAGTGTCCCTAGCACCAGAGCAGTCCATCCCGCACATGCGCAGGATTTATTGAATGAATTTGTGGATTTTACAGGCTCAGAAGTTAAAAATCTCTTAGCTGTAGTACAGAAAATAACATTTTATGCTAAAATAACATATTATCAACATTTGTGAATTTTCTTAATAATTTACTACCCAAAAAGGACCTTTTATGATTAGCTTTGAACACTTGTAAACATGAAAAGGGAGCTAGTTGTTTGGTAGGATTTCTTTGCTTTATGCCCTTAAAAGGAAAATATAATGTTCGCATCACAGTTCAGCCTAAACACTTCTAAGAGTTAGAAGCTCCTCAGATGTCCTAATCTTACATTTTAGGCCTTATGCCAGCTGCTTTATTTTTAGATTTATTCCTCATGTATCTCACAATGTAAGCACTGTTCTTATCCCCATTTTACAGATGACTACATCACTATCCCAAAGTCTTCTAGCTCATAAATGGTGAGAAAAAAGCTTTCAAAAGCTAGGGCTTTTCTGCAAAAGCTCAGTGTGCTTTTTTAATCACTGTTTTCTCTGACTTTCCCTAACTATCTGTGGAATAATTGAGGCAAGTTAGCCAGAAGAGTTCAGGAATGTATCTTTTCTACTTTTAGACATTTCATGATGATTTAGCCTACTCCTTTTTTGCTCCTCTCCCAGTTATTGCCATGATTTATTATTACCATCATTACCGTCACTACATTTAATTGTTTTACCTCCCAGGCAGATAAATGAGATAATCATATAAATATTTTAAATTAACATATTCAAGCTGGGCATGGTGGCACATGATGATAATCCCAGCAGTTGGGAGGCTGAGGCAGTAGGATCACTATGAGTTCAATTACAGTCTGGGCTACATAATGAGTTCAAGACCAGTCTAAACTTCAGAGTAGATTCTGTGTCAAAAAATTTTTTAAAATTCAAAAATTAAAACATTCAGGTAAAAACAACAAATGTAATACATTTTCCGTACCAAAATGAAGAAAACTACCTTAGTCTAGTAGCTTCGAAACCTTAAGTTTTGAAATTCTTCTTGGCTATCAAAGTAATGTAGATTTTGCTAATAAGATAATGTGAAAAGTGTTAGTTCAGCTCTGCTGCCTTCTCACTCAGGAAGAACTTTGAGAATGAAAATTTATGTCATTCAGTAGTGAGTTTGTAACATTCTTAAAACCAGAATCTGGGATTTAGATTAGATTATTCCACACACTTGTGTACTTCACAAGAAGAATCAGTAACACCAGTTCTTCAGCATGGTCTATTCCTAACACTGCCAGGAGCATCTACTAGAGGGCCTTTCAGACCTTCTAAGAAGAGCTGCATCCCGACGATCCCCTTTTGCCCTTCATATTCTTGTGCTTTTAGCTCTTCACTTACTATGAAGGGTCCCAACCCTCTGGATACATCATTATTTGCTCCAAAATCTGAACAAATCTGAAACATTTTTACTAGCAGTATATTGTTAGCTTAGACTAAACTTAAGTTTTGAACTTTTTTATTTTGTTATTTACAGATATCGTGTTGAAGTAGTAATTCCAGAATCATCGACTAAATTATCTGATTTCCTCTACCAGCCTAGGAACAGGATTACATGGGACAAATCATTAAAAGCATACAATGTGATACACAGCATTGATTCGGTAATTTGTTAATATCACACTTCTACTGAATGAGTATTTTTTAGTTTTATATCTTAATGAGTTTATTAAAATTATGTTTATGGACAACATTTTATACATTCAAATTGAGTTGAATTTTTTATAAAAGCCTTAAAATTTCTTTCTCTAGTAAGAGTTTACTTCTAACTAGCTGTATTTTGTTTGTAAGTACATCTGTTGGTAATGTATATGTTTTGTTATGAAGGAATTGAACACAGAGATTGATCTCCATTACAGGGAAGGTAAACAGTAAGCATACCTTGTTGATGAGAAATCAAGGCAGTTCAGATTATATTGAAAAAAACAGGAACAATGCAGATACCATAAGGGCTTATCACTAGCATTAAGAGTAAGAGTAAAGCACACAGAAACACTCTAATACTGTATAAAATGTGACACAGCTTACGAAGACTTTCAAATAATTATCTGACTTAAATAGCTATGAAAAGAGAGAAAAAAACAAAAAAATTAAAGGCAATCCGAGTAGACAATGGAAAACAAGTGAGGAAAAGAAAGAGGGACTATGAGAGGCAAGCAAGGTTTAGAGGGGAATCAAAGAAAGATAATAGGAGAGAACACAGTGGAAAACTCAGAAGAAAACAAATCAAGAAAATGGGAAAGAATGATACATGGTAAAGGGTAAAAGCAAGGAAAAAGAAGCAATAGCTCCCTCATTCATTGAGACTGCTATAAAAAAGGACCTAGAAAGGAAAATAATTCTGACTGTAATATATTAAAGTTTATTGTCCATTTCTGTCTCAGTTTGTGTTTTTTTTTTTTTTTTTCTTTCTTATGAGTCAGTTTGTGAAGAAATCCTAACTTCATTGGAATTCCTCCTGGAAAGGTGTTTATTCTCTGACTAACTCATTCTGAAAATACATGTTGAGCACCAGTCATGAAATATTTGCTGTTGTTCAGCTACTGGAATACAAGATAGAAAAGTCCTCACCTGCAGAAAGAATATATTTTAGTCAATAGAGGCATCATAAGTAAACATTAAAAAAGATATCAGATAATGAAAGTACTATGAATGGTTGGAATGGTAAGAACAAATACTATAAGGCCAAAGCAATGACCAGAAGGAGCTCACTGGTACCTAGTTAATCAGAAAATGTCTTTGAGAAGTATTTGGGTAGAAATCTGAATGATATAGACGTGAGGGAGGACAGACAAGAGACGATGAAGAAACAGCAGAGGGAAAACAAATGCAAACAACTTGAATTTTAGGGTTTTAGCAATGTTTAATGAAGAAAAACATCTGTGAAGTTTGAACCTAAAGAACAGGAAACAATGCGGTAAGAACTGAAATAGGAAAAGCAAGTGAAGTTAGGTTAGGTTAGGATCCAGTTCTGTAAAAATCTGATAGATTGTGGGGAGAAATTTTATTCTGTTTGGTAGGAATCCATTAGAGTGTTTTAAACCTGATTTGGGTGGGGTTTTTTTCTTCTTCTTCTTCTTCTTCTTCTTCTTCTTCTTCTTCTTCTTCTTCTTCTTCTTCTTCTTCTTCACTACTAAAAGAAGAACGGATTATAAGAGGGCACAAATAAAATTGGCAAGAACAGTTAGGAGAGTCTCATAGTAATCCAAAAGAGACGCATAGCAGCTTATGCCAGGATGGTGACAGAAGAGGAGGTAGTAAGTCAGGGGGCCCAACATACATTGTAGAGAAAGTCACCTGGCTTTACTGATGCAGGGAGAAAGCAATCAAAGAAGAATTCTAAACTGAATTGTAGTGAAGAATGCACAATTGAATAAGCTTGAGAAAACTCAAACTGTATACTTAAAAGGGGTGAATTTATATGTAAATTATACGTTTTCAAACAGGGTTAGGAGTATAGCTGAGTGGCAGAGTACTTGCCTAACATATGTGGGCCTGCCTTCCATCCCCAGCACAAGAAAAGTTAGTGCTGGGATTTTAGCTAATGATGACTTTATTAGGAAAAGGTAGTAAAAGAGACAGGAAATGAAACAAACTTTTTTCTGATTTTTATCGATTGCATTTGTAAACTTACAAACCTTTGGTTCTTTGAGTCTTCAACCCATCAAAAGTAAAAATTAGGCTCTGTGTGTGCTATCTGCCCATCACTTTAACATTTGCTTAGAACTGTGTAATTTTGTCTACATTTATTAAATTGATCTTAAAGTTTAGAAGGGAAGAAAAAGTACAGGAAGGCCAAAGAAGGTGAATCAGTTTCATCTTGTAGGGAGCCCCCAAAGTTCCTGTCAATAAATAATACATGTCCATGGCCTTTTTGAGATTTGAATCACAATTAAAAATCCAAACATTGGGCTATTTCATCTTTGTATGAATCACATCATACAGATTTCTGCTAGTGCTGCATTGCAAGTCAGCTGTTATGATGGAAAGACTGCTAGACTTGCCATCAAAAAAATTTGCCCATGATTAGAGCAGGTAATGTATAATAAAAGCAGGATTTGTACTAGGTTTCCTGATTCCAAACTCCAGTACTGCCCCTTCAGGTCAGTATTCCCTGATATATCTGAATAGCACTGTGCCATCAGGAAAACTACCTCACTTTCCTATTAATATTTATAGTATTCATCACCATGTGTTTTGGCTATTTACCCCATGAGTGAGAACAGAATTTCTGCTCTAAGAGCTGGCACCAGACAAATGAGTTAGCGATTCATTAATCACAGACCTCAACAAGAGGATGCACAATATCCTACAGGACCATATAAGAACATATTAAATAACCAAAGATTGTGGGAGATGGGCTTTATAGTATCAAGAGGGTGAAATGACTCTGAATTCTTGTAGGCAAACGTAATGGAGTTATTATTTGAGTAATTCCATAGGCTGTCACAGAGCAGAAATCTAACAAAGAGGAATAAATTAACTGTGCTGGTCCTTTTGATAGCAAGAGTTATTTGGCCAGTGGCTCTTATTTGCAAAAATGTAGGGAGAGAAACCTGCTGTTCTGACAATCAAGAACTATCAAGTTTTGCCAGACATCATATGTACTCATACAATGGTCTTTATTTTAGGCCTAATATTTCTGGGTGCTAAATTATGTATTTTTATTCTATATTTCCTAGCCAGTGTGGAGTAGTATGAATAGTATTGTAATAGGAAAGCCAAAAGACCTGGATTCTAATTCTGTACTACCTTAGATATATGATTTAATTACCGGGCTTCTAGATAAAACTGGAAACCTAGATGATCTAAAGATTATTCCCTGAATTTTCTACGAGTTGTAACTTTCATGCTCCTTTAACATTAAAAAAGCAGAAAGGCCAGGGATACAGCTTAAGAGGGCCAGGACTATAGCTCAGCAATATAAAGGCCTGCCTGGCAAGTGCAAGTTCCTAAGTTTGATCCCTGGTACCGCAAAAAATAAAAAAAAATAGAAAAGTAACATTAAAAAGGCAAGCTTATTTGGAGGTTTAGTCTTAAAATTTCAAAGCCTTGCTTTGTTGAAATAGAGGCTGTTCATATGAAATTCTTTGGGGAACAATATAAATGATAAATGTGAAATGATTTTTGTAATCTTTATGATTTGATTTATTACAGGGCACATTAATATGTCATACCATTACACAGAGTTTTGCCATGGGCTCAATCTCCCCCCGAGACTTTATCGACGTAGTGCACATCAAGTACTATGAAGGGAATGTGACCATTATCAGTTGTAAGTTGAGACATTTTGCCCACATTTGGAATCACTATGAGTCATTAATAATTTTTCCCTTTAATTCATAGTTTGGAAGAAACTATTTTAGCTTTTTTCCTTAATTTACTCAATAGGACTCACAAGTAACAACTATTATTATGGTGATGAAAGATATACTACCCAGTATATGAGGTGTCATATATAGGGGTCAATAATTCTGGCATTTCCTAGATTTTTATAGCATTAAACACTGCAGGAATGGATGTAAATAGATAATTTGCTTAAGCTTCAAGGCATTCAAGAATCCTAAGAAACAAAATTAATTGAACAAATTTTTATAAATTCTATTACTATTCTTAGTGCTTTTTACCTTATTCTGAACTTTGCTTTAAGCTAAATATTTTGCTTGCATTTTCTCACTAATAAGGAAGCTAAAGTTCACATAAATGAAGCAGTTAGGAAATGAAGCTGAATAGCTATAAAACAACTGAAACAAAACTCTTTATAATTTTCCAAGATAAGTGCAAACTACCACACTATATTCCTCACGAAAGGCCTACACCTATATGTAAACTATAAAAGACTTTAAAGAATAAAGCATGATCTCCATATTTTTGTGGAGACAGGGTCTTACTGTGTAGCCCAGGCTGGCCTTGAGCTCTCAGCAGTCCTCCTCCCTCCACCTCCTCAATTCTGGGTTTATAAGCAAGCGCCCACAAACCCAGCATCAATATTTTAAACAGAGAAAAATATTTTAATATTACTCCTGGCAGTATCATTAAGCCAACATAATAGGCTCTGTTAATACCATGATACAAAATGGAAAATTCATTCAACTACATGTTTCCTAAGCTAGTGTTTCATATTGTGTTCCTCCCCTGAACTGGTAACTTATGTTAAAATTGTAGAAAAAAAATCCATCTTCTCCACCAAGGACAAGATTTAGTTGCACAAAATAAGCAAATATAAAATATTTATGGAAAGAACATAATTATGAAACCATAATCAAATCACTCCCACTCCACATACAATGTAAACATTATACCACACAATTATTTCAAAAATTCTTTGTATTTTTAATATTTTGAAGTTAGTGACAAGAAATTAGCAGAAGAGGCAATGTTAAGTCATTCAACCACTTTATTTTAAAAAAAAGGATTAACAACAAAGCATTAACAAAATCTACAGACCACAACAGCACAACCAAATGTCCTTTCCTTTGTGGTTTCTTCTGCTTCAAATCTCAGAAAATAAATGAGTCTTGTAATAGTTTACCTTATGTAAAAGAATAACATCTATGCAAATGATAGTGTAAATATATACACAAATGTATAAACTAATGTTAATGCTGATAACTTATTTAAGTGTTATACATTTTTAAAAGTATGTTGCTGAAAGTAGTTTTTGATCTTCATTTTCATTTTTTAAAATCACGTAGCTAAAAGCGTGGATTTCCCAGGATATCCTCCAACTTCTGATTATATCCGTGGTTATAACCATCCTTGTGGCTACGTATGTTCACCTCTGAAAGAGTAAGTGTTATTTGCATTATTTGACAGTTTTTTAAAGATAGATTTGCTCATCAGTAGAAATATGTGCTAACATATATGATTGGGAAAAAAGCTTCCCCTAAATGCAATTTTAAAGAAACTTCTTCTGTTTGTTTTCAAAGAAACTTCTTCTATTTGTTTTCATCTTAAGTATAATCAGAATATATAGTTTTCTATGAAATACTATTTCAGGTTTCTGGAAGTAGGAACACACAAACATTTCCCTACATTTCAACTTTCCCTAATATTTCGTATTTCTCCATTAGTCGCTTTTATAAATTAGAGGAATTTTTATGAATTAAAAATAAATTTCCCAAGAACAATTCATAATTTATCAAAAGTGAATTCTTCACCTTGAATGGCCCATTTCCAATAGACTACCTGCTGAGACACAGACCTGCAGAATAAGTGTCTAAGACATACATTCAGATAAGAAAAAAGCTGCAGAAATCAGAAATGAGTTACTGCCTACAGGTGTCCAGCCTCAGGATAAACTGGCAATATGAAATGCACAGATTCTGTAAGACCATATGTTCTAATTCAGTGTACATCCCTTCACACATTCCTTAAGCAGTAATTCATACTAATGATATCTTATTTAAAAATAAGTGTAAGTTCTTATTGGTAAGATATAAACTATCAATACAAGAAAAATGAATTTGAAGCCAAAAGAAAATGAAAGATCTGTGTTCCTTAATGTTTTCTCTTCTGACCTATAAAACTAAAATGTTACATTGGTAAACAGAATCATTGGTATACATGATAAAAACAGTCACAGTGTGCAGTCCTTCCATTCATTTATCAATTTTGAGCGCATGGCCAAGATTTCATTCTCCAGAGCAGACAAGAACAAAATAAATGAAGGATTATTGCTCCAAATCAGGTAAGTAAATTGCTTGTTTGTGGGGACACTAGTTGGGAAGTCACACACTCTCAGCATGCTTCTCAGGTCAAGTGTCCTTCGTGAACTTTTATCAGCCTCTTCTTTCCACTACAAAACATAAAAGAGACAAGATCTCTAATCGTGGTATTCCATTCAGGATCTAAACTCTGCCTCATGTCCTGCTGGAATAAAGGTAGTTTCCTTCAGTTATAGAGAATGATACTAATAAAAAGTAATTCTTTTTGACTCTTTGTAGTCCAACATTTTGGACAGCCAAAATTTATGAACAAGGCATGCAAAACACATAGCAGTAGCAAATTACTCTGTGCTAAATCCTGGGGAAGCTATCTGACGTGTTGCAAACCCACAGTAAGTGCAAATAGAGATTTAGGATCGCATAAAATGCTGACACGTATTCCAATTCAGCCCTTTGAAGCACTGTAAAAATAGTCTACACTCTGCTTGGAGAAGGGCATGAGAAAATGGAGAATAACATGATTGGCTAGTGCAGTATCTTCATACTCCAAGAGAATTTTTTAAATTCTCCTTGCATGTTTTTATCAACCTTAAAATTTTCCATAGAATAAAACTGAAGAAAGGAGTATAATTTTTAGTATATTATAAATATTAGCATTTTTAAAGTAACTGTATCACTCTTACAAATGCATCAGTAAAATGTAACTACCATAATTTGAAATCCACCATTATAATATCCATTGCAAAATACACAAAGCTAGGGCCAGGAAAATTGCTCAGTGAATTAAAGCACCTGCTTAGACAGAGTACAGAGGCTGGGGTTCGATCCCCAGCTTGCCATGCCAGCCCCGCTCCCTGGGCACACTGAGATGGCGATTGAGACTAGGCATGATGGTACACACCTGTAAGCCCAGTACTTGGGAGGCTGAAAACAGGAGGATCACTATGAGTCCAATCTGTGTAGGGAGACCCTGTAGACCTTGTACTAAATAAATTTTTGAAAAATACACAAAGCTTTTAGCAATCTATGCCTCTTTTTTGAACTCACATTTTAACACCCCCCCACACACACACACACAATTGTATCCCAATGGAATAAACTTTAGACTTGGAATTAATTTTTAACATCTTAATTTTCTGTAAAAACAGTATGAATTTCAGCTTTTAAGTTTGTTTTCTGTGGCCAGTTTTTTAAAATATGTGCCTTCTAGAATAACTTATCATTACATATTGATCAAAATAAAAAATATATTACAATTTTTGCACATAATAAACATAAAGCAAAGTGTTACTGAAAATGCATTTTATCTTTAGCAAAACTTTGCATTTCATATGTGCCAGATGTTTTCTAAGTGGTTGCCACATATTGATTTAGTTATTCCTCACAAAAACCCTAGAGCAAGGTGGTGTACTGTGCCAAGCTTCAAAACACAAAGTGAAAGCCCAAAGTTATAGCACTTTCTCAAGCTTACACATAAGGAATAGCAAAGCTCAGCTTCAAACCAAGGCACACTGGTTCATGCATCCATAGTTCAACTTCTGTCCTCATTTCCTTTCATTGTGGATGGACATTACTAACAAAATAAGGTGACTTTTAGTACCAAGTCTATTCCTGTGTTTCATTTTATAAATATGAAAACTGAGAAACTTTGTTCACGAAAATAATTAAAATGAAAAGAATATAACTTGTATTTGATGCCTCAGAATCCTTCTGAATTAAATAAAATGTATTCCTATTGGCAAAAATATTTTAATAATCTATCAATTGACAACTCAGTTAAATTTGTAAATTTATTGATTGAATTGACATGATTCAGAATAATATTTATGACCTAGTCATTAGTCATTTGCTCTGACAAGTCATTTCTAATACATCAAATTTTCCTTTAGCATTTCAAAGATGTTTATACTATTTGCCATGGAAAAGCACCCTAGTTCTAGTCATTTGAGTGTATGTAGTTAAATATGTCTTTGCTTTGTAAAGCAAATGAGTTATTTTGAACAGGTTGAGCAGAAAGAAAACCCTACATTTCCATCAAAAACACAGATCAGGATAAGGGAAATGCATATACAAGTTGTTGCAGTTTGTGTCTATTTGTCCACGTGAAGTCTCATGTAGTTATGGGGCAGACTTCGAGAGTTTGTGATTAATCATGATCCATCACAGGGATTCTGGGTGTGAGTGCTACACCTGCCCTGGGGCAGATACTCTGAATGCAACATAATGGAGACAGGCTTGCTGTCCATGTCCACTGTTGCTGCTACTTCTCCTTTTTGCTCTATACTCTTTGCCTCCACCATGAACAACAGCCCTCTGCCTTGTGCCACCCTGCCTTGGAGCCAGCTGAGTATGGATAGAAACCTCCACTAACTGTGAGCTAAATAAACCTTTCCTTCCTTGATTCTGCGCATTGGGTATTTTGTCCCAGCAATCATAGAAAAGTAACTGAGACACAATGAATGTAAAATTTTATTCCCTCAAAAGTATTCAACTTCTCATACCACAGCTTGAAGATCATTGTGTTAGAATATAAACTATTAGTCTAATCTTAGCAGGCAACTTGGAAATAACATACCAAATGTTAAATATAGAAAGTTTGACCTAAATATTCTAAATACTTACAAAAGCATGAATAGATATATTACAAAGATGCTTTACTGCAGCTTATACTAAAAAATAAGCAGAACCTGACAGGCAGTTAAAGGACTATTAAAAATAGTACCAAGTACTGTAGATAACTATGAAAAACAATCTGAAGTACAGACACAGAAGGAAGGACAAGAGAGCCTATTAAGGAAAATAAAGCTAGCTGAAGAAAATATATCTTTTTTTTAACTATGTATATCTGTAGGTGTATTTATATGTGTATGTATAATATATAGATACATGTGGGGTTCATATCCATATAATTACCAAAAAATCAATAAAATTACAAGAAGGAAAAGGTGCCTAAACCTGAAGATTTTGAATCATACTAATATGTTATGGAAAGTTTGTATTTATAAAACTCAGTACAAGTCACATTATCTTTTTGCTTCCCCTCCTTCAGTAAGTATCTTACTATCAGCACTGTGAAAAAGAGTCAGTGGTGAATAAGAATCCTGCTCTTCATAAAATGATAAATTCAATGCACTAAAAATTCTTTATCTTTTCTAAACTTTTCTTTTGCTTACAGAAACCCAGCATATTCCAAACTAGTGATGTTTGTTCAGACAGAAATGAAAGGAAAACTGCCCCCATCAGTAATTGAAAAAACCATGCCTTCCAACTTAATAAACTTTGTCCTCAATGCAAAAGATGGACTAAGGACATGTAAAGCTTCATCAGGATGTGGGAATCATAACACCCATTCAACATCCCCGAAAAAGAAATAAGGTCATTCTACTATTAAATCATAAAGACTGTAAAAACGTCTAGTAAGTATAGTGTTACAGTTACTGAACTTTACTTCTCATTCAGCACTCGTAAATACTGTTAAATTATTGTAGACAATATTCTCTACAAATTAGTGAAGATACTTTATGAAAATATGAACTCATACAGAAAATAACACAAAGTCTAATTTTTAATTCCATATTACGATGTTAAATAACTTTTTTTGTTTTTTGTGTATGGTGGGGGGAGTTGGTACCAGGAATCAAGCTCAGGATCATGCCTCCCAGTCAGGTGCAGCACCACTGAGCTAGATCCTTAACCCATTTCTTTTTATTTTTCTTTTAAAAATGTATTTATTGGGGCCAGGGAGGTGGGTCAGTGGGATAAGCTCTTCCCTGGCAAGTGCAAGGGCCTGAGTTCAATCCCCAGTTCCACCAAAAAAAAAAATTATTTATTTTTGTGTGGAGATTTTTTTATAATCTTTATTGGTGAAGTTTAAATATACACAATGATCCTATTCATCATAGAGAATTAGTACCTATATGTGGTATATCTTTTATTTTAGTAATTTTATTGAGAAACAAATAGCAATGAGACAGGTTCAAAATCAATTAGTAGGACAGCTTCAATAATTAGTACACTGCATATTGTTGTCTTCATAGTGGTTATTCATAGTACAAGACACAGACATATCCTGTCCAAACACTGTTAGTACAAATCTTTCTTCTCATTGAATTAATATATGGTATATCTTGATTCTTTTTCCCAATTCCCTCCTCTCCCTTCAGCCTCTTTTCCACCTTGCTTACAAAGCGTTGTTTCCTAAATAACTGTTATTAATACACTTTTAGTTTTTGCTTTTGACTCTGGAAAATGCTGTGTATGCAATTATTTCATAGGAAAGCAAATACATTCAGAGTCAGCATTAAAGATAATATACATTTTAAATTGTTTTAAATTGAGGATCGTAGGAGACTCGAACATAAAAATTTTTTAAAAATTCAACTAACAGGTTGAAGATATGGCTGAGTACTTGCTCTAGGTTCCATCCCCAGAATTGAAAGAAAAACAAAATCCTACTAGAATATCTGACCAGGGATATTTAGTCTGCACTCCCACTTGTATCAGCAAGATACGGGTGGGAGACAATGTAACCAGCACTCCACTTCCCTCTCCTCTCTCATGGTGTCAGTGGGCTTATGTGCTCACTGGGAGGCAATACCAATATACAGATGAATGTTTACTTTTGTTGTGAAGATTTTAACAGGGCCAGAAAGGAAGATGAACTGCCATCTCATTTATTCACATTGAGTTTCACTCAATGCTCTGCTTTTGCCTGAGTGTTGATAAATATTACATGGCCTTACACTATACCTGAATCCTGAGGTTGCCTGCTAAAAAGGCATCAAGGGTCCTTCATAAAGAAAAGAATGGAAAAAAATTTTTAAAAAGAAGGGGATGGGGGCTGCGGCTCGGCGGAGGGAAGATGGCGGACGGCGTGGACCACATAGACATCTACGCGGACGTGGGCGAGGAGTTCAACCAGGAAGCGGAATATGGTGGGCATGATCAGATAGATCTGTATGATGATGTCATCTCCCCATCTGCAAATAATGGAGATGCTCCAGAAGACCGGGATTACATGGGTACCCTCCCGCCAACCGTTGGCGATGATGTGGGAAAAGGAGCAGCACCCAATGTTGTCTATACGTATACTGGAAAGAGAATTGCATTATATATTGGAAATCTAACTTGGTGGACAACAGATGAAGACTTAACTGAAGCAGTTCATTCTTTGGGAGTAAATGATATTTTGGAGATAAATTTTTTTGAAAATCGGGCAAATGGCCAGTCAAAGGGATTTGCACTTGTTGGTGTTGGATCTGAAGCATCTTCCAAAAAGTTAATGGATCTTTTGCCCAAAAGAGAACTTCATGGCCAGAATCCTGTTGTAACCCCGTGCAATAAACAGTTCCTGAGTCAATTTGAAATGCAGTCCAGGAAAACTACACAATCAGGACAAATGTCTGGGGAAGGTAAAGCTGGTCCTCCAGGAGGCAGTTCACGTGCAGCATTTCCACAAGGTGGTAGAGGACGGGGCCGTTTTCCAGGGGCTGTTCCCGGTGGGGACAGATTTCCTGGGCCAGCAGGACCAGGAGGGCCACCCCCACCTTTTCCAGCTGGACAAACCCCACCACGCCCGCCCTTAGGTCCTCCTGGCCCGCCTGGTCCTCCAGGCCCTCCTCCTCCTGGTCAGGTTCTGCCACCTCCTCTAGCTGGGCCTCCTAATCGAGGAGACCGCCCTCCACCACCAGTTCTCTTTCCTGGACAGCCTTTTGGGCAGCCTCCGTTGGGTCCACTTCCTCCTGGACCTCCACCTCCAGTTCCAGGTTATGGCCCCCCTCCTGGCCCACCACCTCCACAGCAGGGACCACCACCACCTCCAGGCCCCTTTCCACCTCGCCCACCTGGTCCACTAGGGCCACCCCTTACACTTGCTCCTCCGCCGCATCTTCCGGGACCACCTCCAGGTGCCCCACCGCCAGCTCCACATGTGAATCCAGCTTTCTTTCCTCCACCAACTAACAGCGGCATGCCTACATCAGATAGTCGAGGTCCGCCACCAACAGATCCATATGGCCGAGCTCCTCCATATGATAGGGGTGACTATGGCCCCCCTGGGAGGGAAATGGATACTGCAAGAACACCTTTGAGTGAAGCAGAGTTTGAAGAAATCATGAATAGAAATAGGGCAATCTCAAGCATTGCTATTTCAAGAGCTGTGTCTGATGCCAGTGCTGGTGATTATGGGAGTGCTATTGAGACATTGGTTACTGCAATTTCTTTAATTAAACAATCCAAAGTGTCCGCTGATGATCGCTGCAAAGTTCTCATTAGCTCTTTGCAAGATTGTCTTCATGGAATTGAATCCAAGTCATATGGTTCTGGATCGAGAAGACGTGAACGATCAAGAGAGAGGGACCATAGTAGATCACGAGAAAAGAGTCGGCGTCATAAATCCCGTAGCAGAGATCGCCATGATGATTACTATAGAGAGAGAAGCAGGGAGAGAGAGACACCGGGACCGAGATCGGGACCGAGAGCGGGACCGAGAGCGGGACCGAGAGCGGGACCGAGAGCGAGAGTATCGTCATCGTTAGAAGCTGAAGGAAGAGGAACACCTTCCAGGATAAAAGTCTTCATGGGGGAAAAGTGACACTTGTCCAGAAGTTTGCTTCTTGTGATTGAATGAACCTGTAAGGATTCATGGATAAACTGAACAGGAATAGATCTGAATAAAGCAAATCTGCATAAATAGTAAAAAAAAAAAAAGGATGGGTAAAAATATACTATTGTTATAAGTATACTAAACATGTGATGTTGACAAAGAAGGATAATTCAGTAGAGGATAGTGTGACTGCAAGTGGTGTTGGAGCACTTGGATATGGAACCTTATACCATAATAATTCAAAATGAAACAGAGTTCCACCCTAGCACTGATCTTGGAAGGAGGCAGTAGTCATGGCGATGGTTGAGCAGATGAGAGTGAACATGGGCAAGTGCTCAAGGGTATCAACCAGTATAATCCTGAGAACCTGGCCACCCTGGAGCGCTATCTGGAGACATAAGCCAAGGAGAAGGCCTGTGATCTGGAAGCCAACCTGGCTGTCCTGAAGTTGTGCCAGTTCGACCCAGCCTTCTTTCAGGCACAGTCACTGCCCAGATCCTGCTGAAGGCCCTCAACAACCTGCCCCACACCAGCTTCACCCTGTGCAAGTGCATGATCAACCAGGCTGATCAAGAAGAATGACCTATTCCATCAGATTCTGTACCATGGGGACTTGCTGGAGACTTGTCACTTCCAGGCCTTCTGGCAAGCTCTGGATAAAAATATGGACCTCCTGGAAGGTATAACTATCTTTGAAGATTCTGTCTAAGATGCTCAGGGATCTGTCAGACAGACAGCTGAAGGTGTGGATGAGCAAATACAGCTGGAGTGCAGACAAGTCAGGGGCAGATTTTCATCTGCAGCCAGGAGGAGAGCAGCAATCCCAAGAACATCATGGAGAAGATCAACTTTGACAGTGTGTCCAGTTTCATGGCCTCCTCCCAGTAACTGCAGCCCTTTAATAAAGACTTGTTGGTTCAAAAGAAAAAAAATCATGGTCTTATATGCAAAATATACCACCACAAAACTTTTAGGAGAAAATCTTCATAGCCTCAGGTAGGTACAATTCTTAAACATGACACCAAAGCAAGATTCTTAAGATGATCATCAAAATATAAAATGTATGCTATGTGAAAGACCTTGTAAAGATGATGAAAAGACAAGCAATAGACTGCAAGAAAATATTTGCAAGGCATTCTGACAAAAAGTGTATATGTACCATACATTAGGAGCTTTTAATGTTCAACAGTTTAAAGAACAACCCAATTAGAAATGGCCCAAAGATGGAGACATTTCATTGAATGGAAAACTAAGGTGGTAAATAAACCCATGAAAAAATATTCAACGTTATTGGCCAGTAAGTAAATGGAAATAAAAATCAAAATGAGATGTCACTACATTTTCAGAATGGCTAAAGTTTTAAAAATATATAATAATCTAAAGTATTAGGAAAGATAAAAAGCTGGGTCACTCATTTTGCAGACAGAAATGAAAAATAGTATTGCCAATCTAGAAAAGTTTGTCTTACATAACTAAGCATGTATTTACTATTCCCCAGAAAATGTAATCATTATCCTAGAAAAATAAAAATGTTCACACAAAAACCTGTTCCAAAGTATTCATAGGCACCTTATTCTAATTAACCAAAACCTGAGAACACCATGTAAATCCTGGAATGGGCAAATATTGTGGAAATCCATACATGAAATACTATTGAGCAAAAGAACAAACATTCTTTTTTTATTTATTTATTTATTTATTTATTTATTTATTTTTGGTGGTACTGGAGATTGAACTCAGCACCTAGTACTTGCCAGACAAGTGTTTATTCTACTGAGCTACCTCCCCAACCCCATGTTTATTTTTTTGAGACATGATCTCACTCTGTAGCCCAGGCTGGCTTTGAATTCACTGTGTAGTCCAGCGGGCCTCAAACTTGCAGTGAACCCCTGCCTCAATCTCTCAAGTGCTGGGATTGTAAGTGTGCATCACCACGCCCAGCAAGAACAAACTGTTGGTACACACAATAATTTGGATAGTGTCTTAGTTACTCTTCTCTCGTTGCTGGGACAAATACCCAACACTCAAATTAAAGGAAGGAAATATTTATTTGGCTCACAGTTACTGGAGGTTTCAGTCCATACTCATCTGGGTCCAATGCAGTACAGCACACAGCAGAAAGCAACCTTTCATGGTGGTGGCAAAGAGCAAGAGCGAGGGAGGGGTAGCAGTGGCTCAAGCAGCTAGCTTCTCTTCCCACCTTACATTGTAATGCAAATTACCTGCCCCAGGGCAGGTGCTGCATCCACACCCAAAGCAATCAATCACAAACTCCAGAAGCCACCCAAGACTGCATGAGGCTTTGGGGGGGACACCTAGACACAAACCATAACAGATGGTCTCAAAGAAATCATATTGAATTGGCAAAAGCCAATCTCTGTCCTGCTGCAATGCTTGGTATGGTTGGATTTGTAAATTTCTGTGTAAAAATATATAATTGTTTATTCCAATTTTTTAAAATATTTTTTGATTTTTTCTTCACATTCTGTAGGGATTTAAAGTTTAACATAACGATACTTGATGGAGAATACCTCTTCCATGCTATGTCTAGGATATTTGATATTCAGACGGATGATGAGGTTGAGCTTGACTGCTTGTGTTATAGAGTAATAGTATCATTGAGCTGCTCTTCCGGAGGGTTGACAACTATTTGCAGACCAAAGATTGGAGAAAAAGAAGGGCTACAAGGACAGCCAACATTTTGGCCCTGGCCTTTCAAGGTCAGTGAGGACTCAGGACATAAGAAAACCTGTACTCTGACATCCTATAACTCAGTGATGTACCAAATTTTCTGATAGGGGAGATTGTAGGGCCACAGAGGGGGGGGGTAGTAGATGATGTGGAGTGTGCCTAAGGAGAGTCACATGGGAAGAGGACATCCTCTCAGGCTTTCACAGAGAGTAGGTTGGTCAGGCAATGGCCATGGCTCATACACATGGCTGACACTGACAAAGGATCTACAAACTGTGGTACAGGATTTCAGGCTAAATCCTGGGGGGATTTGACTGATCTTGTCAGACACAAAAGTTGTATTTCTTATTATATGGCTCTTGCTTTGTCTTAGTCTTGACCATCCAGCAGAAAAGTATAGTAACAAGGTATGAGAAGTGAAACCATGTTAATATGCTGAGCTGTGGGGGGCTTGGGTCAACAACCTCTGACATTGCCAGTCCTGCAGATGGCCCACTACTATTATGAACTTCCAGAGTATATTGAAGTATTTTGCTGAATTCACACATCTACCATTTTTGAATGGCAATGGAATATTCACCTCTGACAAAACTAAACAAAAGGATACAAATGAAGGACCATTTTGTATCTGTATGTACAAAATAGGATGGATGTGCAGCTGCTTTCTCTTAGTTCAGTGAGAAGAGAGATTTGTACTGGTGGTGTTTGGATGGGATGTCATGTGTGCATCTTGTGCTGTGGATGGCCACTACGAGGACAACAATATGCGATGTGTTGATTGTTAAAGCTGTCCTATTGATCAGTTTTGAAGATTCTCATTGCTGTTTGTTTCTCAATAAAATTGATGGAAAATGAAATAAAATAAATTTTTTAAAAAGCCAATCTCAGAAGACTAAATAATGTATGCTTGCATTTATACAACTTTATTTTTTTAAGACAAGGTCCTGTTATTCTAGGCCTTGTTATAAAATCCTGGCTGGACTTGAACTCAGGCTTACTTTAACAGTTATACAATATTCTTGAAATGACAAAATGATAGAAAATAACTCAGTTATAGTAACAGAGGTTGGCAGGAGGCAAGAAAGAAAATGGTTGTGGCTTTCCAAGTGCAGGAGAGTCTTCATAAAAAATGTGTTCAGTGTCCTAACTGTAGTCATATGAATCTACACATGAGATACAATTACATAGCACACACACAGAAATAAGTATAAATATGTGGTATCTGAATAAAGTGATAGTTTGAATAAATGATATCAGCTTCCTAATTGTGATTTTGTACTGCAGTTACCCAAAATGTTACCATTGAGAGACTGGGTAAAGTGAGTGTGAAACCACTCTGTATTGTTTCTTACAACTACATACACATCTACATTTATCTCAAAATAACTTTTAAAAAATGGAGGCCAGGTGTGGTGGCAGATACTTGTAGTCCTAGATACTTGGGAGGCATAGGTGGCAAGATCATTTGTGCCTGCAAGTTTGAGACAGGGCTGGACAAAATAGTGAGACCCTGTCTTAAAAACGTAAATAATAGAAAAATCTATCCATGAAAACAGTGGGTCATAAAACTAGAATGATACCTCATAGTTGATAACATTTTTAAAATTTGATTTTAATTACCTATCATATTGATAAGTTTACATTAAGATCACAAACCTAAATTATCACTTTTCTGAAATTTTGGTTTGCAAGAACATATACAGAACTCAAAAAAAAAAAAAGACTCCCTCAATTTAAACACCAATCCAAAAATAGGCACCTGAAATGAATACATACTTATCAGATGAGGAAATACAAATGACAAACTATGAAAAGATGTCAACATCACTGTTCATTAGATATAAATTAAAACAACACTGAGATTTGCTCTCATCCCAGAAAGAATGGTTATCATCAAGAAATAACAAATGCTACAGGAGCTGTAGGGAAAAAGGAACACTTCTCCACTGCTAATTGGAGTTTAGGCTGGTAAAACCACTGTAGAAATCAATGTAGATATTCCTCAAAATACAAGGATTAGAGGTCCCATTTGACCCAGCTATTCCCCTTCTGGGTATCTTCTCAGGAGAATTACAAACATCATACCACAGTAATATATGTACCCCCATGTGTATATTAACACAATTTGTAATAGCTAAATCTTGGAAACAATTCAAATTCCCATTAGCCAAGGAATAGATAACAAAAAGATGTGGTCTTTTTATATAATGGAGTTCTACTCAGCCATAAAGAAGGATAAATTGGAGACTTTTATATGTAAATGGATGCAACTTCAGACCATACTTGTGAGAAAAATCAGACTCACATGTAAACATAAGTGAAATAAATCACATGCACATGTGTAAATATTACATAGTCTCCACAGAGTGAGAAGTTGAAAGAGTAAGAATAAGAAAGATGCAAAATGTACAACATATGTTGTGAAATGTGAAGAAACTGTTCAAAAAGAAACACAAATGAACAAGGGAAAGGAAAAAAGGAGGGAAAAGATATATATATAGATAGATATAGAGATAGAGATAGAGATAGAGATAGAGATAGAGATAGAGATAGAGAGATAGATATGCAAGATTGTTAAGAGTTATACTACTAATTTCTCTTAGTTTATTAAAAAGAGAGGTTTGTACTGATATTGTTTGGACAATTAAATGCCTATCTTGTACTCTAATTTAAAGATAACAATATACAATGTATTAACTTCTTACCCTTGTCTTATTTTGGAATTTGAATTTTTCTTCTCTTTAAAATTAAAAAAAGAAATTAGTTTGAAGAGATCTGATGATTAATTAAAAAATCAGTTCAAAATTGAACTGTAAGAAGATAAGTACCATTCTAATGAAAAATAATTAGATATTTCCAAAGTAAAGTCATTTCTGATACCTCTAATAATCACCTTCTAGGTTAAAATGTTTGCCTTCTAGCCACCTTCAGAGAGAAAGAATGTAAAGAAAATTAGCAAGCAGGGAGAAGAGCACAGTGCGGGGAGCTGAGAGAGATGTGAAAATACTGAGGTTGACAAATAAAGATAATCTCTGCTTTCTGTTCCCCAATCTTTGAATGTTTTTCATCCTAAAACTGTAGGTAATGGGGAGTATTTTTCCTTTTATAATAAATTTTCAGGAGACATAATTATAGATGCATTTATATTATGATTTAAGATATGATTTTATCTTACTGAATGTGCCACTGTGTTAAGGCATTTCCTTAGCAATGGAGCAGACACCCACTATTTAAAGAGGCTTGGCAGCAGGGAGTAAGAAAACAATCTTAAACCACATCTCAAGTGATCCACTCCTTTCCCCAGACTCAGCTCTAAACAAGAGACATTTGGGGGACATTTTAGACCTAAACATAACATTCTGCACTTGGTGCCCAAAAGTCTCAAGCTTGTCTCTTTATGCAAAATGTGTTTAGTCCATCTTTAGGAGATGACAAAATGTTTACAGTGCTAGCACTGCTGAAAAGTCTAATTCCAAAGTCTTCTCTGAGACTCAAGGCAGCTTGAGCTTTAAGCCCTTGTAAATTTCAAAAAGAAAGTTAAACTATTTCCAGCATACAATGACTCATGGCAAGCATTCCCATTTCAAAAGGGAGGAATGGCCAAATAGGACTCAGACTAAAACGACCAAAGATCAGTGGGCAAACCTTAAATCTTGCAGTTGCATGTGCAACACACAGGGCAGGCTAAAGTGAGATATAATAGCAAAAGGCTGGGTCATGGGAAGACAACAAAACAGCGCTCTAAGAAGGCAAGGTAAGATGCAAATAAATTTATTAAGAAAAACAAAGGAGACTTCAATCCCTGGTTCCACCAAAAAAAAAAAAAAAAGACAAAAGAAAAGTCCCTGCTCACCTTGCGGGGTCCTGAACAGTCTGGGTGAAGTTTGGCTAGGTGACAACACCCTTGCTCAGTGGGCTCTACATATCACTGAAAGTTCTAACAGGTTCACCATCATGGCTACAGAGATTTCTTCTACTCCACAGAGTACAGTTTTGCTCAGTGTCTGGTGGGAACTTACCACAAGTGATTTCATAAAATGTCCAGTTAGTACTTGAGCTTCCTAATGCAGAGTTCAAAAGTTCAGTTGCTCAGCATTCCTGAATTCCTCAAAACCAACCCAGATACAGGAAAGGATTTGTTTACTTGGTACATTCCATTCTCTTTAAAGAATTCATTCCCTGAGTCACAGTCTAACTTCCTGCCTCCATCATAACTCTTATAACTATAGCATTGCCAGTTGCAGCCCATCTGGCCTTTTAGGCTGGCTCTGTTCACTGTCTGCAGTCTTCCTCAGCAGATAGTCCATGTTCCTGGAATAATTTAAATTCCTGGGGCAGGAAAAGGGACATAGCTCAGCAGCACAATGATTGCCTTGCAAGCATGAGGTCCTGAGTTCAATCCCCAGTACCAAAATAAAATAAATTGCTGGGGCAGCTAGGCATAGTGGTTCTTGCCTATAATCCCAGCACTGTGGAGGCTAAAGCAGGAACATCATTGAGAATGAGTCCAGCCTGGGTTACATAGTAAGGTCATGGCCTGCCTGAACTACATAATAAGAAAAAAAAAAAAATTCCTGGGGTGTCTACTGCACCTTTGGCTTCCCTGTCATAGCTTCATACATTGTTCTCAGGAGCACATTGCCCATTTTCCCAAACCTTTTAAGTTCTGGGCAGAAGCCTTCATAACTACACAATGTTTGCATTCTGCATGTCTATAAATCCCAAGCTGGAGCACTAACATGGCCCCTTAGACCTTGGGTGCAGTGGCCTTGGGGTGCCCAGTGGATGAACTTGGGGAAGCACCTCCCTCTGTGACACTGAATGAGCAGGGTGTCATCGGGCTCTCAGAGTAATGTCTTTCAAAGGTTTTTACAGGACTACCCTTGTGCCTGCAGAGGTGGGAGTCGGACCTATCCTTATATGCCTTCAAGTTGTCTTTCCTGCTGTCCTTTTTTTTAAAAAAAACATGGTCTTGCTATGTAGCCTAGTAATTCTAACCTCAGCCTCTAGAGTGGTGGAATTATAGGTGTGTGCCACCATACCCAGATTGGCTTCTTTTTAATATATTAATCATTCTTAGGACATTTAACAGTTCTTTCAGCAATCACTCTTTCTTTGTACCCAACTTTGTAGATGCTTCTTTCTGGTAAAATTGCAAACTTTTCACTCTTCATTCTCACTGTAAATCTTGCTAATGGTGGTCATCAGTACCCATGCCACAGCCTGAACATTGTAGGCTGAATACTCTCCACTAGATTAATTAGCTACCACCTTTATATTGAGCCTCACACAAAGTCTTAGGATATGAACAAAACCTATACAAATTCTTTCATAGATTAAGCATGGATGGCTTCTAATCCAGTTTCTCAAACAGAACTCATTCCCATCTGAAACTTCATAAACCTGACCACTATCCATCCACTATTCATATTCATCCATCAAGATCTGCTTAGATCATTTCAAGGTTTTCTAACCCACATCTACAGATCTTTCCAAACTCCCCTGACAAACCAGTTACAAAAACTTCTAATGGTTAGGTACAGTTAGACACACTAACTCTGGTACAAATTGCATGTATTAGCCATCTTCCTGGCACTGGGACAAAGTACCCAAAACCCACAATTTGAAGAACAAGTTTATTTGGCTCACAGTTTCAGTGGACTCAGTCTGTGGTAGGCCGGCTTCAAGACAGAAATGGCCTGCCCGAGGACAGCTGCTCACCTCGCTGCAACTAAGAAGCTGAGAGGGAGAAGAGCTAAAGACAAGAATACACCCTTTCATGCCCCCAATAACCCATCCCTTCTGACCAGGCCCCACCTCTGCATATTAAACTTCTAAGGGACATTTTAGATCAAAACATGTCACTTTTGCTATTTTCAAATTCACTATCCTCTTAGAAGAATGTGGATCTTTATCCACTCACTAACTCCACAAACCCATCGATCATTGAAGTAAACATTGTAATACACAAGGGATGATCTAAATATCTAATGAATGTTAAAAGTATTTGTTACAGGGGCTGGGGAGATAGCTCAGTGGAATAAGCACTTGCCTGGCAAGCTCAAGGACCTGAGTTCAATCCCCGGTTCCACAAA
>NW_004524579.1:32198697-32224524 GCF_000260255.1 Octodon degus | reverse complement strand
ATTTGTTACAGTAAAATACATGCTGCCATTGATCCCCCTCAATATACTTACCCTCACTTCTAACATACTTATCCCATCATTCTTGCCCTTTAGTCCTGGAAGTCCCTTTATGAGTGTCTTTATGAGGTATGAGAAAGAATCAGATAAATGCCACCACCAAGTATCATCCAATGGAAGACAGCCTTAGAAAAATATTACAGTGTCTCCTCATTCACCTTATTCACCAGATCTTGTACCATGTAACTTCTGGCTTTCCCCTAAGAGCAAGATGACCATGACAGGTAAATGTCTTGAATTGATTCACTAAAGCAGTTACAGCAGCACAACTAAAAACATGAAAGAGGACTTCCTGAACTATTTCAGAAATTGGCAAGAATGATAGGTAAGTGTTCAAAGTGAGAGAGAGGATTTTGAAAGGAACTAATGGTTATGTTTTTATTGTCATGATTATTTTTAAACATTCAACATACTTTTCAATCACATCTCTAACATTTGTCTCTTGGTATCCTCATTATTAGCTCTAGCATACCAGCCCTCAACATCAAAATCTGTACCATAGTATTTGCAAATAACCTATAGACATCCTTTACTTTAAGTCATGTTATTTACTTATAACTAATGTCATATAAATGCTATGTAAAGCATTATTACACTGTAATATTTCAGTGCTAATGACAAGAAAAATGTTTGGTATGTCCAATACACATTTTTCAGATATTCTAAATCCAAGGCCGGATAATTTTTGAATGTAAAACATGCATCTAGGGCTTGTGAGATGGCTCAGTGGTCTAAAGCACCTACTTAGAACAAGCTTAGCAAAGCACAGGGACCACGTTTCAATCCCCCAGCACCACATGCCAGCCAGCCCCGCCCCCTGGTGGGCTGAGCTGGCCATACACACACACACACACACACACACACACACACACACACAAATATATATAAATAATTTTTTAAAAAAACATGCATCTATAGAAAACCAACTGTAAAAAAAAACTGTGTAGTACTTTGAAATAAGATACTATATTCACTATTACAAAAATGAATGTGAATGTCACCTGTCATATAATCCAGTGACAGTAGTACAAGCTTATAATTTTAAAGTGAATAAAAATAGAAGCATATTGAAATACACAATTCAGCCAAATAGCTAGGTATATAAATCTGTATTTGGCCCAACCAAAACTCCAATTACCACCATCATTGAAGGAATTAGGAATATAAGGATAACTCTGAGGTTTTATTCAAAAGTATTATTTTTAAACATTTAATAGCAGCTGAAAGTTTGATATTAGTGTATAGGGAAAAATAATTTCTCAGGACTCTCTGCTACTAGACTGTGTATACCTACAGATTCTACATTGTACATCACCAACACTAAAAATACTCAGGTTTGCCAGGGAGATGGCTCAGTGGAATAAGTGCTTCCCTGGCAAGCAAAAGGACCTGAGTTCAATCCCCGGTTCCACCAAAAAAAAAGAAAAAAAAAAAAAAAAAAAACCTCAGGTTCATGCAGTGGAGGTGGAGGTTAGAGGTAGAGCAGCTTGTCTATCATGTGAAAGTCCTGGGCTCAGTCCCCAGTACTGTCTCAGTCCCAGTACATTCTCTCTGGTTCAATGATACATGATACTAATAGCTTATCTGAACATAAAATCTGGGTAACAGTTTTTTTTTAGTTCCATGATTGTCAGAATAAACTTTGATTTAGGATTTATATCTTTACAAATCCTAAAAATTCTTGCCCTTCAACTACTAAACCTCACAGCTTGCAGTAAATTATTTTGATAAATTCTAATTTGAATTTTATTCTATAGAGGTTGCTCTGAGACTTAACTGATCAGAATAAAATTAAATTTTTCACTAACACTCTGTTTACATATCTTTTTCAAGCAATGAAGATAAGTTATGACTATATAACGATTGCCACAATGATGACATATAATAGACAAAAAGTGTGGGACATACAATTGACATAATTTCTCTCTTAAATGTTTGTCATGTTTGTCAGTGATTTGCACAGGACCAGTCGGGCTCATTCATATGTCTGGCCACTAGCTGTGGAACATCTGAGAAAGAATGGTATGGGCTGGACAATTGGGAGGACCTAGTTCTGCTTTGAGATTGCTGTCCTCAACAGGCTAGGCTGGGAATGTTCTCATGAAGGAAAAGGAGGAAGAGAGGAAAAACATTTTAAATGCCTTTCAAGTTTGATATCCCACTTGCCAAGTCACATGGGAAAATTCATCAGCAAAAACAACAGAATTTACTTTAGTAAAACCGTGAATGTGGTAAAAAGGTATGGAGACAAAGTGAACTGAGACCATTAATCTAACACCATATTTCACTTTATATGTGTAATTACTTTAATTCAACAAGAAAAATATGCAGTACTCTATCCCAAGACCCTGAACAGTTTCATACAACTACAGTATCAGTCCTTCAAAGCTAGGATTTCATAATGTGTGTCAGGTATACATATAGTTCCTCTTTAGGCAGAGACTTACTAAACAAAAAACAATCTACCTGTCCCCTGTCCTCAATATCCACATATATCCAGTGGTATGTGATAAACAAGAGGATAATCATAACAAACATATCAGAAATGAGAAAGAATGGGAAACATAGCCACTAATTCTTAACATTTCTTTTCTTTTCTTTTTTTTTTTTTTAACATTTCTGATACTTCACCAAGCCTACCATTCTGGCACTTGGAAAATGTTCAGTTACCCAATTCTGCTCTTTGGAAATAGCTGCAATACACCATTCTCCACAGCTTTTGGTTACACTGTCTGAAATGTCCTTTTTCCATCACCCTCCTTCATTATTTCTGAAGAAATGACTAGTTAGCTATTAACTGCCTGAGGTTGCTTCCTATGGAAAGAAAGTGAGGGACCTATAGACTTTTTTTTTCTTGAGACAATGTCACTCCATACAGTTTATTTTTTTATTTTTATTTTTATTTAGGACAAGGTGTACAGGATGTAAAGGGTCTCACTGCATAGATTGGACTCAATAGTAATCCTCCTGTTTATAGCCTCCCAAATGCTGGGATTACTGGCGTGCGCTATCATGCCCGCTCTGAGTTGCCATCTCAGCATGTCCCAGGGTCCGGGCTGTCATGGAAGTCCAGGTGATCAAACTCCTGGCCCCTGCATCTGCCTAAGCAGGCACTTTAGCTAATCCACTGAGCTTTTTGGCCGGCCCTTCCATACAGTTTAGACTGGCCTTGAACTTACTATGTAGCCCAGGCTGGTTTTGAACTCACTGTAATCTCCCTGCCTCAGCCTCACAAGGGCTAGGATTACAAATGTGTACCAAAACATCTCACAGGTATTTTTAGAAAATTGAGCTTTTAGTTCTGGCACTTGATGTTCATGCCATGCAGCTTTCTTTAAACCTTTAAGCTTTCTTTTTCTGATTATGATTGAATCTATACACGAAAACTATACTCACAAGTACTGTGACTTCACTAAGACTGTTAGTGTTCCTTTTGCATCAGGATTCTGTCCAAATACACCCTTAAACTTTGTCCATTTGAAATTACTTAGCCCCAAGTCAACCCAGAGAGCTTAACAAAGCAACTGATAGAGCCAGCCTTGATCTGATGTTTGACCTTTGGTCAACCTTTGAGATTTACGCAAGTTGGAGAAACTGACAAAAGACAGTTTTATTTTCTTGA
The DNA here is from genome assembly GCF_000260255.1 of Octodon degus. Lineage (NCBI taxonomy): Eukaryota > Metazoa > Chordata > Mammalia > Rodentia > Octodontidae > Octodon > Octodon degus. The sequence goes on along the minus strand of NW_004524579.1, from coordinate 32,220,845 downwards.
CTTCTCTGTATTTCTTATAGCTTCTACTTACAAATTAGTGGACCTAAACCAACAGAAACAGCCCTCCCCCCACCACACACACCATTTTAGAAGCCACACTGAGCCCTGGATAACTTCAGGGAGAACATCCCCAAAAGTCACAAAAGTGAAAGTAAGCCATGAGGAACTTTGGAATCTTCAAAAATATCAAAACAAAGGAGCAAAAGGCAATCTCAGACCTCCAGCCTACCCAGAACAATTCCAAGAGACATGAACATAGAACAACATGGAAGTCACATACCTGAAATTTCTGAAATGATAGCAACTGAAATAAAGAAACAATTCCACCAGGACATAGAAGAAATCAGATGAGAAATGATCTCGTAGGTAAAAAAAGAAATGACAACAATCATGAAAAAATTGCTCAGCACATCTAAGGAAGATAAAGATTTTAAAAAACAGAAGAGAATAGAAAAATGATAGAAACACTGAACAATATATGAAAGAATTAGAATGCATGGAACAGATTCAAACAGATATCTAAGATATTAAAAGTTGAAAGCTTACAAAATTGCTTGAGTAAAACTGAAATAGACTTTCATACCTTGAAGACACCATTACAGTTGGCAATCACAAAAAGACCTCTTAAAAATATCAAGGAACCAGGAAATAACAATTCAACAGCTGCAAGATGCTGCAAAGAAAAACAACGTAAGACTGATAGTTGTCAGCAAAACAGCATGAGTCAACACAAATAACGGAAAAAGACTATTTGCAGACCAAAAGACCCAACCGTAAAAAAAGAACAAGAGAAGCAGAAGACCCAATACTATTATGGACTATTGGACTCTTTTAGAATATTTTGCTGAGTTAACACACCTATAATATTCAAATGACGGAACTAAACAAAAAAAGGAGATACAGATGAATGTTCATTTTGTATCTGTGTATTCAAAATGGTTAGGATATTAGTTACCTTCTCTTAGTGAATAGAGGGATTTGTTCTAATAGTGTTTGTAAATAGGATATCATGTCTGCATCTTGTACAGCAAATAACCATTAGGAATAGAGTATGCAATGTGTTAAGTATTGAAACTGTCCTACCAATTTGATTTGAAACTGTCTCATTGCTATTTCTCTCTCAATAAAATTATGGGGAAAAAAAAGAGCAACAGGCTGATCTCCCTAGTGAACACAGATGCAAAAATACTCAATAAAATACCAGCAAACAGAATGCAGCAAATCATCAAAAAGATTATATACCATGACCAAGTGTAATTCAGGGTGGTTTAATATAAGCAAATCAATAAATGTAATACATCATCATAACAGAGCTAAAGATAAAAATCACATAATCATCTCAATAGATGCAGATGCTCAGAGACCACTTGTTTAGTTTCCCTATTGCTGGACAACAGTTGTATGGTGGACTTTCAACTGGTGGTCAATTGTTAGCACCCAGCAGAATTGAACTATCATGGTGATGGGTGTGTGAGGCCCACCTGAGGATTGTTGCCAGCAGAATAAAAGAAAGAACTGCAGAAGACAGGCTGTCAGGGAACTGCTAGTTCTCTTGGGTGATTCTGCTGGAGGATTTTGTTATGCTGACTTTCCCTATGAACTTGACTGTTCTTGTCAGAGGAGAAGCTCAGGATCTCATTGCCACTGAGAATGGCTGACTTTGGGGGACCTCTGATCCACAGCTTGAGCATCACTTCCTGGCTCCAGAAGGGAAGATAGTACAAAGCTCAGTCTCCTGGAAAAATTTGTAAAATTGGATTTCCTGATGGGAACTCAGCTTGCCTCAGTCGGAGGAGCTTGGGACCTCACTGTTGCTGAGGATGGCTATTGTACTTTTGTGGGGAGCTCCAGGTCTTACCTTGAGCATTGCTTGCTGGCTTCTGTTCAGATCCCTCACCTGCTAGCACAGATCTTTCATCCCATTGGCAGACTTTCTAGCTTCCCACACTGACCTTTGGGCCTTCCCAGGGCAGATCTGTGAAGCAGACCTGCATGAGTGCTGTGGGTTCTAGGTCTCCAGATGGACTTGTAGGAAATGTTATGAGTTCTAGGTTTTCAGCTGGACTAATGCAGGATATTAGGATCCAGGCCCTCAGCTGGATTTTCTGATCTTTAGTGTATGGACAGATCTGCACTCTTTGTATCTGATTTTTTGGGTGCTTCATTATAATATAATCTCATAAAATGTGTCCTGTATTGTATTGTTCCCCTTGCAAAAGATTCAAACCATGACACAGACAAAACTATAAACAAATGCAGCCACTTTATCTTTAACAAAGGGGTCAAACATGTTTTCTAGAAAGCCTCTTTAATAAATGATGCTGAAAAAATTTTCACCTGCTGATGACTAAAGTTAGGCCCATGTCTATCACTATGCACTAAAGTCATAATGGATCAGAGATCTAAATATTAATAGCGGAACACTAAATCTACTGGAGGAGAAAGTAGGTAAAAATCTTAAAGACATAGGGGTAGGCAGAGTTCAAAGAACAAAAACTAAACTGCATGGGAAATACTTCAAAGAACAACTGAGATCTCATTAAAAAGTTTTTGCACATCAAAAATAAAAAAACCCACAAACTTGGAAAAAATTGTATCTGACTGTCCCTCAGAAAAAGGCCTTCTATCTAGTACTAAGAATTAAAAAACAACCCCCCCAATTCAAAGACCCAATCCAAAAATGGGCATCTGAGATGAATATAATTTGCTTCTAATATTCAACATCATTGCCCATTTGAGAAATGTAAATTAAAGCAACTCTGAGATTCCATCTTACCCCAGAAAGAATAGCTATTATCAAGACGTCCATCAGTAACAAATGCTGGAGGAGCTGTGGAGAAAAAGGAACCCTTCTCCATGGCTAGTGGAAGTGTATAAACTGGTACAACCACAATGGAAAAGTGTGGAGATTACTCTAAAAACTAGGATTAGAGGTCGAATTCGACCCAGCTATTCTCCTCCTGGGTATTTTTCCAGAAGAATTGAAAACATACCACAGTGATATATGTGTGCCCATGTTTATAGCAGTGTAATGTCATAGCTAAATCTGGGAAAGAACCTAATGCCCATCAACTGATGATTGGATAATAAAAGATGTGGTATTTTTACAATGAACTATTACTGAAGTATAAAAAAGATAAACTTCAGGCTTTTATAGGTAAATGGATGCAACTAAAGACCATACTCTTTAGTGAAATAAATCAGATCTGCATGTGTAAACATCATACTGCCTCCCTAGTGTAAGAACCCGAAATGATAAATAAAATCTGAAAGGTACAATAGATACTCTGAAAAAGAAACTGTTTGAAGGGAAGTAATGACTGGGACGAAAGAAAGTAGAAAAGAAAGGGGAAAAAATATGTATATACATAGGATAGCTTGGATAATTATACTGCTGATTTCTACTGGCCTACTGAAAGGACATTAATGCTTAATTTTTTTCTGGCACTGGGGATCAAACTTAGGACCTTGTGCTTGCCAGGAAGCACTTATGCTGCTGAGCTATCTCCTGGGCCCAATGTTTAACTTTTATTTACCAAGTTCGTGTGCTTATATGTCATAATGTGAGCCACTAATTTGAAGCCAACACGATGTAACGTAACATGATTGTTGAATGCCTATCATCTTGTTTAGTGAAATTCTGTGTCTTTGGGTGGTTGTTGTTGTTGTTGTTTTACTATTTTTTTTTTTTAGTTGTGGCAATACATATGTATTTAGGAAATTCTCTATTCCCTCTAGGTTCTCCAGCATATTGGCCTATGGTGCAGTACTCGAAGCTCTTGAGGTCGCTACAGAAGCATGATTTTTTTTTTTTTTTTTTTTTTTTTTTCTCTTAAAACCCAAAGCCACTTCAACATTTATGCAGTTAAATACCACCAGGTGGCGCTTTCTACATTTTTGCCTGGTGATAATGTAGTCCAAACCCAAGCATTTATTAGATACTTTGTATTCCAAGAAATCACAGGCAGCTGTTTTATCAGTTCTTTCATAAAAGCTTATGCAGTTTCTTTACCATTACTGCAACATTACTAACAGTTTTCTCAATCGCTTGCTGGCCCAAGTCCTAAATATCACATATTTTGTTTTTGTTGTGTTCCAGATGTTATATATTTCAGAAATAATAGCAGAAACCACAAATTTATTTTTGGTGGCTCAAAAAGAACATTCTTCATTATAAAATGACCTGATGTATCCTTAGTAGTAACTGTCAATCTTCCCCTGCTCAGAAACTTGAAAATTGTTAAAAACTACTTTCTACATAAATTTCACAATTGTTGATTACTTCAATATTTTTAATACTTATATTTTGATTTAATAACAACAGAAAGCTCATGAGATTTTATTAAGTAATACCTAGACCACTTATCTGTTTGGAAATAAATCTCTAGATGTTAACAAACCTAAATGTGAAGTCTTATTTTTAAGATTGGGATCATGCATACTAGTTATCTAGGATAGGAACTTTTTAGTTACACAATCCTACTCACAGTGTCATGGGATTCCACAAACAATGCTGAAACAATTATTTTACCACCTAAAGCCAAAAACTATTTGACTGAACACCAACTAGTGTTCAACACCATAGTAAAGATACATATATACTTGGAGTATGTACCTCCAAATTATTTTCACTGTTAGGGTTGAAGATACTGAACTGGAATATTACAGTGTAACTAAGTCTAAAAATGAAATATTCTGTTAACATCTCAATTTTTTTCTCATCTGGTCTGTTTGGTTTAAATGAACTGGATGCTGAATTTTACTATAGTCCAAGCTTGCAATTTGAGACAAAAATTACTAATAAAATAATTATAACCACTTTTTAAGGGCTTTTTTTTTCTTTTTTTCTTTTTTTCACCAGGAATCCAACTCAAGGCTTTGCACTTGCCTGGTAGGGGATGCACCACCAAGTTACATTTTGGTCAAACTGCTTTTTAAAAATTAAGCAATTTCAGACCAGGAATGGTGGTACCTGTCTCTAAGCACAGCGCTGAGGGTGATGGAGGAGGATCATCATCTGGCCAGCCCAGGCAACACAATGAGCCCAAGGCCTGCCTGAACTACATAGTGAGACCCTGTCTCAGAAAGGGAAAAGAAGAATTCTGAGATCAAAAAAACCCCAAAACAATACACTCCTCTCTCCCAAGATAAGACATGTGAAAAACATTTACAACATTAGAAATAATTTCTGAGATGCAAGGGAAAAATATATTAAAAGATATACCTTCCCTCCCAAGATACGCATTTCAGAAATACTAATAATATTCTAATTTAAAGATTAAGCAAATAGCTAGAATACAATTGTCTGGAAAGAAGGGAGGTATTTACTGCATCTGATGGTCAAACCATGTTCAAGCATGTTAACTTTTTACAGGTAATCAAAAGTAATTGCAATAGAATGTTCACTCCCAACATATAATAAATGGCAAGACTTGACCGGTCCTGAAAGAGCATAAAAAATGTGTGTGGGTGTGAGGGAGCATTAATATTGCAAAAGGAATTTTAAAAAATAAGACTGTAAAAATAAATACAGATAGATTGGTACTACCGGTACTCTACAGAATTCTACTCCAAAGCACTAGCTCAGGGATGGCAAAGCTTTCGAAGACTCAAATCACCCTCTGTGGCACCTGTGCCACAGGTTTGCCATCACTGCAGCAGATCCTGAAGAAAAACTTTTAAACGCCTTACTGATTTGTCCTAATCCCTGTATACTCAAATCAGGAAAAAAACAAAAAGATGTGAAACAAATGCAGGAAGTGAACAGAAAACATCAGCGAAGAAGCAAGCCTGAAAGGTGGGGTTTGCCTTCAAGGCAAACATTGACAGAGACCTGTAGTTGACATCTATAAACAAAAGTACAAGAGGCCAGCACCAAAGCTGAAAGAAACTGTGTCCAGTCAGCCTGCCCACAGAGGGCTAACATGATGCCACAGGGCTTGTACCAACCCAAGCAGCAAATACAATGATCGGAAGAAAAGCATACACAAATGGACGTCCCTTGTCTTTCTGTAGATGAAATTAAGCCACCTACTCAAGGAAATGAGCTGTAAATGGAACACAATAACCACAAATTTAAGCTTATAAAGACTTAAAATATTGAAGCTACCAGAAGTGGAATACAAAATGTGGTTGGGTTTTTGCAACAAGGTCTCACCTTGTAGTGCAGGCTTGCCTTGAGCTCACTGTGTAGCTCAGGCTGGCTTCAAGCTCACCGATTCTCCTGCCTCACCCACCTCCCAAGAGCTAGAAGTACACGTGTCACCACACCTGACATATTTTCTTTTTTTTTATTTAAAAAGGGATTTACATGAAATTATAGTGACGGCAAAGATTAAATTAGAATCAAATGAAAAATATAAAAACCATCACAAGTATGTCAAAGAGCAAGTCAGATGTGGCTAAAACACAAATTGGTAAATAGGATGACAGCTGATGAAATTACTCAAAATGGGGCAAAAAGAAACAAGAGGATGAAAAGTATAAGAAATTAGAAGAAACAAAGTCTAGAATAAGAAAGTCTACCATATATGCAATTAAAGTCCTACAACAGAGGAAAAGCAAGTTGTTTGGTTTTTTTTAAGAACTAGTGGCAGAGAATCATATAGAACATGAACTGAAAGACCCAGGAAGTCAGCATGTAACAAATAAAAGAAATTCACATTTCCAAACATGAGTAAACTGAAGCACACCAAAGGAAAAAAAAATCATAAAGGCAGACAGGAAAAAAAGATGATCCCAAACATTTCTCAGGCAAACACTATAGGCAGAACTGTGATGTAACCCCTTGCATGCTTGAGAAATTCCACTTTTAGCTCTTTTAGTTCTCCTTGTAAAGTGGCCCAAACTATTTATTTTCCCTGAAAACCATTCTGGCTAAGTTCCTGAAATCATCACAAGCTCTAACAATTTTTTTAAAGGTACTATTTTTAGAAAAAGTTAAAATACTCCTTTTACGAGTTCCAATACCCTACCAGAATAATGTATAGAGAAATGTAGTCCTTCAAAGCACTGAATATTTTGATGTTTTTTGGCCCAAGTCAGTTGCTTTTGGTAAGCCCAAACTTTTAAAATATCTTCCTAGTTAAGGAATTTTCTAATTATAAGGAATCTCAACTTAGTGAAGTAGATGAAATTTATTTTTAATCACATTTGTGCACTGTATTCTTTGTTATCTTTATATCTGTACAAATTATAAACTTTGAGACCGTGACAATTCAATGCTGAAGGATACTTTGACATGTTCTACATTCTTTGGCATATAAATTATACCCTGTTTTCAATCTTATATTCAGCTTTGAATATGTCTGGTAGGAGGAAAGTTAACAGTAACAGGAGACAGAATACCCACCAATTTAGTTTATAAGGCATCCTTGACTTCATGTATAAAAGCAGAATTCACAGATGTTACAGAACATCTAAGACCCCTGCCCAAGTTCTGAGGCTCGAACCCAGACCCTTACTTGCACATGGTAGTAAGTAGTCTAAGCCACGTCCCTAAAACCAAACCACAAACTGGCTTGAAGGCAATGGAATGCTTCCGCTATTAATCTTTATAGCCCATCAGCCTGCATTTCTGACATCCATCTCTCCTTCAATATACTTGTTAAGAGTTCCTTCTATTACTACCCCATACAGCACATTCACCTCACCCTCCCTCAGGTCTCCAGTTCACTCATTCAGTATCCTCTGAGCTTGCACATTATATGCTGGGAAGTGCGCACATTGAGTATGAGAAAGTGTTAACCGCAACCTAAGTTTGCACACTAAAATGAGAGAAAAAGGAGGGCTGCAAGGAACGCCAGCATTTTGGCACTAGCCTTCCAAGGTCAATTAAGACTCAGGACATATGAGAACTTTACTGTAATGTTATGTACCTCGATAGTGTCCCAAATTTTCTGATCAAGGAGATTATGGGGCCACAGAGGAAAGTGATCGATGATGTAGAGTGTGCCTAAGGAGAGTCACATGGGGAGAAAACACTCTCTCAGGCTTTCACAGAGAGCACATTGGCCAAGCAAGGGCCATGACTCATCCACACGGCTGACACAGACAAAGGTTCTACAATCTGAGGTACAGTATCTCAGGATAAATCCTGAGGGGATTTCACTGATCTTATCAGACCCAAAAGCTACAACTCTTGTTGCATAGGTCCTGCTTTACCTTGGTCTTAACCACCCAGCAGAAAAGTATAAAAACGATATATAAGAAGTAAAGCATGCTGTTATATTGAGCTGTAGGGGACTCAGGTCAACAATTTCTGACATTGCCACCCAAGCAGAAGACCCAATACTATTACGGGCTATTGGACTCTTTTAGAATATTTTGCTGAGTTTACATACCTAGAATATTCAAATAACGTAACAAAAAAGGGGATACAGATGAAATGTCCATTTTGTATCTGTGTATTCAAAGTGGTTAGGATAGATATATAGTTACATTCTCTTTAGAGGGATTTGTTCGGTGTTTATAAATAGGATATCACGTCCCCATCTTGTACAGCAATTAACTAGGAAGAATGTACGCAATGTGTTAATTATTGAAACTGTCCTACGAATTTGATTTGAAACTGTCTCATTGCTATTTATCTCTCAATAAAATTATGGAAAAAAAAAAGTGTTAACCGATGATAAACTGCTGTGCTATTTTAAGTCAACTGAGGGATATGTGGTATTTAGCCAAGGAAATTTATATCTCAATACATTCACTAACAATATGATTTTCTATGTGTTTATTTCATAATAGGCTGAATTTGAGATAGTCTATACTTTCAAGAACTTCATTCTCTATGACAAAATGTGATTAGCCTATATTTTAATATACAGGCATATACATCTTTTCCCCAATTTATGGACAATGTAGTAGTGTTGACAAAAATATTCTTTTTATTGAAAAGCAATAAAAATAGCCAACTTTCAGGAGGCTGAGACAAGAGGATCTTGAGTTCAAGGTCAGCCTGGACTGTATAGGGAGGGAGACTGGGGGGAGGACCTGTAAAATCAGAGAAAGATGATACTTTACATTACTGCTTCTCTCTCTTATGCTCTGCACTGGAATTTACTTCTTGGAGCCATCTGGCTTCATGTCACATTGGATTTCTGTATTATTGAATATTAGTGTTTAATTTAGAAGAGTTTAATCTGAGATCAGTGACACTTTCCTGGCTTTTAGACATTCTTCTGAACATGCTTATGTATGTACAATATGGCAGTCTCAGCCAGTTGTCTTCCACTCAGCCAGCAGTTCTTTTTGTACCTCTTCTGGTAGTTCATAGAAAACTTGAGGATCGATGTCAGGTGGGAAACTAGTTTTCTCCTCAGCAGAATCCTGTTCTCTACTTTCTGTGAGTCCTTGATGAGGGGCTGTTGGTATTTCTTTATGGCTATCTGTAGGGGGGGTTTTGGAGAAAAGTTGCTCACTCTGAAAATGAGAAAATGAATGAAAAGCAGAGTTTGCACTGGAAAAATAGAGCCCTTGAGATTCTTTAGGTCCCTGACTCTTTCTTAATCCATTATCTATATAATGTGAGTAAGCTGTTGGGCTAGCCAGGTAAGAACTACTGCTATTTGACCCTGATGTTCCTGCTTCACAGGGTGACACAGAAGACACCTGTTTACAATTAGATGAATTATCTCTAGGATTTAAGGGATTACCCTGACTTTGTTTTGTAAAGAAAGATAATATTCCTCGGGAAGCACGCAGTGGACCACTCAACTTTTCATTCACTTGACATTTCCCTTTAGATTTTTCAGAAAGGATTTCTTCTTGAATATCTGCTGGAAGCTGCTTAAAGACTTCTTTGTCAACATCCTCTGGAAGTGAGTAGTGTAGGACTTCATTAATATTTTTTTCTCTTGAAAACTTCAGACTATCTCGTGAAGATACCCCTGTTCTTATACTTTCAATTCTTCCAACTGTTAGAACATCACAGTGTGCGTCTTTGACTTTGGAAAAGTCTTCCATGTCTTTCATTTCCTAGAAAACAAAGATAACAGAAACATTCAGATATCTGATATCTTTAAACTATCCCTACTGCTGAAATGAGGCTGCAGCTGTTACCTGACAAATACTTCAAAACTGCTCAGTACCTGCAGTCCTTTGTGGACAGTTCCAAACACCTGGAGATGTCCTATCAGCTACTCATACTATTGTATAGATCTATACTCACTATTCTGGGAAGAGTGGATACACTCAGAGACCTGGACAGGATCTCAAAAACGACCTCTTTAAACGTCCGTTTCAGGGGCCTGCCCTGTAGCTCAGTTCTTTAAGTGGCTGCTTCAACAAAGCAGTCAGGCTCAGGTTGCTGTGGTTCGATCCCCACAACTCAAGCCAGCCAAACCTGCCCTGAAGGCATTTGGAGCAAAAAAAAAATCCTTAAAACGTCCATTTCTGTAAATAAAAGAAGTGACCTAGCAAAAAAACAAGTGATTCACCTAAAGGTTTTTTTTATAAATATATGCATAGAACAAGAAAGACTGATTTTCCAAAAATTACTGTTCTGATGGTATGCTTAATAGAAAGGAAAAGAATATCTCTATAAATCCAATGTTATTTTTTTCCATAATTTTATTGAGAAACAAATAGCAATGAGACAGTTTCAATAATTAACACATTGCATACATTCTTCCTAGTGGTTAATTGCTGTACAAGATGCGGGCATGATATCCTATTTACAAGCACCATTAGAACAAATCCCTCTATTCATTAGGAGAATGTAACTATGTATCTATCCTAACCACTTTGAATACATAGATCAAAATGGACATTCATCTGTATCCTTTTTTTTTGTTAAGTTCCGTTATTTGAATATTATAGGTATATTAACTTAGCAAAATATTCTAAAAGAGTCCAGTAGTCTATAATAGTATTGGGTCTTCCGCTTTACTGGCAATGTCAGAAATTGTTGACCTGAGTCCCCTACAGCTCAACATAACAGCATGGCTTTATTTCTTATACTTCGTTTTTATACTTTTCTGCTGGATGGTTAAGACCAAGATAAAGCAGGACCTATACAACAAGAGTTGTAGTTTTTGGGTCTGATAAGGTCAGCGAAATCTCCTCAGGATTATAAATCCAATGTTATTTTTAAGATATAACATTTTTATATGAAATAAAAATTTTAAAACTTTTAATTCTAATTTATATAATTTTTTACTTTAATTTCCTTTCCAGGTTTTTTTTCTTCTTTCTTTTTTCTGGTTTTATTTTTTACTAATACATGTTTACATCACAAAATGATTACATTCCTTATAGGGAACTGGTACATGTACACAGCACATCTTAATTCCTTTTCCATCCCCTTTCCTCCCTCCCTTCCTTCCTTCCTCCCTTCCTTCCTTCTTTCCTTCCTTCCCTCCCTCCCTCCCCTTTCCTCCCTCCCTTCATCCGTCTCTTTTTTTTTTTTTTTTTTTTTTTTTGCAGTACCAGGGATCCTCATCTCTTTTTGTTTATTTCTGAGCCAATGTCTTAGCTTTGCAGTGCAGGCTGGCCTCACACTCACAGAGATCCACCTGGCTCAGTCTCCAAGTGCCTTACAGACCCTGCGCCACCACATTCTCTTCACATCTGAACAAAATCTACCTCCCTACTTCCTATTATCTTTTGGTTTGTTCTTTTTTATATTTTGGGTTTCTCATGAAAAACCATATGGTATGTAAGCTTGTGCATCTGATTTATTTCACTTAACATTGTGGTCTCAAAATTCATCCATTTTCCTGCTGAGATTCAAAGTTATCTTTCTTTATGGTTCAGTAGTACTCCCCTATGTAAAAATACATTATCCATTCAGCTGTTGGACATAGTACTATCCAAATGGACATCCCAGAAAATATAGTTTAGTAAATATTAATACAGTAGGAATTCCAACAATATAAAAGGAGCACAAAAGACACCAGCCATTTATTGAATTCTGTTTCAGATACAGAAAGTACTTTCACTTATATTTAATGCCACTGTATTTTCACCTCTAATGCCAATGTTAACTATAATCTTTGCTGCTTTTTTTTTTTTTTTTTTTTTTTTGTGACAGGAACTCACTATTTAGTACAGGCTGGCCTGGAATTCATTTATGTACCCAAAGCTGGCCTCAAAACCATGTTGATCCTCTTGCCTCTGCCTCTCAAGTGCTGATTACAGGCATGCACCACCACACCCAGCTTTAATTCTCTTTATACAGATTAAATAAAATACTTTTAACTTTCATTTAATACAAAAGGTCACAGAACAAAAGTAATTTGAAGTTAGCATTAATTCACGTTTATAACACTATTCTGTTTTCATTATAAATGTAAATGGAAATAAAAATACTATTAAAATTATACTGACTGATTAAAATATTTAAATTGTAAGTTAATTACAAGAATTACTAGCTTGTATAAAAATATTATTTATCTATCTATTTTTTGCTGTACTAGGGAACCCAGGGGGTTGCTCTCAGCTACCTCCCAAGCCCCTTTTTTATTTGGAGGTAAGGTCTTGCCTAATTGCTCAGGCCAGACGTGAACTTGTGATCATCCAGCCTCAGCTTTCCAAGTAGCTTAGATTATAGGTATAGGATACTAAAAGAGGAAAAAGACATTATTTTTATAGTACCCCACATTTGCTAAAATAGAGGTGTACCCTATATAGGTAGGTGCTTCAGTCATTTGAAAATGTAACTGGCTTCTGCCTCTCTACTACCACAGTTTCAACTATAAAATCAGCAAGTGCTATCAATACGGCTATAGAATTCAGTATAATTTTAAAATTTTAAATATCTTAATAAAAAATTATGGGAAAGGAGCCAGTAGCTTATGTATAAACTGACAGACAGAGCAGGTAGATAGCTCAGCAGTTTAAGCACCTGCCTAGCAAGTGCAAGGACCTGGGTTCAATCCCCTGGATTGCATGCCATGCCAGCCCCATGCTGAGCCAGCCACTGAAACCAGGTATGGTGGCCCATGCCTGGAATCCCAGTGCTGGGGAGGCTGAGACAGGAGGATCACTACAGGTCTGAGCAGTGTAACAAGACCCCATACCAAATCTTAAAAAGAAAGAAAAAGAAGATTAAAAAATAAAAACATAAACTGGTAGACAAAATTTATTTCTAATTTCTGGAACACTAGCATATTTATGAGATAACCCATCATCTTCCTATAAATAGGGTAATAAGTTAACACTTCCAAAATAGGGAAGGGTACATACTGGTTTTCTCTGCTGTGATCCTTGTCTTCTTAGATTGCTAGCATGTTTCCCTGAAAATAGTACTAACTGGTAAATAAGTCTAAGCATGATTTTTCAGGATGCTTGTAATATTAACTGTACCCCAAAAATAAGCCCCGTCAGCCAGATGTAAGCATTTAAAACATCCACTACAACACATGGACATACTTAATTATAAAATAACAATATATAAGCATTCACAAATATTATTAATACTTAAATGATAATACAAATTATAATTACATATTTGTAAATATCCAGCCAGGTGCCTTTGGACAACAGGTAAAGCCTATATAAAGTGATAAACACAAGACTTAATTGCTGAATGACTGGAGTACAGACATACTGCACAAATAATATGTGTACGTCATAAAAAAATGTACATGGGTCGGGGGATATAGCTCAGCAGCATAAGCACCTGTCTGGCAAGTGTAAGGTCCTGAGTTCAATCCCCAGTATGAGGGAAAAAAAAGGATGTGCTTGTGTCTAATATGAACTGTTACAATGTAATCTGTCATTTATTGTAATGTATATGCTTAATGCACTCATGTGAAATAACAAAATGTTTTCTGAATTTTGGTGCGTACAATTTTTCATTACTTTTGTATGGATCATTTTTGATGGTCTGTTTCCAAGACAAAGTCTTGGAAGGCTGGGCTTGACCTCACTGTGTAGCCCAGGCTGGCCTCAAATCCCTGGCGATCTTGCTTCGGCCTCATGAGTACTGGCTTACAAGCGTGCACTACTATACAAGGCTTGAGCCTTCGTTCCTTACTGTCCATTTTTGTTGCCACTGTTGCCTCACACATCTTCAGTTAATATATGATTTAATGGAAACTGTGAAGCCTAGCCTTCAGGAGGTTGTGATCTGGGTGAAGCACTCATGGGATAAAATTATTGACAGCTATGTTACAAATGTACTACAAGCAGGCTATCTGGACAAGAACTCATTTAAGGAGAACTCCATTGCTGTACATGAGAGATTTGGGCCAATGGCTGTACAGGAGATGGAGAGAGAGAGACAGAGAGACAGAGTGAGAGCGAGAGAGACAGCGAGAGAGCGAGAAACAGAGCGAGAGACAGAGAGCGAGAGACAGAGCAAGAGAGAGCGAGTGAGACAGAGCGAGAGTGAGCGAGAGCAAGAGAATGAGAGACAGAAAGAGACAGATAGCAAGAGAGAGCGAGAGAGAGGCAGAGAGCGAGAGAGGATAATTAAGATTTACAGCTAGTTTTTCTTAGTTCACTGAAAAGAAAGGTTTGTGCTAATGTTTGGACAAGATATCACGCCTACTACAAAGACAACAATATGCAATGTATTAACTATTGAAACTCTACTAACCTGTTTTGAAATAGTTTATTTTTTCCTCTTCAAAAAATTTCAGCAAACTAGACTCAGAAAGAAGCTACCTGAACATAATAAAGGTAATCAGTGAAGGGCCGTGATACAGCTCTGCAGCACAGCACCTGCTTGGCAAGTGCAAGGTCCTAAGTCCAACTGCTGGTGCCAAGAAAAATAACTCACAATCCAAGATTATCAGTGAAAAGCATACAGGCAACATCAGACTTCAGGATAAAAATCTAGGAGCAAAGCCATAATTCAACACAGCAATCTTGTATTAAGTCACTGCCTAATTATTTCACATTTTTATGCTTGTATAAAGACATTGTTTCTTCAATTATAAATTTTGTCTTCCAATTTTAAATAGTATTGTCTTAGTTCCTATATGTAAATAATTTTTTGTATTTTACTTTGCATCTTGTAAAATCACTGAGCTAAAAAAAAAAATTTAGGCTGGCATTCAGGGTTCGGAAAGTTATGGCAACATTTCAGAAGAGGGTAACGTGACTAAACATGTACTGTTTCTAATGCCTCATGAATTATTATACTCTTTAAAATAATTTTTTTAAAAAGACAAGGAAAAAAATTAAAATTTCTTGAAAGCAAATGTTAATATTCAATTATTTGTCTAATCTTGCATAACTGTATCTGTTAGTCCGAGTGACAGATTTGATGTTAAAAATAGCTAATGTAGGGCCAGTCAGATAGCTCAGTGGACTAAAGTGCCTGCTTAGGCAAAGGGCAGGGGCCAGGGTTCGATCCCTGACACCAGCCGTGCTGACACCAACCCCACCCCCAGCCTGTGCCGACTTGAGACTGGGAGTGGTGGTACAAGCATGTAATCCTAGTACTTGGAAGGCTGAAAACAAGAGGATCAATATGAGTCCAATCTGTGTAGTAAGACCCTGTACTAAATAGGTAATAAAATAAAAAACAAAAAAATAGATAATGTAACAATCACTGGTAATTAGCTATTCCAGTTTCGAAAATTTGTATTGCATGTTACCCTGTTTCTGACATTTTTTCTATTTGTTTTTGCTTGTTTTTACTCTTCAAATTAAATTTTTTAAAAAACAAAATAAATCAGACCTGCATATGCAAACATTAAAAAAGAAAAAATAAGACATCCCCTGAAAATATACCTTATTGTACTTTATGAAGCAAAAATTAATATAAGATCCAGTCTTACTTTTGTGAAAACATGGTAAATATTTAAGAACAGCAACTGTGATAAGTGCTAGGAAACAAGTAAATCAAACAATAGCACCCCAGAGAACATAAATCCAGTAAGAGTGTACTTACAAAACTGCGCTTGCCAGAGTGCAATGTTGTTGATAATGACGGAGTTAAGTAACAATCCATAGGTCCTTTTTTAACAATATTTAGTGCTTTGAGGTTGCAGAAACACACACTTAGAAGGGTAAGGTGAAACGGCATCTTCACATTTACCATATTTCGAAAAAGTTTCATTAGTACAGTAACCAATGGGGTCATCACATCACAATTTCCTAAATAAAATGTTCAAGAATATTTAAACATATTGTATCAATCAATATTAAGAGCTTAAGATAAATTTGTATTGCTTAAATGAAGAAATTACTACTCAGGACGCTAAAACAAGAGGACTGTAAAATCAAGGCCAGGTTGGGCAACTGAAGTGAGATCCTGTCTCCAAGTAAAAAGAGCTGTGGGAAAAAAAAAAAAAAAAGGAGCTGGGGATGTAGCTCAGCAGTTACATGACCCTAGGTTGGCTACCCAGCCCAAAAATTAGAAGAAATTAAAATCCACTGGCATGGTGACCTATGCTTATAATTCCCACTAATCAGGAGACAGGTGGAAAAATCATCCTGAGTTCAAAGCCAGTGAGAGGTACATAGTTGAGTTCAAGGTCAGCAAGACCCTGTCTCAAATAATTGAAAAAAAAGTAACTAAAATCCAAAATATTACTGGGCATACTGACATTGTCTGCTAAATTTTGAATATATAATTACCACAAACAGGTTTGTTCCCTTTAAAGTTTGCAAACTAAATCTCAGATGAATCTTAGAATCTAGATGCTTCACTGTATGTTTATATTTATTATCCACTTTAAAACCAAAAAAAAATTTTCTAGTGAAAGTTTCTAGTAGAATAAAAATACTTAAATGGGAAATGAAACTCAAGTTGTCGTGTACAGGTACAAATTCTCTATAATAGATGTGATCATTATGTATATCTAAAATGTACCAATAATATCTGATTTAAAAAATGTATGTAGGGGCCGGCCAAATAGCTCAGCAGATTAAAGTGCCTACAAGCAGGCGCAGGGGCCAGGGGTTCAATCCCCAGGCCTGCCATGCTGGTCCCACCCCTGGGGCTCGCTGAGACAGCAATTGAGACTGGACGTGGTGGCACGCACCAGTAATCCCAGCTCTTGGGAGACTGTAAACAGGTGGATCACTATGAGTCTGATCTAGTAGTGAGACCCTGAACACCCTGTAGATGCCTTCCTAAAAAATACTAAAAATAAAAATAAAATAAAAAATATATCTATGTTGACTTTAAAAAAAAAAGTTTGTATCTATGTTGTTTATTTATTATTTCTTGCCTATATCTTGTAATATGAGAAACTACTTTGGTAGTAACAATACACAATGTACTAACCATTGTTACTCTCCTAAAATCTTGTTTTGAGATTTTGTACCATTGTTTTTATCTTTTTTTTCTTTAAAATAAAATAACTGATGTCAAAAAAATAAAAAATTAAAAAAAAAAAATAAAAAAATATATATCTAAAACAAAAACTACAAAAATATTTAACTGTTTGCTTACTCCACAGGAACACTCCATTTTGGAGTATACTTCTAATTCAAAGCTTGCTCTTTACAAATACAGTCTGTCAATTAAATTCTTAGAAAACCAGTCCATACCTGTCCCCAACTTCTGAATTACATGGGCTGGAATAGGACACTGCCGACTCTCTCGGCTATAGTACTTGGATGAAGACCGACGGATTGCTAATCTTACTGTGTGGGGCTTCCTTCCATCTTGGCACACCCTTAAAAAGAGGAAAAACAAGAAATTATAAAAAGTAATAAGGATTTTTAAAATAGTGTAACATTTCACTTATTCAAAGGTATCCAACTGCATAACTATAGCAATTGTACATGCAGTAGATAACTAAATACTAAACAATAAAAGTTCCAAAATATCCAAGTAAATAAATATCTCAAAAGTCCATGCATTAAAGCTCTAAAATTTTAAATGTAAGGCATATAGGCCTCACTCAGAACTGGGTGCTCTCAGAATTAGAAAAGAGGCACAATCATAACAAGCTGTTTTATAATCTAAATCTACAATGTAACTATAAGCAACATATTAAAATCAGCAAGACATCTGGCAGAAGCAAGTAAATCAAAAATTACAAAAGTTTTTATAAATCTGTTTCACAAAATGAGATTATATATAAACAGTTAAGGACTACTGTATTTGCATTTTAAACTGCTAAGAATAAACTTCGAGTGATCTCACTACAAAAAATGGTAAAAAAAAAAAAAAGAGAGACTACAGAATGAAACTATTTACTTTAAAAATGAAATTACCTTTACTAAAATAAAAGGCATTCCCTACAAAGATCTGAGAACCAGTAATATACCCATGAGGTGATGATATATTAGAGCAATTTTATAAAGATCAATTACCTACTACATTTAGGATACATATTATAAACACATCTTAAAAGAATTATATCCAAATGGTCTTGGTTTTTGTGTTAAAACAGAAATTTTAATAATAGGAGAGATTTACTTAAAAAGTACAAAATTTAACTAGTAGAAGTAGAGATATCATTAAAGGTAACATTTTGCTTTTTATCTGCATAGCAATACATGTAAACATCAAGAACACAAATAATGCATATTGTTAAATATACTCAAAATGATTTCTGAATTGAAAAAAAGAGATTGTTACCAAATGTTTTTCCTACTGCTTTATCTGAAAACATGATGGCTATTCAACTAGGATAATAAACTGATACCTATAAACATGTTGCTAGTTAAAGTATCTTCTAAATTTATTTTTTATGTAAGTATATCATTGTTAAAGAGTATAATATGCTAATGAAGACACATTACAAAAAGATTAGCTTCTAAGCAATTTTAAATTAGTATCTAAAAGATGGATTAACAATGACATAGTCTTGGGCTAGGGAGTTGGCTCAGGGCATAAGCACCTGCTTGGCAAGTGCAAGGTCCCTAGTTTAATCCCCAGTACAAAAAAAAAAAAAAAAAGAAGAAGAAGGAACAACAGAACAATTACATGGTCTTATACTTCTTTCATGCCTGTAGAATTCACCATTACATACTGAAGAAAAAAGAAACTAAAGACACACATACATGTAATTTTTTGACTAGTAACTTATAAGCTATTATACTTCAGCCACTGAAGCAGGGTCCATGATGTGGAAAAAAAACTGGCAAGCAGATCTTGGGTAAGTGTTTAACACCTGGCATCTCACACATCTTAGGATCTGCTTTGATTATTCAAATAAGAAAGACCTGTGAAACATACACGTCTTGTGGTTTCTCTGTGTGCAACTGTTAGTGGCCTGGCTGCGAAGGGTGGAGTCCTAGCTGGCCGCAGCTGAGCAGATGACCCAGTTTCGCTTGCATGCTCCCTGCAGAGCCTGAGTCATGCAGCTGGAGCCTCCGCTGCATACAGCCAGCAGTGATGAAAGTTCCAAACATGGCAGCATACTGCATGTGACAATAAGCTGCATGTGACAACTATGTTGTAGGAAACGTCACCTCATCAGTTTCCTGAGACTTAAAAAGTCAACCCAAATCAACTTTCTTACAGAGTCTTGCAAAATTCTAGGTAGCCCTCCTAAAATTTTTACAGAAGCACACCTATTCACACAAGTGTTAAGACTTCTGATACCCCAAGGTAAGAAACTGGTAATAACAAAGAGAATCAAAAAAATGAGAGATGAGATTAGTATTCTCCTATGAAGAAATGAAAAATATTTGCTAAGGGACATCAGAAGACCTAATCTGTACTTCAGCTGGTTATGCTGTTCACACATTCAGAATCATCCCAGTACACTCTTCCTGCCAGCTTAGAAATCAGAGTCCCAGTACACACCTGCAATCAGACATAGCCTCATGTAGCCATTCCTTCCTTTAATGCCCTTCTCTTTAAACAGACTGAAGTAAGGGAGATAAAAAGCTTTTCCCAGTTCCTCCATCATTGGGCTTTAAAACTTCCTGTCCTCAACCATCACCGATTCATGTAACTGTTCCTATAGAAGAAGTTTTAGAATTCTTACAGAATTACTTCTGGGTTTTTTCCCTCTTATTGAAAAGACAATAAATATAAAGTTAAAGGCAAAGGCTTTGCAACTGCCATCAAGAAAAAGTAAAGCCTGCTTCTCACATAGAGTCAAAAATCTAGGAACATTAAGGATGTTCATAAAAACAATTCAGGTTTACTATAGTTTAAGATCCACAGTATATCATGTACTAGACTTAGACTAATGCATTAAATCATTTAAAGTCACATATTACAAGCTGAGATGGTTGCACATTCCTATAATCCCAGCACTCAGGAGGCTGAGGCAGGATGACCATCTTGACTTCAAAGCCAGCCTGGGCTATATTGTGCATTTAAAGCTAGCTCGAACTACATAGCAAGACCCTGTCTCAAATATTAAAAATAAATAAAAGCAAAAAGCAAATATTACTCTTGCAATAGTTTATAATATAAATGAGAAATGTCCTATGATAAATACTCTTATACTCTCCAGTTAACATGTAAAATTCAAGTTAGAACAATGAGTGTTTTTCATTTAGTGCATGTAGAATGGAAGAATCGGCAAAATAGACTAAAAATCACCTATTCAAAAGAATAGCAAGTAGTTCTTCAATCTTCTTTTTAGCTTCGACTTCTGATGAGCAGTTTTTGAATGAGTCTTCTTCACTAAAAGACTACCAAAGAATTATAAACAAGAATTGATGTAAACTCAAATAAATATGTCCAATTAGCAGAGTACATGACAAATGAATACTTCATATATTATGAACTCATTTCTCATGCTTAGTCTGAACCATTTAGTTTGCTTTTATATTAACTCTATCTGCAAGTTATCATCCTCCTCTAGAAAGTGCCCTGGGAGTCAAAATTATAGAGCTCTTGTCGTAATCCCAAACTTCATTATATGACTATAGCCAAGAGTTTAATCCCCTAAAACTCAAGTATGATTTATCTTGGGATAAGTTACTTGCCCTTTCTGAAGTATACTATCCTTATCTTTAAAAGAAAGAAACCAAAAACAACAGTTACTACCTATCTCAGTTTGCTATGAAGATTATGTAGGCTAAATAAAGCACTGAGTGTGTAACAGAGAGAAAAAAAAATTAACTGAGTGATTATACCTTTTCTCTCAAATCACGGAACGACTCAGAATACAAGATTTTTAAAAGATTAAAATATTTTGTCACAAACTGGGTGTATTGACACACACCTGCAACTCAGCACTGGGGAGGCCGAGACAGGAGGATCACTATGAGTCCAAGCTGCGGAGCAAGACTCTCTGGCAAATAAATAAATAAAAGATCTTAAAAATTTTTAAAGGGGCTGGTGAGATGGCTCACTGGTCTAAAGCACCTACTTAGAACAAGCTTAGCAAAGCACATGGACCGCGGTTCGATTCCCCAGCACCACATGCCAGCCAGCCCCGCCCCCTGGTGGGCTGAGCTGGCCACACATACAATAAATAAATGTAAACTAAATAAAATTAAACAAAACAAAAAAAAATTTTTTTAAATATTGTTTTGCCACATATTTGCATTATAAGCTAATAAAACTAAGTTGTACTCAAAATGGCTAACATTAGATTTAAAAATATTTATATCAAAGTTTCAATTTAAGAATATTTAATAATCTAGTATAATAAATTAGCCTTCTCATAGGAAAGGGATCATTTACTAACTGAAAAGCAAACTAGACTAGTAAAAACATGATAATAATAAACTAGAGAAGCCAACTAGCCTGATGCAAACACTAAAAATCTTCAAGTAATGGGACAACCAGTACTTAATCAAGATAACAGCATGGCCTTATTACCTGAGGTGGTCCTGAGGGTATCACAGAAGAATTATCCTCTCCAAAACTGAGCTTCTGTATATGCTGAGCAACTGAAATTCCTAATTTGTTTTCTAATATTTTGGATGAAAACGTTTGTAGATCGGGCACACTACGGATTCCCAGTGCTTCAAGACATCTGGCTGTTTTATAGCCAATACCTAATCAAGATGTATAAAATGTTACAGTCCCTTTACTCCTTAAAGTAAAGCCAATTAAAATATGAAAAACATATGAACCATATCTTTTAATATGTGGATGTGTTTAGAGACAAAAAAAAAAACCCTGCAAGACAATAAGAGGGTAACAATGGCTAAAACACTGCATATTGTTATCTTTATTTACTCAAGAGTACAAGATATCAGTATTCAATTGTCCAAATAGTAGCACAATCTTTTCTTTTCAATGAACAGAAAGTCACTGGTGTGACTGAGTATAGATGTATATATTGTATACACACATATATATATAATTATGTGTATATATA
>NW_004524579.1:32190588-32198207 GCF_000260255.1 Octodon degus | reverse complement strand
TGTGGGATGACTTTTTAATTCTTCTGGGAAGATACCCAGAAGGGGAAGAGCTAGGTAGAACTGGACCTCTAATCCTGGTTTTTAAGGAATCTCCACACTGATTTCCACAGTTGAACCATATCTTAAATTCCTTAAGTACTGCAATATTTTGTTAAAATCATCTGGGCCTCGTGGCACATGCCTACAGTCCCAAGCACTTGAAAAGCTGAAGCAGAAGGACTGTTCCAAGTTAAGACCAACCCCTACATAGTGAGCTCAAGACCTGCCTGACTAGAGCAAGACTATGTCTCAACAACAAATAAACCTTTTTGGCTCAGTCCAACGCAACTGCAAATTAGGTTATTCTTTCTCTACACATGCCCCAACTTACAGTTGAAGCCTTTGCACATAGTACAATGAAATAAATTTACAGACAGCTAATAAACTGTCATGATAAAATGAAATTTTTATCACCTGTTATACACTACTGTGGAAGAACTCAGGAATCATGATTATTAACATAAAAAAGACTGTCACTATAGGAATTTTAATTTTAATTCACGTGTATTTATTAGCCAAGTAGTTTTCTATATACACTACCACATAAATCATAGCTTGCAATATTTACTATCAGATTACAACTAAGAGCAAAAAAAAAAAATCTTACAAAACTTGTACTATGAAGTTCTTACACTGTAAGTCATTTTGTTCACAGGAGAAACCACATAATGACTTCGTATTTCATTCATTTTAAAAAAAAGTAATTCTGTAACTGTAGGGTGTTCTTGCACAGTCAATGCAGTAAACCAAGAAGACAGGTAAGGGGTGAAGTAATTATTAAAAGTGGACTGATGGATGTTTTATAGTAGAAATACAGGAAGAGTAGCAATAGCAATTAGCAAAAAAATCAAAGTCTATAAAAAAGATGCAGTCACTGAAAATATAAAGAATGTTTTTTGCCAATATACAGTCCTCAATTTACTAGTATGACATTCTTCTTCAGAATGCAGACCCAAAATTTCAAATTATAATTACACAGTAACACCTTGATTCACAAACACTTCTGTTTGACAACAATTCAGTTCATAAAACCATTCAGCTAAATTTTGTTGCACTTGCAAACTCTGCATCAGGTGATGAACACAAACACAGCCATCTTCCCCACACAAACACAAATGCAGCCATTTTTTCCAAAATCATAAAACAAATTCAGTTCATAAAACGAGGTACCATTGTACTATATTGAGAAAGGCAAGACAGCATATGCTGCATTTTAAAATGACATAAACATGTTAAAATGAGAAGTATGAGAGCTAAAGATTACACTTCAATTGTCTTACAGATTTACTAACATCACTCTCCAGGAATGCTACCTCATGAAATTTACCGTGTTCATGGTGGATGATTTATAAAAATGTAAGTATCTGATCTCGAAAGATCCAAGTCTGCCTTGTGACCTCAACAGGCTAGTGAACCCCTCAAGGAAATCTGTTCCCTCATCTTTAAAATGATTTAACTTGGCCTAGAAATTCTGGAAGGTCCATTGTAGCCCAAATATTTTATATAAAATCCCTCAAAGAGCATTAGAAAAACATGAACTTTCCTCTACAGATGTAGGGCACAGAATAGAGCAGGAACACAAGACTGGCAATAAAAAAACATACACTTCCAGTTACAACTTTTATGATCTGAAATAGAAAAGTACTTTATATTAGAGTTCCTTATACAGATTTGCTCCAGGAAGCACTTTGGGTTTGATTTGTTTCTGCTGTCATTTGTGTTTTATGTTTTCTGTAAGGGCCAAGTACAAGCATCTAGGAATGATGTTCTATCTATAAATTTTAAAATTATAAAGAAATACTATACAGTGAATATAAGTATTTAAAATCTATTTGTCTTACCAGGTATTTCCTTTATGTGGTTCAAACCAAGAATGAGATCTTGACAACTTTCAGGTAGTAAGACTGTTTGCTGATTTGGTTTAAAGACACCAGAAACTAATTTCGCCAATAGCTTATTAGGAGCGATCCCAGCACAGCCAGTGAGTCCCAACTGATTATACATGGCTTCCCGCATCTCTGCCGCAATCTGGGATCCAATAAGTAGTCTGACGTGTGAGGTATCATTCAGGTTTACAGCTATAAAAAGTGATGTCAAAAGTCACACAAAATTATTGTAGTTTCTTTTTTAAGAGAATGTTTAAAAGGTACAAGGCTTGGTTTATACCCAAATCCTCCTACCCCCACTACCACTACCCTACCATTTGATTTAATTTCTTGAGTTTTTCACAGGAATACTGTAAACAAACATGAGAATTCCACTGTCCTATGATAATAAACATATACTAATAATGGTTAAACAGATTATGAAATCTGGATCTGTTAAAAAAAAAAAAAAAAAAAACTCCTACTGGCATTAATATCTAAACTTTACATACTAGCTTTATATGCTGTTAAAAATTTCTGACCTATAAATAACTATTTTCTTAGGTATGAAATATTGAGAGTGATATATCCTTAGCCTCAGCACTCACGCTAGTAGGATTCAGGGAGAAGTGTCAAAATTTCTGCAATGCATTGTAATTGGCTCATTAACCAACAAATTTTTCCATAGAGAGGACAAGTTCAACAGGGATAAATATCATTTGGTATACCTACAAGAAAAGACATAATGGGTATTCATTGTATGCTTCTATCAACTTTTCTATAGGTTTGAAATGGAACTTTTAAATCTTGAGTTAACGATCAATAAATAATCAGACATTTGGGGTATGAAATCTAGCTCTATAGAGTGGTATATTCCAATCAAAATCTGAGCTTGCTTTAAAAATTACATACAAATAAATGTTTTGAGTCTTCTTGCAACTAGTGCCTTAACAAAAGGGCACAGACATAAATGATACATGAAAAGCTTTGTATCTCCTAAAAACTGGAGCTCTATCACTTTTCTTCTGTACTGGAGACTGATGACCAGCCTTGAAGTAGGGGTATCAGAGGAGCATATGCTGAGACCTAGGACCAAAAGGTCAGGCAACTCTTATGCAAAAGCAGAGCAGCCTGTCTTCCACGTGGTATGACATGGAGTCATCAGCAATCACAACATGTCTGTAAGTCCAGTTAAGATTTTCACTGGCGGGCCAGGAAAATGGCTCAGTGGAATAAACATTTCCCTGGCAAGCTCAAGGGCCTGAGTTCAATCCCTGGTTCCACCAAGAAAAAAAAAAAAAAAAAAAGATTTTCACTGGCGCTTCTTTTCAGTGCAAACATCCCTGGAAATATTATCAGTCATTCCTACCTTAACAATGGAATGAAGGTGAAACATGCTGCTTTCTTGCTGGTAATAATGATCATCTGAGTAGATTAAGAGCTTGGAGGATATACCAGCATATGGCAGACATGATTCCATGGCCTGGACAAGAGTCCACAGCTGTTAACTTAGAGAGTCAGTGAATAAGAGGCTGAGGGTAGGGCTTAGTGGTACAGCAGTTACTCAGAAAATCAGAGAACAACATGAGGCAATGACCTAAGGAGGGCACCGTTTTCACAACTGGCACAGCCACAGGGTCAGAGAGATGAAAACTGCAGAGTTCTGAGCTTCATGCCATTAAAATATTTCTTTTTTTTCATCTAGTGTAGAACAGTAAGGCCTAACTTTAGTTATCTGAGACAGACTACTGACTAAAGTGGCTGTTTCTTAAAAAAAAGTTCTAAGTCTTTCAGAATGACAGAGTAAACTCTCTGAACATTAAGAAACATGTACCCAGCCTTGAAGTAGGGGTATCAGAGGAGCACACACTGAGACACTAAGCAGAATGAATAAAAACTCACTCACACTTATTGCTATATACATGGCCTGACACGGTCACAGCAGCCAGTTCATCGCTTTGCAGCTGCTGGAGTCGCTTCTCAACCATTTCTGTTAGATCCACAAAATTTTCATCAAATCCGAGCCTCTCAACAAGTGGAGTAAACTCTCCCAACAATTCTAGATTGAAATATTAGAATATGATGTACTGGAGTTATAACTAGAATTGAGCTAACTAATGCTCAGGACACACTACATACATATTTAAACGTTTATATACACACAGCTACACGGTATCTTGAATAAGCTTTAGTATATGAATACTTTATGTTTGTAACACCTTCAGTTAATCCGGAATTTTTCTGCTACAAAATATTTTGAGTACAGGTAATATTTTCCATTAAAATAAGTCCAAAAGTGATATTCCCGGGGCAATAACTGAAGGCAATATATTTAGCTCAATCTTTTATAATTTCTGTATCTCCAGTACACTAAGTATCAATGCTTAGAGTTAATTATAAACTTGAAGCAGTGTGCCAAATAAATTATAGTCTGCTTAGGAAAGTAAAAATAATATATTTTAGCTGCATTTTCCACAAGAGTTTAAAACAGGCAAAACAATATAACTGTTAAGTGTTCTACTTACTGAGTCAAACAAGTAACTTAAACTTCAAACAATACACTAACCTCGCATTTTGATCGGCCATCCCCAGAGAATTTCCTAAGCCTAGAGTGGCAGAAAGGAGCCTCGGCTTACCAATGTTCAAACACCCAGCACCCAGCATAATTATCTTTAAGGCAAATGTTTAATAAACTGAACTTCACCAATAAGAGTAAATTCAAAGGAAAACCAACTTTCACCTATTAAAATTAATAACAACTTTGAAATCACTTAGAATTTTTTACTTCCAAATTTCCTTTTCCTGATACCAGCTGAATGACAGAAATATAGTAGTTCCTTGGTATCCACAGGAGTTCCAGGACCCCTACTGATCCTCAGACCAGCAGAGGCTTTAGTCTCTTATATAAAATGATACATAGTATTTGCATATATTCTAAGCACATCCTCCCATGTACTTTAATTCAGCTCTACTTACAGTATCTTATACAGTGTAAATAGTCATACTGTATTATCCAGGGATTAATAAGAAATAGTCTGTATAAGTCTAACACAAAACATTTTTTTACAGTTTCAATTCATGGTTAAATTCACAGATATGGAACCCATGGACACAGTAAGCTAACAGTATCTCCTTTACTTAGCATATGAAAATGCATAGGGGCTTAAGACACTGAAGGCTGAGAAACAAAAGGACTAAGTGATTCCACACACATCTTTTTTTACAAAAATACTAAAACCAGCGACCTGTATTTATCAGTGCCAACACTTATAAAAAGGAGAAACAATGCAGCCTGGTAAATACCAAAAGCAACTTCTGATCTACCTACAGATCCTTATTTCCCTGGAGGACAGACTGACTGATCATGTATCTGATATAAAGAATTACAATCATTTTTCAAAAATACACACCGAATATCAACAAAAATTTTTAAAAATTTATCAAAAAATACTTCACAAAAAGGCAAGTTTTTTTTTAACTTCATGACATAAATGATTTCATTTCTCTTAAAATTATAGGGGGACTCAGTGACTCTTTAAAGAACTACTTAAATATAGCAAATACTGAGAGCTAAGCTTGCTTTCATAAATTTTTCAGTATCAGATAAAATCTGATTAAAAATTTATTCCATGATGGGTGTTTCATTACTTTTAGAGAAGCTGTATTTGGAGAAATCTTTATAGGATCTTTTCATACTTGATGCCAGTCCAAATACTGTATGTAGGTGCTTGGATTCCACAAAATAACCTAATATAGTCCAATAGTCCATAATAGTAGTGAGTTATCAGCACAACTGGCAATCGTCTGAAATTGTTGCCTTGCGCCTTTTACAGCGCAGCATATTAATATGGTTTTACTTTTTATACCTCATGGTTACATTTTTCTGCTGGGTGGTTAAGATCAAGTTAAAGCAAGACCTATAGAACTAAAAATGTAACTTTTGCTATATGGTAAGGTCAGTCAAATCCCCTCAAGATTTACCCTGGAACCATATACAGCCACCTCTGACAAAACAAAACAAAAAAGGGGGATATAAATAGAGGACAGTTCTGTAGGGAAAAAAAAAATAATAATTATATATATATAATAGTTAAGATAGATATACAGCTACTTTTTCTTTGTTCAATGAGAAGGAAGATTTGTACTAATATTTAGACAAGATATGTCTGCATCTTGTCCTCTGAATAGTTATTACGAAGACAATAATATGCAATGTATTAATTATTGTAACTGTCTTACTAACCTGTTTTGAAACTTTCATTGCTATTTTTTTCCATTAAAAGGAATAAAAAATAAAATTTAAAAAAATTTATTCCATGATCTAATAAAAGAACATCTCCTTTATTTGCTGTTATATTACTGACACATTGGCATTCTTTTTTTAAAAAATGTATTTAGTACAGGGTCTACAAGGTCTCACTATGTAGATCGGACTCGTAGTGATTCTCCTGTTTTCAGCCTCCCAAGTGCTAGGATGACAGGCAGGCGCACACCACCACGCCCAGTCTTAGTCGCCCATCTCAGCGCACCCTGGGGACAGGGTTCCGGCACATAGGGAATGGAACCCCAGCTGCTGCGCTCCATCTAAGCACGAGCTTTAGTATGGAGCTATCTGGCCAGCCCCACAAGGCATTCTTAAAAGCAAGGTTTAAGAAAAAAAGTTTAATACAGAATCACATACAAAGGTGGTAAATCATTAAATGTTAATTATACTATTTCTAGGTTATAGAAATAAAATAATTCACTACTCCATTCCTAAAGCTAAAGACTCTTTTCCCAACTATAGACCATCCTAAAATAATTTTGAACTGGTATCTTTAAGTATTTATGATTTTATTTCTATTTAGTGAATTTCCAGCAGTGGTATTAACTGGTTCAAAAATATTTACATTTGAGGGTGCTGACATGAACATGGGGCTTCATACATGCTAGACAAGAACTCTACTTCATTAAGCTCCCTCATTAATTAGCCTTTATCCTTCACTTCAATGTTTTTGGATTTTTTTTTTCTTTTTTTTTGTAAAGGCTATAGCACTCTGTACTTCATTTTCTCACATGCTTTATGGTAGAGATCACAAATATAAAGTGATACTTTATTAATTCAAATTTCCTTAGTCATCAATGAATATAAGTACTTTTTCATTGTAGTTGCTACACACTGGGTTTGCTCATCTTTGTCTAATGCTAATGTATATTCTTTGTCCTTCGTCTCTTTGTTTCTTAAGTTGTAACAGTTTTCTGTATTTTGTATATACTTAACCTTTTTTTTTCCAGTTGTATATCCTTTTTTTTATGTCATAAATAAAATTTTATAGTTCATCTATTATATGCCAAATATTCCAGGATGAGGGACACAATAGCAAACAAATCAGACAAGAGTTCTTACCCTTGTGATACATTCTAGTGGGGGTGGTCCATGTTGTAGAGAGACAGTAAGTAAAACACTAGGGTGTTGGATGTAATATATACTTAACCTTTTTTATATGAAAACTGCTAAAATAAAAAAACATGCAAAACTAATAATAAAAAGATAATACAGGGGCCGGGGAGATGGCTCAGTGGATTAAGCGCTTCCCTGGCAAGCACAAGGGCCTGAGTTCAAACCCCAGTTCTGCAAAATAAATAAATAAGAAAAACAAGCTGTGGTGTATACGTATAACCACTCCCTAATGATTGTAAACTGCATGAACTGTAAAGATGTACTAATAAAAATAT
>NW_004524579.1:32187788-32189683 GCF_000260255.1 Octodon degus | reverse complement strand
TTTCTTTCTTTCTTTCTCTCTTTTTTGTATTTTAGGGAAGGGTCTACAGGGTATTCAGGATCTCACTACTAGATTGGCCTCATAGTGATCTGCCTGTTTTACAGCCTCCCAAGAGCTGGGATTACAGGCACACACCACTACACCTCAATTGCCATTTCCCATTTCCCAGTCTCAATTGCCATTTCCCATTTTCTCATTCTGAACTTTGATTTACATTTTTTGTTATTTGTTTTTCATTTACATTTTTTGCTACAGTGAGGTAGGGTCTCACTATGTAGTTGAGGCTGGTCTTGAACTCACTGTGTAGCCCAGGATGGCCTTGAACTGGAGGTAGTCCCTCCTGCTTCAGCCTCCCAAGTGCTGGGTGTGCCACCATGTGTAGCTTTTGTTATTCACATGAACATTCATCACTACAAAATTCAAATTACCTCCAACTACACATCTTTTGTTAACATTCATAACAAAGAAAGTCATTGCCTTATATAATTTTAAAGTACATAGGACCTCAAAGAAAAGCTTTTAGAAAAAAGGCACTTGATTTGTGGCATTTATAATTTATACAATGTACAGTATACAGGGGTCTCGCATAAAAATTAATGCTAAAATATATACTGTCTGTAATTTGTACCTGTAACCTTATAGGACATTTCTCTATAACGAGTCAGGTCTTCTCCATTAATTAAGACCAACTGTGGACATTTTTCTTTTGCATCTCTCACTTTCATACATTTCTTAACTCCAAGTTTTCTAGCTTCATAATTGCAAGTAATCACGAAAGATTTCTGTTGAACACCTACAAAAAAAAAAAAAAAAAAAAAAAAAAAAAAAAAAAAAAAAATTGCTTCATGTGAATATCACACAGGATTGAAGAAACACTTTCAAATACGATTTACTGATCCCATTTCCTCAGGGTGTAATTGGCAAGGCAGTGTTTTGGTCATCATAAAAAGATGTACACACGGCCAGTTGGTCAAAGCTCTCCAAAGGAACATCAGGTTTCTGAGCTATTGCCCAACTATGCATTCTAAGGCAGTAAAGTTATTTTCCCATATCCATCCTACCTTTCCTCCTCCTCTGGTACTAGAGATAGAACCCCGATGTGCTCTGCTACTGAGTCACAATCCCAGCCCTTTTTTGGGGGGTAGTCTTACTAAGCTGCCAGACTTGGACTCAACTTCCTCAGGGCTGGGATTACAAGCAAGCACCTCTGCACCCAACTTCCCATGTCCTACTTTTAATCTGTGGTTGTTTAGTCTACTTGGAGAAGGATGTTATTAAGTCAAACACCACTTAATAACAGTGGTAGGAATTACATATTAGAATGTAGGCCTATTATTCTTATACAATAGGCAAGCTGTGCACGTCTCAAATTTAACAAAGGTTACCACAAATCAGTATTTTATATGGATTTTCAGTGATAAGACAGAAATCAGATCATTCTAGGATTTCTTTTCAGAAAACACAAAATCCCATTAATTTATAGTCACATAATCAGTTGAAAATAAGTTAATTAAAAACTGGTTGCTGCTTAGGAAAAAACATTTACAGTATCTGCTGAGTAAATTGCCAATAAATAAAGGCAATGTTCTGCTGTAAGTGCCAACCTACAGTAGTTGTTAGGTATCTTCCCCCCAATAAATATCCTAATTACTAAACAATTTATTATAACCAGACAATTTGATAGTGAGGGCCATATTAAGAACTCCCCATTAGAAATGATCATGAACACCCAGACTGCACAAAAAAATTCTAATTTATTTTTATACTTAAGCTATCTAAAATTAATTTGGTTTTTTAAGATATACTGACAAGGGCCAGGGAGATGGCTCAGTAGAATAAGTGCTTCCCTGGCAAGCACAAGGGCCTGAGTTCAATCCCCAGTTCCGCCAAAAAAA
>NW_004524579.1:32185446-32187688 GCF_000260255.1 Octodon degus | reverse complement strand
TGATATAACTATAAAAGCAATGTTCATCTAAGAAATATGTAACATGAAAACACATAAAGGTTATGCCCATTCCTGTTACAATCTGCTTTTAAATTTTTGTATTTTGTTGTTGTTTTGTGACAGGGACTTTCTCTTTAGTCCAGATAGCCTTGCCCAGGCTAGCCTCAAACCCACAGCAAGCCTCCCTTAGCTCCCCAGTGCTGGGATTATAGGAGGCACATATTAAAAATTTTTTTCTAATTAAGTTTGGTAAATTTTAGATATATAGTAACAATCATCATAGATAGTTGTTCTTTAATTTTTAATATAAGCTACACAAAAAACATTAATTTCTTTATATCAGATTATACTAAAAAATATAATCACTGGGTTAAAGGTAATAATCATTGAAATATATACAAATCAGGCTGATAAAATCTTCCATTAACTCTCTTAATACAGAATTGCACTGTAAGGATTCCCAGACTGAGTTATCACAGCCTGAGTTGGTCATACATGTGTGGAGTATAAATGAAAGACTTACTGCTCTTTAAGAAACTCTCAGCATTCAAACCCCTCACTTCTGGACAATGATGCATTTGTACTTCTTAATCACATAATACAATTTAATAAGCATTATCAGCACAGCATCTTGTGTTACACTACTACTAGAAGTGTCTTTAGGAGCCAGGATGATAGCTCAGCGGCACAATGCCTGCCTGGCAAGTGCAAGGTCCTGAGTTCAATTCCTAATACAAAAAAAAAAGTCTTTAAGAGTCATTTTAATCCTAAATCCTAGATATCCTTAGAAAAGTTTAAAGATCCTAGCCTTATCTGGGTATGCCAAGAACTAGCCACTCCTTTATTCTATAAATCGTCAAAGAAGCTAGAAAGGCACAGGAAGGCAGTAGAAACCCAAAATTGTTCTTTACACTAACACTAAAATATCCTGGAATGCAGGAAAGAAACTCTATTTTCCAATGCGAGCTATGATATAAAAATGTTAAAACATGAAGAATACCAATATGTAAATCCTCAACATACATTTTATTTAAAAATTTGCTTGTGTTGTTTTGGAAATTTTGCTGTTAATATTTAGAGTTCTGTTTAACATTCATTTGTTTTGTGAGATATCACCATTCAAGAATTAAGTTTAAAGAGCAAAAGATAAATGAAAACTTCCACTAAAATGCAACAAAAATAACAAGATTGTTTATGACATACTAGGTTTGTAAAATTTCAAACTCTGAAAAAGAAATCTGCAAAGAAAACTAAGTTAATGTTTAACAGAAACAAGGTTTATTTCGCTATTTATTAATTCAGTTAGCTATACAGTGTTATTTATAGAGGCTTCTGACATTTATACTTGAAATCATGAAGCAAATATTGCCTATAAAGAACATTAACTGCTTCCAAAATCTTTAATATGCTTAGTAAGTCAAAATACTGTACAGTATAAAGTAGCTAATCCAACAAAAATATCAATGTCAAGAATTACCTAAGGGTTTGTTCTTTAATTCCGGATTTGAGATCATTTCTACTTGTGCATAGAAGCAATCTAGATCCACATGTACTATGACCCGGGATGAAATGCTTCCTGTTGACACTGCTTGACCGGGAACTGCTATAGCACATTATACAAAGAAACACAAACATAGATTCAGGCAGCTTATCATTTCTGAGCAGCTGATAGTTCTTTATGAAAGTTTGGGAAGGAATCCAAAGTGGTTTCAATTTTTCCCCCACGGTTCTTATGTCAAAGCTTCTAAAGATTGAAAAAATGAAACTACATCTGCATAAGGTCTTCAATCCTGTTTACTTAGCATCTCTTTGCACATTGTATTTTTCTTAGAATAGCTATTTGAGGGTGGAAAAATCTTGATCACTAATGGATATAAATGAATACGACCACTGAGACATTCGTACTGGTACAGCAAATCAGAGAAGGCACGAACGTTGAAACGTTGATTCCCAAAGAAAGTTATTCTCAATGGTCTGCCCCCCCACCACAAAAACCTGAAATACAAATTACGAAAAAAAAATCAACCTGTGGGTAAGTGAAATACATACTTAGTTCCCACATGAAAGCAGATTGTTTTAGTGTTAAATCCCCATGGCCTGGAACACAACTTAGAATATAAGACTATTTATTAATCAACATTAAATTGACAGACCCGGAGCGCAGGCCCGGCAAGTGAGTGAGACGACCCAGGCCGCGGGATCCTGCACAGACCCAGAGCGCAGGCCGGCGAGTGAGTGAGAC
>NW_004524579.1:32165894-32183191 GCF_000260255.1 Octodon degus | reverse complement strand
AGAGCACAAGTTTAACTTGATGGAGGTTCTGGGTTCAAGCCCCCGGATCAATAAATACGCAATTAAAAACAAAACAAACAACAACAAAAAAACTAGTTAATGCTATGAGCGGAGGTGCCGTGTGTGAATCCTGCTCTTCACTTTGGTTAAACTTAATTCAGGTTAAATGCAAAGTGATACTCGTTTGGATCCAGGAAGAAAAAAGCAGCAAGCGCAGAAAATCTAGCAAAATCTGATTACAGCCTTGTTAGGTTCCTTGCACTGCAAGGTTCATTTCTTAGTTCTGACCGATGCCAAAACGATGCACAATATTAACCGTAGGAATTAGGCCGCGCAGGGGGGCCGGGGGCAGACGTGCGACGTCCCACGCCCCGCCTTCCCACCCTCAGAGGACCAGGCCTCAACCTCCGTCTAGGAAGAGAAGCCACACGGTGCCGCGCTTCCCCAACCCTGACCCGCCAGGAAGCGGGGGGCTTTCCGGGGCTGCTTCTGGGACTCGCGCCCGCTCCCAGGGCGGTCGGGTGCAGGTGCGCCCCCGACACGCGTCCGCGGGGCTGAGGCGCCCTGCCCGTTTTACGGAGTGGGGCCTCGCTCCCAAGGTGCCAGCCGCGAACACCTATGGAGGCCGAGAAAACGAAACGAACCGAGCGGGGGCGGGAGGGACGTCCGCGTCCCGACGTCCGCCGCTGCGGGCGCCCGCCAGCCCCACCTCGCCCCGACCCGACCTCCCGCGCACACCCCGGAGAAGGCCGGGTTCTCGAGGCCCTGGCGCACCCTGCGAGCCGCCCGCCGGCTCCATAGCGGTATCCTCATCCTACTCCTCTCCCAGCCGCGGCCACCTTCCTCCTCCGGCCCCGCCCCCGGCCTGCCCGTGCTGCGGCGACCAACAGCAGCCGACTTCCCGCCGCTGCCGCTCGGTCTCCAAGGAAACCGCCGCCCACAGCCCCCAAAGCGCCGAGGTCTTCACGCCTGCGCAGTAGCGGCCGACCGGCCTGCGCTGAGTGACGTAAGCGCCGAGAACCGCGCAGGCGCACTGCTGGAGCTCCCTGGCGCCCTGGCCGGAAGGGAGGCGGGGTGATGCGGGACTGCTCATTATTTTTTAAAGGGCTGTAGTGTTAGGCCTACGGCTCAAACTTTTAATTTTTTACTTTTGCTCTGTTCATATGACCAACTTAACAAAATTGTCAAACCGTCTGCATAACCATTTGTGGGGAGCAGAGAGGGTGTAAATTGAATAAAAAGCAAGGCGACAGTATAAACAAGGGTGATTAGCAAGTATATTAAGGTTTATTGTGCAGTATTTTCTTTGTTTTATTTAGAGACAGTGATGCATTCAACCTGAATATCAGAACTGACTAGGGATTTTGATTCTGAGCTTTGGAGTGGAAGAAATCAGATAAAATTCCTAATCTAGCCAGGGAGATATCTCAGCGGTTTAAGCGCCTGCCTAGCAAGCACAAGGTCCCAGGTTCACCCCCACCCCCACCTCCCCACCCCCGGTACCAAAAAAGAACAAAAATTTCTAATCCAGACCCAGCACCTTGCTTGCTGTGTGCCTGAGCCCTCCATTGGGCTAGAGAAAGTTGCCCGTGTTTTGCTCTACAATGTGTCTGTCCCTGGCTGGGCGACATCCCGGACAAATGGCTAAGATGTTGGAGAGGATGCTTCAAGGCTGGTCTTCCAGCGCACTTTGACCTTAACCTTCTCTGGGCTTTGTTATTTCAACTCTCCTGACTTGGACTAATGCAGCGCTGTTGCCGCACTGTGGAAGCTCTGACCGTTTGGACTTAATACCTTAAATCGATTCTTTTGCCCCTGTTCTGTCATGCTGTTCAGCTCACATTAAGGAAAAAAATAACACAAGTCCTTTGCTGAACATACCTTATCACCCTGCTATTTTCAGAATTTAATTCTGAGAAAAAGGTTTGAGAGGAATTGTATCCAAGAAATGGTGAAACCGGGTTTTGTACTTTGGTGAGTTAAAGGGGTTGTCTCCTAGCTCACCCGACTCAGTATAACTAAACATTACGTAGGAGCTTTGCCTTTCAATTAGCAACATCTTGGACAATTCAGCTTTATTACTACTACCTCTACGTGGTCATTCTTCTGTATTTTTCTGAGGAATAACGGACAAAAGAAAATACTATGAGTAAATCAAAGATGGTGAAGACACTGCTTGGCTTCCAAACTTGGCCCACTTGATGCTTCGGGCTGAAAACTTCTTTTTTTTGAAAAACTGTCCTGTTGTTGTAGAATGTTCAACATCTTCAGTCATCACTAGATGTAGCAGCACAAAGCTCTCCACCCCTACCCCAAAGGTGATCCCTAAAAATGTCTCTAGATACTGCCAACCATCCCCTGGGCAATAAAATCACTCTGGAATGAGAAGCACTGAACTTGACTAAAGGTCTTACAAATCAACCTTTTTGTGCCTCTTTGCCAATTCAATTCTACTCTCTTCAGATTAGATACTGCAGATGTAATTAATCAGCCTTCACTTATATGCTTTTATATTACAAGTAGGACTTTCTTTTTCATTTAGTATTGTTGTAAATGGAACATTTTTAGAGAAAGGAAAATATAAAGCAGGAAGCCAGTATTATTTAGCTGTGTTCACTCTGGGAATTTACATTGTTTGGTGAAAACAATTATTTATTTATTTATTTTGGTGAAACTGGGGATTGAACTCATGCACTTGTGCTTGCCAGGGAAGCACTTATTCCAGTGAGCCATCTCCCCCACCCCGTTGAAAACAAATTTAGAAGGGCATGGCTAGAATACATACTTAACATGTGCTGGCCCCACCCCCGGGCTGAGCGGAGACCTCAATTGAGACTGGGTGTGGTGGTGCGCACCTGGAATGCCTGCACTTGGGAGGCTGTAAACAGGAGAATCATTACAAGTCCGGCCTATGCAGTGAGACCCTGTACACCCCTATACACCCTGTCCTAAATACAAAAAATAAAAATAATTGAACAAAAATACCCACTCTTCTATAAAGCCTATGAGGTGCCCCTAGGGTGAAAGGTTAGTGAATGAGAAATAATTGAAAACCTAAGAGGCCAAAGTACAGAATGAGTTTGGAAGATTGAAAGCAAACTATAATTATGCTACCCTGGTTGTTGTGTAATGTGTATGTTCTACAGTATTTACTTAATAACTGTCATCCAAGGGTCTTAAACTTTTGTAATAAAAATTTCAGTTATAATTTTTTAAAAACTCTCCCACCCCAGCTCCATCCCCTGCACATTATAGATACTGTTTTCATGCTTGTATAACTGCATTCCATGTTTGGGGATACAAGAAGGTGCAAGAGGCTGAAGTCTTTCTTATTTCTTTCTTTTTTTTTTTTTTTTTTTTTTTTTTTGAGACAGGATGTGTAGTTCAGGCTCATCTTGGAGGCTGGATCCTTTCTTATAGCTTCTAGTTTGACCTTTTTTTGGAGTTCTGTCCAACCATCATGAAAAACCTGCATAGTCATTTTGATAATGACATTTTTAATATTACTTGCCAGGGTGTGCTCCATGTACGTAGCCTTGTCGTTTTGGATGGGGGGGAAGAGCACTGATGTGATCACAGAGTACATCATTCGTCTCAGTTTATAAATAAAATCTTCAAGGTTGAGTCATTGAGAGAAAAAGAACTACTTGATGTCATATAGAAAGTGCAAGCAGATTGTAATAAACCAGATAGCTTGGGCTGTATTGGTGAACATTTTCCTTTAATATAAAATTCTTCTCAAAAGACCCTTTTTTTCTCATTGCAAAAGTAAAACGTGATTATTGTGGAGAATTTGGAAAATACATAATAGAGCTAAGAAAAAAATGGAAACAGTCTCTAATAATCCGTAATCAGTACTAAAAAATAACCATGCTTTAGTCTTTCAAAAAAGCAGACTTTTCAAATAAACATTGTTTCATTTTACAAATAAATTTTTGTATCTTTCTGTATCAAACCATGAGAGCTCTGTGATGTGCATTGCCTGAATAAATAAATACTTCAGGAAAATTTTTTTATCTGTTTACTCCTTTTTAATGTTATTTTAAAGAAAATGAATATTAATAGAGATACTCTCAACGTCATCTTGGAAATTTTAATCATTTTTCATTGGAGATTAATATAAAATCTCTATAAAGAAAAATAATATTTATGTATATTTATAGAACTTATTTCCTAAAATTGATTCAAAGATTTCATTGAAAGGTCTATTAAATCCTTGACATGCTGTTTGTAACTATGCCTAAAAATTATTTTTCTTCTCATCCACTGTTTAAGAAATTAAAACAAGGACTGGGAATAAGCATGTATTACAGCACTTGCCTAGTAGGTATGAGACTCTCAGTTAGAATGCTAACACCTAGAAAAAAAAAAAGGTCCAGAATGTTTAAGAAAATATCTGGGTTCCTCATGACCCTGTGAAGTTGACATATGAATTAACTATCAGGGACCCATTTCTTCTCTCCAGAACATTCTGTAATTTCAAAAAATTGGCTTGTTCCGTTTTTAAATTCTCCATTAAATGTCAACACCTCAGGCTGACCTTTCCAAACTGTGATCTCTCAGTGCCTGCCCAGAGTTAACCACACTCTCTCACATCTCATGAAGAAGTTTCACTTGTAAAACTCACCCCAATATGTAATTATCTTATTTATTTACTGTTAATTTCTTTTTAATTTCTCTCTCTCTTGAATATAAATTGTTTCAAGTTGGAGATTTTATATGACACATTTTATTGAAATCTACTAAAAATAGGTGCATGCAAATAAACAGTATTGTTGCAACATCAAGAGAAGTGTTGGATACCTTGATAATGTTAGATTTTTAAAGTCCTCTATTTGCAAATCTCCCTTATAGAAGAGTTTCAAAGTATATATAGGTAAATCTTTCTGTGCATACTAGACAAGACATAGTGACTCACCAAAGAATAGAAAAGGAAGAGAGCAGTAAATTTACACTGGGAAAACGTACAATCACCGTGTTTGCCAAATGCTCATGAGGATACCATGAATCCCTAATAGAAGATACTTGGAAGGATACAGCACATTTCTGTGAGATTCCAAAATGTGTAACTTCAATCAAATACA
This sequence comes from Octodon degus, assembly GCF_000260255.1. Classification (NCBI taxonomy): domain Eukaryota; kingdom Metazoa; phylum Chordata; class Mammalia; order Rodentia; family Octodontidae; genus Octodon; species Octodon degus. The sequence goes on along the minus strand of NW_004524579.1, from coordinate 32,178,107 downwards.
AGAAAACATTAGATAAATCAAAGTTGAGAAGTGATGTACAAAATTATATTCATCAGAAAAGTCAAGGCTCCCAGGGACATAGCTCAGCCACATAAGCACCCGCCTGGCAAGCACAAGGACCCGGGCACATGTTTCTGGATACCAAACCCAGGCCCGGTAGCACATGCCTGTAAGCACTGGGGAGCCTGAGATAGGAGTATCACTGCAAGTCAGAGCTGTGTAGCGAGACCCAGTACCAAATGCATGAATTTAAAATAAATAATTGTAAATACCTTTGTTACTGGTCCCTGGTAACAAAAAAAAAAAAAAATCAAGGGCATGAAAGATAGGACTGAAGAATTAATTTGCACACACTGAAAGAGACGCAGGAAAAGGAGACACAACAACTAAATGCAATATGGCATTCTAGACTGGATCCTGAGACAGAAAGAGGATATGAATGGAAAAGTGATGAGAGCCAAATAAAGTCTCACGTTTGTAGGAAAACCTTGAAGTTACATCACTGTTGGGTTCTTTGCTTTAAACTAGATACCATTACAAGATGTTAAAAGTGGAGCCTGGAGAGGACTTTATGAGAATTTATCTTCGCCACTTTTCTGTAAACGTAAATTTATTGCAAAGTGAAGTTTATTTTTATAAAACAGCTAAACACATATCAGAATCTATATAACCCACAATTTTTAATCTTTCCAAATTAAAACAAATTAAAATGGCTGGAGAAGTACTTATGTGTTGTTAATAATGTTCAAAAGTACAATGAAAATTTTGCCTTTTTATGTTAGTTAACATACACGCAAATTGTTAAATACAATCTTTTGAACTATATTGAGAAAGTTTTAAACCACCTAAGTCACAACTATTCTTTTTCATTTTTGCCACTGTACTTTAAATGATGCTATCATCAGAATTAATGCTCATTTAGTGTTTATAGCTGAAGAGTATTTTTTGACCTATTGACATTAAACAGCCAATTATTGCTATTGAAATCACCACTCATTAAAAAAGCATTTCTACATAAAATGATTCTCACTTTTTGATAAGCTTTAGCTTATTTTTCTTTTGCATAAAAACTAGAGAGACTATTAAGGAATTATTGGTAGTAAGTGCTTGAAGTCAGAATTGCTGAAACTGCTATTCATTCAAGGTGTTAGAAATAAAATGCTACCAATAGATTCTTTTTCAGTGTCTGAAATGGCTCCTGCTAGAAGGTAAAAATTGGAAATAAGAGTTCAGCAGTCTTTTTTTTTTTTCTGTTATTGTTGCAGGCAGCTGAGTTAGATAAAAATATTATAGGCAGTCAGACAGGGCTCAGCCTTCAAGGAGACAGTATGGAAGACAAGATAACTTTGCAACTTTGGAGGCAACAGACTCCTGTTCTGAGTGGGACGTCAAGGCAAAACAGTAAACAAATGCAGCCACATATTTCGCTAGGAATGCGCATCAGGGATTGATAGTCTAAATACGTATGCCTCACCTGGAAGCCAGAGCCACTGACCCAGTCCCCTATAAGAAAAGCCCCTGTTCTGTATTTATGTTTGCTTGCTACATTACTTGCTTCCCCATTTGGTCCTGGATTTTATCAATTTTGCCTGAGCGATTGTGCTTGTAATCTTATTGGCTGACTATAGTTTTGTCCCACCTCAAGGCTACCTAGTGAGTTCCCATGTTTTCTACCTTAGTCCAGCCTCACCATATTCTTTTTTCTTTTGTCTTTTTGAGACAGGCTTTCTCTGTGCAGTTCAAGTTGGCTTTCTTTTTTTGTTCTTTGCATTTTAGAGAAGGGTGTTCTGGGTGTTCTGGGTCTGTGCACTAGATTGGACTTATGGTGATCTGCCTGTTTACAGCCTCCCAAGAGCTGGGATTCCAGGCATGTGCCACCACGCCCAGTCTCAATTGCTGTCTCAGTGCACCCCAGAGGCAGGGCCATCACGGCAGGCCCAGGGATTGAACCCCTGGCCCTTGCACCTGCTTGCAGGTGCTTTAATCCACTGAACTATTTGGCAGGCCCTCAAGCTGGCCTTGAGCTCACTTTGTAGCCCAGGCTGGTCTTCAACTTGGCAAAGATCCTTCTAATTTAGCATCCCAAATGCTGGGATTATACGCATGCACCACCAGGCCCTGCCCCATATGGTTTTGCTCTATAAAAATCCCTGGAAAAACAGATTTTGTGGTAACTCACTCAGGTCCCCCTTATGTCCTTCTCTTGGATAGGAGCTTTCTTTTCCCCAATAAATATATTCTGCTCTTAACCTCCATTGTTCCTATAATTCATTCTTTGGATTTAGAGGATAAGAACTTGGTACATTTCATGTGGGATGCTTCATTCCCCTATATCATTATCACACAGGTAGTGAAAATTCAATTGGATATTGTCCTTCACTACATTCCCTGTATAAGAACAAATTAAGAGCCCACTGTAGAAAATATCCAGGCTTTAGATTTACACAGAATTATCTGAGCCATTGATGCAGAAGACACACAAAAAAACATATATTGAATTTATTCATTTTTCTTTATCTACATGAATTTTGTGAAAGGACAAAAAAAGACTGAAAAGCTATCACAAATTGGAGAGCAATAGAAAGCATAAAAAATAAAAGAATAATGGGATACTGGATCAGGTGCTAGGATGGCTGAAAGACATGAGGAGAAAAGCTGGTGGGAGGTTAAAAAGGTCCCCAGTTCGGTTCATTTTGTACCAGTACTTATCAGCTAGTTTTGATAATTATACAATGGTTATTTAAATTCCTCACATTAGGGAAAACTAAGGAAAGAATACAGAACAACTTTCTGAAGCACTTTGGTAAATTTTTTTTGCAACTTCTGTAAGTCTAAAATTATTTCAAAATAAAAAAGATTTTAAAAAGAAAACTACATTGGAAAACTCCTCAGGAAGTTGTTACTTCAGAGTGACACACAATATTTCTCAATAGTTCCAATAGAGCCAGTTTCCCCTCCAGCTCTGAAACATAACATTGTTTTTCAGCTAAGTAGCAAATAAAGTGCAGTGATTGGCTTGTGCTTTAGGAGTATTTTGAATAACAATACATATTTCAACATATTAGAATTTTAGGGCCAGCTAAATAGCTCAGCAGATTAATGCAGCTGTTTAGGCAGATACCTAGGTGGGGGGTTTGATCCCCTACAGCTGTGCCAGCCCCACCCCCAAGGCATGCTGAGAGGCAAGTGAGATTGGGCATGGTGGTGCGCACCTGTAATCCCAGCACTTGGGAGGCTGAAAACAGGAGGATCACTATGAGTCCAAGCTAGTAGTGAGACCCTAAACACCCTGTTGACCCTTCCCTAAAATACAAAAAAAAAAAAAGAAGAAAAAGAAAGAAAGAAAGAAAAAAGAATTTTACTGTGTATGCTGAGACTTTCATACTTTAAGAGACCCATGGAGAGTCTGGTAAATATACAGAAAATCAGCTCACTGAGCATAATATTGGGCTGAATTGCTTAGGTACTTAATTTCTTTTCTTTTCTTTCTTTTTTTTTTCTTTTTGCAGAACCAGGGATTGAACTCAGGCTCTTGCGCTTGCCAGGCAAGCACTTATTCTACTGAGCCATCTCCCTAACCCTGCTTAGGTACTTTAAAGTTAAAGAATCTTCTTCATATTTTTTCTTGCTTGTCAAATGTATGTAGTTAAATCTCAATAGGTGTAGATTTCATATGATTTTACTGAAATCCATCGAAGGAAGTAAATACAGAGAGACTTTGCTAAATCAGCGATAGGAAATATGGGGTTTTGTGGGTGATTTTGCACCAGGAATTGAACCCAGGACCTCATACTTGCCAGGCAGGCACTGTGCCACTGAGCTAAGTCCCTGATCCCATTTTTTAAAAAAATTATCTTGTAAATGACAATCATGAAAAAGGAGAACCATTTGGCAGTTCAGCTATTATAGCCTATTCTAACTTACCATGTGTTTGCTCATCAGTCTAATTCTCCTCTAACATAAAACTCAGCTAGGGAAATTTCCCATTTCCCTACACATGAGAAATAAAAGTTCAGAATTTAAGTAGTTGGCCCAATTTTGACATCAAACTCGGACTCGACTATCACTAAATGTTGAGCTACTCATACTGGTTGGTCTACCCTGCCACAAGTTCTGCCCTTCGTAAAGTGTGTCATAGTGCACTTTCAGTCATTACGTCTTTATCATACTTGAAATAATTTTAGTATGAAATGTGATATATCATTATAAAAGTCAACTATAATTATATTTTATTCAAAGAATAAAATTATATATGAAAAATCAAGATTTAATCATTAATTAAATTATTAGGTTGTTAATAAGTAACAATATATTAAGCTAACAAACAATTTCTTTTATCAATACATTAACATACAGATTCTAGAAGCTTTTCAATAATGTATATACTACCGCAATACACTAAGTGTGTTTTTTAAACCCAGAAAACATATCAGTGATGCTAAAGAAGCAACGCTGAACATTTACTTTAAAAGTCAGCTTCCTTGGCCCTTTATTTACCATTTAGAACTACAATGAAAAATTTATGGGTAATCTACTTGGCTGAACATTACCCTTTCAAAGTAGAGATAAATAATTACCTTTTCTCTGATCTCATTGAGAGGTCCTAATAAAAAATTTAATTATGGACTCTGGAGATGGGAAATGCTTTCCAGTTGAGCTTTTATTCTACAATACAGATGCTCTATAATTGGGCTGGTAAACAAGATCATTTACTTAAAAGAGTGAAAGAAAATTTTGCGGCTATTGCTGCTTTCACTTTACAATTAAAAGTGACATAATTAGACACTGTACTTTAGAACCTTGTTATAAGATACAGGTTTAAACCTATCCCTGACATCATGAAACCAACAGGTTTCACTCCACGTGCTCCAGCAACCCTTCTCAATGAAGCTAAAGTTCATTCAAAGGATTCTGAGATCCTCTTTGCCTGAGCAGACAATGTGTTCTCAAAGCTCTCTATAAAAAAAAAAACCCCAAAACCAAAACATCATCATGACTTACCTGAGTTTCACGACTAACTGGTAGCCTCGATGATCACTGCATCCTGCGTGCTTCTGGTCATGGAAGCACTTAGATACTGGTCAAAAGATAGACTCCACATCTGTAAATTCTAATTTAAAAGATTGAGATTGGGCCTGGGGCTCTGAATCTCATTTCTTTCTTTATTTACTTACTTATGTTTGCAACCTAAGGCCTTGTACATGCTAAGCAAATGCCATACCACTGAGCTACACCCCTGGGCCAAGAATCTGAATTTTAGCCAAATGCGCAGAGGCATATTTAAGACACAGTGGGATCAAATTTAAAAAAAAAAAATCTGTTACTGCTATGGAGCATAATTAGGATGCTGGAAAGAGTTTGAACTCCACTGTTAGTCTAACTTCAGGCTTTCCGGTGAACAAATTGTTCAAACTCCCCTTTAGTTTCTGTTTCGTTTTACTTTTTGATGTCTGTTTTAAAAGATGATAATACTATTTGTCTCTCGAATATATTGTAAGGTTTAAATATGAAGGATCTAGGCTCTTGCTTCACAAAGTGTGGTCTAGAAGTTAGCAATCAACAGCTAGCAGTCACCAAAAACTCGTTAAAGTTGCAGTTCTCAAATTTTTTTCCAGGCCTGCTAAAATGATTCCCTGGATGATTCCCAAACACACTAAAGTTGGAGAAGCTCGGGCCCTGTCCCTGCCTGTGTGTTCAGGAAATGCTAAATTCCTTCCTCTTCATCATAATCCTTGTGCCAAGATTTTAGTTCTTCCGGGGCTCTGTGTTTATCGTCACCACTGACTGTTGTTTAAAGTCTCCTGGCTACATCTCACTCTTACATCAAGCACAACATTTGTAAATAAACAAATGCAAGGGCTGGAGATCAGGCTACTACAAAAGGTTAATTCTGAGAGTTTCACTCTGAGACCTTTGGCCCCGCACACTGTTCCAGGCTGGAAGCATATTTCAGGTTTTTTTTTCTTTTTTTTTTTTTTTTTTCCTTAAGGATGACTTTGAAACTTGTGCGTGTTTTGCTGACGGTTGACCACGAAGCTTTTATTACTATATGGGAATTATTGCTACCAGGTTAGGTCTACAGTCAATAATTATACTGGTCATTATTTAAATAAAAATTGTGGGGGGCCTGCCCCTTAGCTCAGTTCTTTAAGTGGCTGCTTCAACAAAGGCTCAGGTTGCAGTGGTTCGATTCCTACAACTCAAGCCAGCCAAACCTGCCCTGAAGGCATTCAGAGCAAAATAAAAAAAAAAATTGTGGGGAGGTTTCATAAAAAGGGCTTGTTTTATTATTGTTGTTTCATTTTGGTTTTGAATCTTCAGAGTTTATCATTGAACACTGAGGAGTTAGAACAATAAAATTAGGCCAAACCTGTCTTCCTGCATCAAAGACATTTTCAGTAATTGCCTGCATTAAAATGTACAGTACATGTTAGTACATGACAAATGAAGATTTTGCTTTTAACGTAGGGGGTGTACTCCATTGTTTAAACTTAAACAATGGAAAATGCTTGTTACTACAGGGAATATTTTAGCAGGGCTGTTTTTATTCAAATGATAGATAAATTTGATTTTGTGTTTTAAAATAAATAAAAAGGTAGATTCTCACATTTAATCAATATTTTAGCCATTGAAAGAAAGACTTCTAGGTACGTTGCAGGGTGTGCTTCCCAATCAAATTTACTGAAATTAGGAGTTCATTAAGTATTCTTTCCCTAATATGTTCTTTGTAAGAATCTTTAGTTTTTCCTTTAACATTAGCGAATGCCCATCTGCAGAGCTATATCCTGTGGCTAAGGCAGCAGCCAGCTACGTTTTTATGAACGTTGTAGAAAGTGAAAGAGTTCATTCTGTCATCTTGTTCCTAAATGTTTGAGCAGAGATAACATATTCAGAGACTGGCATAGAAAGTGGGATATGCATAGGTCTTTGAACTCCCTGCCTACCCTTGTAGTGAGGGGATGCTTGTCTATCGCCCTTCTCCGTCTCCCTAAGATACATTCTGCTGTTGAAATGAGACCTGATCGAAACTGAGAAAAAAAATGTTCACTAAAATGAATGACTCATCAAAGAGTCACATTTTCAAGAAATGAACTCTACATTTAAATTCACAAAATAAACTTTGTGTTATAGTCGAATTGAGCCCTCTCATTTGTATGTAGAAATCCTAATCTTTTTTTTTTTTTTAATGTATAGATTTGGTACAGGGTCTCACTATGAAGCTTGAACTCATAGTGATCTTCTCATTTTGGCCAACTTGCCGGGGCTGCCCAGCATGCAGTGCTGGGGATCAAACCCAGGGTCCTAGCACTTGCCAGGCAGGTGCTTAGAGCACTGAACTATCCCCTCAGGCCCTAGAAATTCTAATCTTTAGTACCTCAGAATTTATATGAAGTCTTTCTCAGTTCTTTTGTTTCTTTTCTCATTGTTGTTTGTTTTTCTTTTTGACACAGGGCCTCATCTTGAGGCTCAGCCTGGTCTTCTAACTAGTCTGGCCTCAAACTTTCAATGATTCTGCTGCCTCAGCCTCCTATTTTCTGGGATTACAGACATGTTACAGCACCCCTTTGTTCTCTATTTTTTTTAGTGAGGGTCTCACTATGTAGTTCAGGCTAGCCATGAACCCATTATGCAACCCAGGCTGGCCTCAAACTAAAGCTGACACTCCTGTCTCAGCCTCCCAAGTGCTGGGATTGCAAGCATGTACCACCATGTCTGGGTCTCAGCTCTCTTAGGGTCCTGCTACATAGTTTAGTGAATCGATGGCTGTGTTTTTATTACTTCTTTTTTAACATTTAATTTTGAAATAACTTAGACCCTCAGAAAAGTTGTAAGACTGGTAGAAAAAACTATTATTACTAAAATTCATCACTTTTCAATATTTTGACATACACATTTTTTCTAAATGATTTAGGAGAAAGCTTCACACATGGTCTTTTACTCATTAATATTTCTGCATCTATTTCTTATGTACTGTCTTTTTGGCATGCGATTGTGTAGTCACTTTTTTTTTTTTTTGTACTGGAGATTGAACTGAGGACCTTGCACTTGCCAGGCAGGTGCTTATGCCACTGAGCTATATCTCTGGCACAATTTTTTTATTTTTCATTTTTTAAATATGATTACATACTCAATTTTTGCAACACAAATAATAGCCATAATTTTTGTGTGTGTGTATTGTTGTTTTGTTTTTTGCAGTACCAGGGATCAAACTAGGGATCTTGCACTTGCCAGGCAGGCACTTGTGCCACTGAGCTATATCCCTGGCCCAGTCATATGATTTTTATATACTGTTGCTTTTCACATAATTTTAGAATTCTCTTTTAATTTTTCCCAAATCATCATACCTTTGTTCCTCCCTGTACATTACTTCTATATTTGTATAAGGAGGGACCATAACTGAATCATAACTTTCCTCCACATTGTGACCTTAAACCTACCCAGAAGAGCTCAGCTGTGTTTTTTCAATTCCTTATAATTACCCCCTTATAATTACTCTCATAATACAATAGAGTAGTTCTTTTTCTTAAGCAAATTTTTAAAAAAATCTTTTATTTATTTTGTACAGGGTCTCGCTACACAGTGCCTGGGTTTCTGGAACCAGCATGGCATGATGTAATGGGGATCAAACTCAGGTCCTTGCCCTTGCCAGGAAGGTCCTTAGACCACTGAGCTATCTTCCCAGCCCTAGAGCAGTGGTTCTTTCATCACTTTTATTTCTTGAATATGAGTTTAGTGTGATTTGAGTAACTTTTAAAGGAATCATAAGTAATTCATACATATAACTATTCCAAACAATTAAGCTTCCTCTTGTGTGTTTTTCTATGGCCCACACAAAAATTTGGTGGAGTCGGAAGACCTGAGTTCATGTTCCAGTTGTTATTTTTCAGATAATCTTTGCCAGTCACCTAATCTCTCATAATTTTAGTAACCATATCTAAAATGGTTCTCAGCTTATCTATCTATTCTCTAAAATACTACCTTGTCTGCTTCAGGGGTTCCTGTGAGGATAAAATTATAAATCTGTGAAAAAGTCTTTATAACAAATGTCATAATATTTAGAAACAGTAGATATCCAAGTATCTGCAGTGTGAAAGAGATCATAGGGATTATCCAGTCCAACTGTGTTCTTTGATAGACTGGGAAACTGAAAACCAATGATTAAGTAATTTGTTCATGGTCGCTGAGCCATTCTGCAGAATCAGCTTTCCTGGTTCCTAGACCAGTGTTTTTGTTTTAACCTCAACAAACTGTCTTTCTAGACAGAGTCCATTTCTCAAGTTGCTTAAGTTTTCCTCTTCACATCATGGTTTTGTGTTAAAAAAAAAATACAACCACAAGACCAGCTTGCAGAATTCAAATAAATATACAGGTCTGGGATGAGCAGACAATTGCGAAGGCAATGCACAAGGAATATGTATAATTTTGAATATTTAACATGTGAAAGATGTCAGGAAACTGCTCGTGGCTACAGAGGTACAGATTCTATAAAACTGTTAATACAAAACTGATCTGTATCAAACTATATGTTAGCCCTTAGTTTAAGGTCAATTAATAGCCAATAAAACTGCCAATATTTATTGTCTTGCTACTAATTTAATTTTAGATGTACAAACAATATAAGAAGTTACTAGTGGAATAGTCATACTTGAAGCTCAAATTAGTATTGATGTGAAAACTAAGACTTGTAATTAGTGAAGAGGACACTTTCAGGTGAAATGTGCAGCAAATTAATTTGTCTGTTGTTTATGTGACTCTGTGAGAATAAAAGGCAAAATGGTAGACAAAGCCTGAAACTTACAAATCCAAAAAGTTTTTGAATTGCTCTGATTCCAAAATCTTCACTATGCACTCTGTTTAATGCAGACTTACCATTCAAATGAATTATCCAAGGCAGTAATACTGAGTTTCAATGGGAGAAAGGATTGCAATCTACAAAATTCATGTTATAAGATTGTGGAACTGAACAAGCTACCAAAATTTCTGCCTGTTCCAAGACCTTCATCACACATGCACAAAAACCCAAACCCAATCAAACAAACAAATAAACAACAATTTTAAAAAAGCGGGGGCTGGCCAAATAGCTCAGAGGATTAAAGCATCTGCTTAGGCAGATGCAGGGGTTGGGAGTTCGATCCCTGGGCCTGCCATGCTGGGGCCCCAGGGCGCACTGAGACAGCAATTGAGACTGGGCATGGCAGCAAGCACCTGTAATCCCAGCTCTTGGGAGGCTGTGAACAGGTGGATCACTACAAGTCCGATCTAGTAGTGAGAACTTGAACACCCTGTAGATCTTTCCCTAAAATACAGAAAAAAAAAACAAAAAACAACTAAGACCTTCACCATCTCATATATTAGTTTTCTTGATCCAGAGTTATACTTATATACATTGTAGATAATATATAATTAAACTAAAAATTATTTGGTTTCCAAATACCTTTATCTGAGTTTGTGCCTCTAGCTGACTGACTGCTTATGAAATTTTAAATGTAAAAATAAAGTCAGTTTAGGTTGTTATAAATCTCTTTATAAATACATGAGCCAAATTTTATAAAATGATCAATATAATTTAAAAACTTATAATTGTCAATTAGACCACTTAAATGTTTTATTAAATAGCTGTTCTCCAACTGTAAAAGTAATATAATAATCATTTGTGATTATCAGTGTTATATTTCTAAACTGTAGAGGACAACATACACAAAATACCTAGACTTGGGAGGAAAATGTGTGACATAAATGTACTTTGTGTTAACTTTGTAAATCGAAATACAAGATATCTCTTGAAACAAGCTAGGTTGATTGACATTAAGTAACTCTCTCACTCTTTTCTGAGTCATATTTATCAATTAGTCAGGAAAAATGGCTGAGATGGACTCTCACACTAGCCTCATCTTATCACACTGGAACTCTAATGTATGGAATCCACCTTTTCTACCTTAAAATTTACTGTTGTGGTTACTTATGCTTTCCTCTGCTTCTTGCAAGTCTCAGCAAAAACTTCTATAGCACACAGACTGTTTTGCAAGGTACCTTAATCCTTTGAATATTGAAGAGGAGGAAGAGGGGCCACTCTTGAAGGCATAGAGTGGAGCAAATCTCAGGATTCCATGAACCAAGATTTCTTTAAGGTGACTAATATTTCCTTGAAGGAAACACACAGATTCACGTGTTTGCCTAAGTCAGTCACAGTTTTTCTTTTTAGATCTTAAAGCCATAACTCAAATCCCTCTCCTGATTCTACTCAGTATTAGAGCCAAGAAAGCATAATAGGTTTTGATTTTAGCTTTATTAGCAGTCAAGGTCATGGGGTGGGGAGGGCTTTCTCTTGACGTCTCTTCCCTACCACCCTCCAGCCTTATGCCTTGTGAATTGCATATAAATGTAGCCCCATGTGAACAGCCTGCAAGACTTTCTCACCCAGTAGCAGGCTAAGAAGCTGGTTCTAAGAGGATAGAGGCCTGTTGGGGCCTGCAGGAGGCAAAACACACCTGCCAGTTTCCAGTTTAGAACTTGGGTCCACAGTAAATCACACTGGGCGGAGGCAGTGTCTGATTGAGGTTAAAAGCTAGGCCACAGTGCCACTAACCTCACATGGCCTTTAGGTCATCAAACTCCTCCCCTCTGTATTTCAGTACATCTTGCTTCTTGCCTTGGGAAAGAACAAAGAGGAAATGGAAAGACAGAGAGAAAGAAAGTCAATCCAGTGCTTCAGGGAGGGTAGAGCAGCAAGAATTTAGCAACCCCCTCCCCCAACAGCTGGGGACTAGAAGTATTTTGGATGAGACTGTATTATATTTTGTTTTGTCAAACAATGCTGGTCTCAGCCTCCAGTTATGCTTGCAACTCAGCTTGGAGGCAGCTCTCTAAGATTTAGAGTCAGAGGCTGTCAAGCCACAAATATCCTAAAAATGAAAGTGAACAATATTTAATTATCTTTATTTAGTTATATATTTAGGCACCAGGAATCAAACTCAGGATCTCATACTTACCAAATAGGCACAGCACCACTGAGCTATATCCCTGGCTCCATTTAATTGTCTTTAAGTTAACACTTCTTATTTTATTAGAAATTACTGAGTACAGGGGCCGGGAAGATGGCTCAGTAGAATAAGTGCTTTCCTGGCAAGTGCAAAGGTCTGAGTTCAATCCCCAGTTCTACCAAAAAAAAGGAAAAAGAAAGAAAGTACTGAGTACAAAGGTCACTTTCCCTCA
>NW_004524579.1:32147132-32165699 GCF_000260255.1 Octodon degus | reverse complement strand
GTTTTGTTTTGTTTTGTTTTGTTTTGTTTTGTTTTGTTTTGTTTTGTTTTTTTCCAACCTACTCTCCTAAGAAGCACAACCCTTAAAATCAAAATAGAACACACAACAGCTTCACTCTTTGACAGCCTGGCGTCAAATTTTTGTCACTTACATACCAATTCTATGCTCTTATCTACCACAGGCACCGGGGATAACAGGCCAGTGATACAGGACACTAAATCATGACTAAACAGATCATGTAATATGAAAGGATTTTTCTACAGTCACTTGATTTGGCAAGATCAAAATAGTTGGCTCCTTCCTAAGCCAAAACTTCCAACATGGGAAAAAGATTTTTTGTAGACCAAGTCTTTGTCAAACAAATTTTTAAAATGAAACCAAAATGTGGCTAGAATCTGCACAGACAATCACAAAAAAAGATACTTAAATAGACAATTAAGATATGAGAAGATGCTTAAAATCACTACTTATCAGGAGAATGTAACTTAAAACTACAATGAGCTATTATTACATATAGAATAAAGGCTAAACTTAAAAAAAAACAGACCAAACAAACTAAAAATGAGGGTGTGGAGTACCTGGGTGCTCACACACTCTTGGTAGAAACGCAAAATGACATAATAAACTTGGAAAGCAGTTGGTGATTTTTTTTTTTAAATGTTCAATATATACCTTCTAAATGTCATCCCACTCTTAGCTAATTACCCAGAAAGGAAAGCATGCCTGCATAAAGACTTGTAGTGAAAGTAGCCGAGGTCCCCACCCAACCCCAAAAGGATAGGGGCATGTCAGATAATTTCACTTCATCAGATGTTTAGAAAATGTTAATAATGTTATGATTGACTCAAAACAGATCCATGGTTCTGAGTTAGAGGCAGAAAGGCATGGTCAAGGGTGAAAGGAAACTTTTGAGGCTTGTAGAAATGTTTACTATCTTGACTGTGCTTTTGTTTATTACTACTGTGGATTGAACCCAGGGCCTTTGCACTGAGCTGCACGTCCAACTTAATTTTTTTTTTTCCCCCTGAGGCAGGTTCTTGCCAACTAGCTAAACTGCCCCCACTGGGCTTGAATTTCAGGTTCTCCTGACACATTCTCCCAGAGTGCTGGGACTGTAGGTGTGCGTGACTATATCCAACAGTGTAAGTGTTAAGAATGATCAAATTGTACTCTTTAAATGTGTACGGTTTGGTGTTGGGGATATAGCTCAGTGGCATAAACTCCTGCTAGGAAGTGCAAGGTCATGAGTTCAATCTCTGGTACTACAAAAATAAAAATTGTTTGTTATTTGATATACTTCAATTATACTTTATAGTGCATGTAAAAAGCCTTACACTTAATAATCTTTAGATTTGCTGGGCCCATTTCTTTCTTTTTCTTTTCCTTTTTTTTTTTTTTTTTTTTTTTTTTTTTTGGCAGAACTGGGGATTGAACTCAGGCCCTTGCGCTTACCAGAGAAGCATTTATTCCACTGAGCCATCTCCCCGGCCCCTTGTTGGGCCCATTTCAAGAGAGGAATTTTTGTCACTTACAAGGCACTAACCAGAAATCTGCATTTAGAAAATTATATTCTGGATTCTATGCAGTTTACAGTTGTTAACTCAAACTATAGCTGACAATTCAAACTGTCAGATAAAATACAGATAGACAAATCTTGATAATGGGACAATTATTTATTAAGATCTCTGCTTTAGGGCTGGGGAGAGAGCTCCGTGCTCTAGGTGCCTGCCCAGCAAGCGCAAGGACCTGGGTTCGATCCCTAGTACTGCATGTGGTGCTGGCCTCAGAACCTGGGTGTGCCATGCCAGCCACTGAAACCAGGCATGGTGGCACATACCTGTAATCTCAGTGCTGAGGAGGCTGAGACAGGGGGAGCACTGTGAGTCTGAGCTGTGTAGTGAGGCCCTATACCACATAAGTAAATAAAAAGTTTTTTAAAAATCTATGGCTTAACCCAACACAAAATGGGTTATCATATATCACTGTAGAGGAGCACAAAAGTCTTAAGAGGGTAAAATAAAAGTTTACTTCAAGAGCTCATTATCTTGGAGTAATGTTAGTTCTGTAACCAGGGTGGTCGTAGGGGTAGTACCATGTGGAACATGCACTTGCCTAGTATGTGCCTGGCAGGTAGATTTGATTCCTGGCACCAGGGAGAGAAAACCCTTATAATCAGACTTAGGTTTTTGGTTGTCTGAGACAGGCTTTTGTTGTGTAATTCAGGCTGGTCTTGAGCTTCCTGTGTAGCCTAGGTTGGCTTCAAATCTACAGTGTTCCTCCTGCCTCAGCCTCCAGAATACTAGGATTAAAGATATCTACTACCACACCAGGCTAATCGGACTTACTAAATATGAGCAAATTGTGAAACTGCTCTATAAGTGCCAACAAAGGAAGCATTGAGTTGAACAAAGCTGGATGAGACTCCTGAGTTTCCTAGACTTATTCACTAGCTGTAGATCCAGGCAGCTATCCCAGCTTAAATTCTTTTATGGATTTCAAACTTTATTTTTAAATAATAGTTTAATTAAGCAAAAGCTCTTCAAGCACAAACTTCAGTCACTAGTTATATAGTATTTTTAAAAGCATAAAATACTTGAAAGTTTATTCAGTTATTTCATTTCTTTCTCCTTATAATTAATAAGCATATCCTAGCATGGTGGTACATGACTTTAATCTCAGCACTCAGGAGGCTGAGGCAAGAGAATTGCTTCAATTTTGAGACCAGTGTGAACTACATAGTCAGAGTCTATCTCAAAACAAACAAACAAACAAACAACAACAAAAAAAAAAACATCAAAAGCAAAAAACAAACCTGTCCCAATATGGAATAATAATGTGTAGGCTGGAATTATGGCTCAGGGGTAAAACCTAACATGTGGGAGGCCCTAGATGTTATCACCGACAGCACAAGAAGAAGGAAGATGAGGACAAGGAAAAAGAGGAAGAGGAGGAAAAGAAAGAAGAAGAGGAGGAGGAAGAGGAGAAGGGGGAAGAACAAAGGGAGAAGAAATAGAAGAGAAAGAGAAAGGGGCAGGGAGGGAGACAGGGGCACAGGAAGAGAGATGAATTACTGTGAGATTTGCCAAGCAGGATTTCTGAGTGGTGGTTGGTGATAAATCAGCTTCAAATTTTACTTTCAGATTGTAAGATGTTGTTCAGTGATTATAGCACGTGCGTAACATGTGCATAGCTCCGAGTTCAGTCTTTGGCACCACCAAAACAACAACATTCATTATTATGTCCTGCTTGGATTATAGTTATTAAAAGTATTTATTATAAAGTCACACAGACATGGCACTTTCAGTGCTTTGCATTTGGGGGTGTGGAGAATTCAACCCAGGGTCTCATGCACACTAGGTACGATCTTCTATTACTATGTCCTCCATCTTCAAATATGTGTGTTACATGCCATTTTGTATATCCATCTTTGTGTGTAGCCCATTACAGCAAGATGCTAGCCATTGCATGTTGTTGTGGATCAGACTTGAAAGTACAACTATCTAAAGGACAATTTGGCTTATTAATCTTAAATTCTATTCCTTCAGATGCTAACCTTGTAAGATATTTTAAATCTAATATTCTTATCTGTATTCCAGAAGCTCATGCCCCCCCTTTTTTTTTTTTTGGAACCAGGGATTGAACTCAGAGCCTTGCGCTTGTTGCCAGGGAAGTGCTTATTCTACTGAGCCATCTCCCCAGCCCTCATGCCCCTCTTTTTGAGGAAGGTGATTTGGGCCCTTGGCAGACTTGCAGGGATTCGTACCATGGATGGGCTATATGTAACTTTATTTATTCTTTTGTAGACTGGTATCCCCAGAGGATTTCATCTGGGGAAGGGTTGAGACTGGCGTGAGATTTTCTTTTGAGGCTCTCCTGAATGTATCATGATGAGAGGCCTTGTTTAATGTCACATGGTCATGTAGAGGCTTCAATCCTCCCATCCCAAGACTCATTATCAATGACAAAACCAGTCCTATAGAACATACTTTATGGAAAGCATCCTTATATTTTCATGCTGGATTGATGTAGACTGGGCATCTGCAGCTGATAGGTGGAGGAGAAGTCAAAGTAGTATTACAAGGTCTTAGATACATAAAAGTAAACATTTATGTTTATAGTCCTAATATACCATTAAAAGGAAAGATAGAATGGCAACAAAATATGTTCTCATGTACTAATTGTTATTTGACTCATTGTATAATGTCTGAATATCTTTCTGATAACTCTACAGTAGTAATCATGGGCACGATACCCAGAGTTTGGCTTCTAGTCAATCTAACACAGTCATGGTATCATTTACTTAGTTCTTTCTTGGTAGAGACTTTGATTAAAAGATTTGTTGATTGAACCAAGAGTACACTTGGATCAATTTATAGCAGGGATAAATTCCCTAGTGCTTTTGATAGCTAGCACAGCTATTGGCTTTATAACGCAGCTCATTCAGTACTAGCTGCTCACTTGGTAGACAAATGGACAAGAACTCTTGATGACAGCTGGAAATTTCAGTGAAATAGTAATATAAAGTTGAAAACTCAGGGGCCTGGGAGATGGCTCAGTAGAATAAGTGCTTGCCTGGCAAGCGCAAGGGTCTGAGTTCAATCCCCGGTTCCCAAAAAAAAAAAAAAAAAAACAACAGAAAGAAAACTCAAGTGAGCATTCTAGAAGCCTCCATCCTTTGGATGGGAGATCAAATTGAAAGTTTACTATTGCAGCTAGGATTAAGGTGTCACTATAATATGACTCACTTTTGTATCACCCCATTACCATATAGCACAAGTCTGCATCCTTGGGAAATGATGATAACATATAGAAGGAACAATCCATCAAAATATTACTGTGGATATAGATGATCTTCAGAGAATAGTGCTGTCAATGTCATAACAGACAGTCACATTTGATACCCAAGTTAAAAACTAGGATAAGTTTGTTCATGCTATAGAACAACTGAATCCATTTGCATATCCTAAAGATCACTTTTGGTTTTATATTGGAATTAGTGTTCTCATTCTCTCATTATAATACTTCTTACTAAAGTGTGTCACAGGGATTCTCAACCTGGCAACTACTAAAAGCCATACAGCCATGACTGATTCTGCTACAGCTTCTTCAAAGCAAAGAAAGGGTAACTGTGGAGGACAACCTGGCAATTGTTTGCATTTTGGCTGTGCCTGACCCTATTCCATGTATTGATATATACAGAGCTGGCTATGACTTTTCCTTATCCCATCAATTGGCTTTAAGCAATGAATGTTGGTCTAGCCAAGGCGCTGGTGGTAGCTTTTGAAGATAGCAAGCATGTTTCCCTGCAAACCCCCATTTGATGCTCCTTAGTGTGAGCCTGGTCAAGAAAAGGTGAGATGAAGAGCCAGTGCTTTAAATTGGGATCAAGCCTCGAGGTAGAGGCTATAACTTCCTGGAAGTTGAAAGATTACACATCAGAGCTAAAGCACTGACCCCAAAACATTAGATACTCTCTCAATTGTGTTATGTAAATTACTCTTTCTGCATATCCTTCTTTTTGCATATTGCAGAGGCGAATGCAAGTCTCCTACCTAGTCCTGCTCCTGGCACTCACCTACTTCCCACCATTCTCACAATCACTCATCCTCAAGCCACTCCTTTCTTCATGATTGAATAAAATATAGATTCTGCCTTAGATAGAGGTCTTTGTGCCAGATAACCATCATCATGGCTGGATTAGGGCCCCTTGGATCCACATAACTACAAATACACCTTAGTGTCTTTATTTTCACCATGGATTGTACTGGGTGTGGTAGATTGGAATTAACTTGACAAGATCCCAATAAATTGCCCACAGGATTACAAATATAAACTCATTGGGCCAAAGGGAGGACCAGGAAGATCTTTCTATATGTCCAGTGAAAAGCAAGTATATTATCACCTTAAACTGATCCAGAAGCTTGGGAGGACAAGAAATGTGTGGGTTCTTTCTTTCTTTCTTTCTTTCTTTCTTTCTTTCTTTCTTTCTTTCTTTTTTTTTTCAGGACCAGGGATTGATCTCAGGCCCTTGTGCTTGCCAGGGAAGCACTTATTCCACTGAGCCATCTCCCTGGCCCCAACGAATGTTGATTCTAGACTTTTTACATTTTTATTTTTATTGATACACACTTGTAGTACATAATGATTACATGCCTTGTGCAATGAGGAATTGGTACATGTACATAGCACATCTTAATTCTTTTTTCATTTTTTCCTTCTCCTTTCCTTTCCCTTTATTTCTCAGTTCCTTTCCCTTTTGCAGATGATCTACCTTCCTATTTTCTATTGCCTTTTATTTTGCCCTCTACTTATATATTATTTGAGTTTTGAAGAAAAATCATATTGTTTATGATTATGTGCCTGCTTTATTTCACTTAACATTATGGTCTCAGGGTATATCCATTTTTTTCTACAAATGATCTGAGTTTATCCATTATCATTGCAGATCACTACTCCACTGTGTACAAATGTCACATAATCTTTCTCCATTCATCTGTTTATGGACATATAAGATTCTACATCTACTTCCAAGATTTAGCTACTACGAGTTGTTCTTTTACGAACATGAGTATACATGTGCCACCGTAATATGCCATCTTGAACTCTTCTAGAAGGAGAAGACTTGGGTTGAGTGGAATTTGTACGTTTAGTTTTTCCAGGACTCTTTCTATTGATTTCCTTAGCAATTGTACTGGTTTACATTGCTACCAACAATCTAGATTCTATTCCTTACCAAAATAGTGTAGAAGCATAGAAATTCACATATGTGTTAAATGTTCTAATTTGAAAATATGTCAGTCTACACGCTGAAAATTTACTTGTTAATACACGTTTATTTTATGCTTTGCGCACATAAAGTAGATATGCCGGTGCTTTGCCTGACATTTCACAATAGGTCATGGCATTTTTACCTGTACAACTTTATGTGTTTGGACACGCCAAGCAAGAATCTAAATTCTGGGAGGGAGGGAAAAAGCTGAGTCAGAGCAGAGTCAATAACTAGCGAAGCAATACAAAAAGCTCAGATAAGCTAATCCAAATGGCAGGAAATTTGAGGTAGTCAGAATCTACAAAGTGACTCCTTAAAGATCTCACACTTTATCTATCTATCTATCTATCTATCTATTTATTTATTTATTTATTTTTAGTACAGGGTCTACAGGGTCTCACTATGTAGATCGGACTTGTAGTGATTCGCCTGTGTTCAGCCTCCCAAGTGCTAGAATTACAGGAGCATGCTACCATGCCCAGTCTCAATCACAGTCTCAGCATACCCCAGGGGAGGGGGCCGGTTTGGCAGGCTAGGGATCGAACCCAGCCGCTGTGTCTGCCTAAACAGGCACTTTAATCTGCTGAGCTATTTGGCCAGCGAAGACCTCACATTTTATGTCCCCTGTCTTTTACTCAATAGAATAAGAAAAACATGGTAGTCTATGGCTTCATGTGTGTTATATCAGTTGGTAAAAGTCAGATGTAATTAAGATTCTTGGTTAATTGGGTTTAAATTAATTGAAAAGGAAATCAACCTTAGGAAGTCTGATTTAATAAAAACAAAACAAAACTCTCTTTCAGAGGTGTTCCTTAGAAGTCAGAGAAGTCTTGACTATCTTGGAAAAAACAAAAACAAATCACCAAGAAAGAGTTCTACAGCTGAAAGCAATAATGAATTGCTAATAAATATGTAATCTTGGAAGAAGACGCTGGGATTCAGATGAGACTGTAGCCCCTGTCAATACCTGAAATGCGTCCAAGAGCAGAGGATCCAGAAATCATTAACAAACAACCTATCCAACCCATGCCTACTACACTGCTGATTCACAGAAGTTGTGTGGTAATAAAGCTGCTCAATTTGTGGGAATCTGTTATCCAGTAGTAGAAAACTAACAGATAGATGCTTTAGTCCCAGGAAGATGAATGCTACAAGTAGTTCAGGATTATCACTCAGTGTTAAAACTTCTTTAAATTCATAATTACAGCTGAAAGGAACTCTGAACTTCCTATCAGCTAAAAAAATAATATAGCATCACCCAACATTATATAATGAGAGAATGAGGATGTAGCTCAGTGGTAGAGTACTTACCTAGCAAGTATGACACCATGGATTCAATCTTAAAAACTTAAAAATGAAAAAAAAAATTAAATGGAAAGAAAGATAGTGGAAAAAAATATATATATACACACAAGATAGCTAAAATAATTGTACTACTAATATCTATTTGTTTTATTTGAAAGGAGCAGTCAATGTTTAATTTTTTGACCAATTTTTCATGCTTATATCTGGTAATCTGAGCGACTACTTTGAAGACAACAATATGCAATATAACAACTATTGTTGAATTCCTATTGTCTTTTTTGAAATTCTATATTTTTGCCAATTTTTAAAAATACTTTATTCATTTTAAAATAAAAAATGACATTAAAAAAACCCAATAGCATAAAGTGGCTTAAAAGTTGCTTTATACCATATTACAGTGGATATTATCATTTTTATTTTTAAAAACTCTACATTTAGTTTGAACTGTTTTTTAGGGGAGGTTTATTTTTTGTTTTTGGTGCCCAAGGACCGAACTCGGGGCTTCCAGCTTGCTAGGCAAGCATTCTACTGCTGAGCCAAATCCCCAACCCCAAAAACTCTACATCTAAAAACTAATAAATTTCAGTGGTAACAAATATAACTTCAGAGTATAGAAGCTGGACGGAGGTCACCATGAAATTTGAAGTTATGATTACCAGAGTGGCAGTCAGGGTGGCATGTCAATTTGACTGGTTTTGGGATCCAGCTAAGGGATTGGTAGAACCCAGCTCTGGGTGTGCCTGAGTGGGTGAGGGAGACATGGCCTTGGGGTCTGCTGGTTGCTCTCTGTCCTCTTCCTCTCTGGCACTGTCTGCTCTGCTTCCTGACCACCACAAAATGAGCCACCTTGCCCTGTCATGCCCTTCTGCCATCATATCCCCAACAAAGCTGCCCAATCATACTGAATGCCCCGAAGCCATGAACTACATGAAACCTTTCTTCCTTCAAGGCATTGGGTCCTATGTCCTAGCAACAGGAAAATTAACTAATTAGTCAATAATGGGACAAATTGAAATCCTGTATCAAGGGAGACAGTGTAAGGATCAGAAGTTATTATTTTCAAAAATGCATATAAACTAAACATAATCATGAAGAAACATCAGATAAATGCAAGCTGAGGCCAATGTACTAGATAAACTGAAATTTCTGAATTTTAAAAAGTATTTCTTCTCTCTCCCCCTCCCACTCCCCCTTCCCCACCCTCTCTCTCTCTATATATATATATGTATGTATACATATATACATATATACATATATACATATATGTATACATATATACATATATATGTTTATATTTATATAATTGCAAATTAGACAATTGTATGCTTAGGAACATTTGTAAACTGTTATGTTTATATGCTTTTTAAAGAAAAAATATTTCCAATTAAAATTTTAGGCCATTTTCATTTATTGTCATTCTAATAAATTTCATAAATTAGAATAATTATCCTGATTAATAGACAGAGAAGATGAATAAGAGAAAGCAATCAGGACACAATTCTCTCTAAAAGAGCAAGCTTTATTCTCTTTTACTTTCTTTCCCCGGAGCCTGCTGGTCTCATAGTTGGCTCTTTCCTCAGTCTGCAGAAACTCTGAGTTTTCAGACATTAGTCAACTTTTTAGCTAGCACATTTTTATACACACAAAACAGTTAGACTTGGATCTGTGCACATTTGCACAGAGCACAACTGTTGTGCAGTGGTTAAAAAAAATTGAGTTCAAGGGCCAGTGAGACAGCTCAGCAGACTAAGCGCCTGCTTAGGCAAGCATAGGGACCAGGGTTCAATTCCTGGCACCACATGACACGCTAACCCTGCCCCCAGGTGCACTGAGTGAACCACCAAGACTGGGCATGGTCACGCACTCCTGTAATCCCAGCACTGGGGAGGCTGAAAACAGGAGGATCACTATGAGTCCAAGCTGAGTAGTGAGACCCTATGCCACACATATTTAAAAAAAAAAAAAAAAGTTCAGAGTTCTGAGAGCAATCTCTGGAACTTGGATCGGCTGAGAAAAAAAATAACCATGAAGAGTTCCTCAAAATTTTAACAGACAATGCTGACCCAAATGTACATAAAGCCCACATAGAATAACTGACTAGTATAGGCAAAAATTAAAATTACATATACAGAAAGGTAAAGCTGGGTTTCACTACAGTGTATAATCAGAAGACCTTAGGTTTTAAATCCAGATGGGTTCCAGCTCAGCTCTAGCTTTATTACTTACCAGCTGTGTAAATTCTGAGTGTTCCTTTAACCTCTCAATACCTTCCCAACTCTTTTCCATAAACTGACAATAATACCAACTTAGTGTAGTATTGTGATAATTAGATATGATGCATCAGAAGTGGTCAATGCAGGGACTGGATATAATCAGCCCTCAGGAAAAATAGTAATTTTTTATAAGTTTTGAGTGAAGTTTCTAAAAGAAGCATTACTTTTTTTTTTTTTTTTCGAGTTTGGGAATTAAATCTAGGGCTTCACGCATGCTAGCAAGGACTCTACCCCTAGGATACCTCCTCAGTCCTTTTAATTCTTTTATTTGAGTGAAACTTTTCCTAAATCGGACCTGGGTTTGACTGCCTGCTTGTACTGCATGTGGTGCTGCCTGAGGCATGCTGTGCCCAAGCTGTGCAGCAAGACCCTATATGGAATAAACAAATTAAATAATTTTTTTAAAATTCAGTAACATTAAAAAGATTTTTTAAAATTCAGTATCTGGGTCATCTGTCTCTATTTCTTAGTCCCATTCCCTAGAAGAAACCAATTTCTGCTTCTCTCTGTTTCTGTCTCTGTCTGTCTGTTTCTGTCTCTGTCTCTCTGTCTGTCTGTCTTTCTGTCTCTCCCTGTCTGTCTCTCTCTGTCTCTGTCTCTATCTCTGTCTTTCTGTCTCTTCCTGTCTGTCTCTGTCTCTGTCTCTCTTGTTTCCTTTGGTGCTTTGAGACTCTGCCAGGAAGGACTCTTAACTTCTGATCCTCTATCTTCAGACTCCTGAGTACTGGGATTATACACATGCTTCACCAAGCCCAGCTCAAATTTCTGCTTTTTCAGCTGCTTCCTCTAATATAGGTTTGTCTTCTCAATTTTTGGTTAAATTACTCAAATGTTACTACATATTACACAATATTGCATTATTATGATCATGATTATGGTTCCTTTCCTTTCTTCCTGAAGCAAACCATGACCTTTTTAGAATTTTTTTAGTATTCTATGTAATTATCGTTTTGCCCCATGACCTCCAAGAACTTTTTAATATAATTTTTTGCACAGCCATAAGAATAGATAGCTAATTTTCTTTATTTCTTGATTTATTTTCCCTAGAAATGTGTCCTCTGTCTTCTATCCTTGTCACTGTTACTTCTTGGGCCTACTGTCCATCTAAGAGCTCTATTCAGATGTTGAAAGATTAAAGATTAAATAGCATATACTCTAAAATAACATTTGTTTGTCAAAGAAAATTTCACATTATGCTGATCCCAAGAGGCTCATATTGTAATTATGTTCAGAAATTATTCCTTTTTCTCAACTGTTTCATGATAAAGGAATGTTAGGAAAAAACTAGACCTAAATTAAATTATACCCTTTTCTTTTGTACTGGGAATTGAACTCGAGATCTCACTCACGCTAGGCAGGCGCTGTGCCACTGAGTTAAACCCCAGCTCTAAATTATGTCTTTTAAATCGCAGTACAGATTTTCTTTCTCTCTCTCTCTCTCTCTCTCTCTCTCTCTCTCTCTCTCTCTCTCTCTCTCTCTCTCTCTCTCTCTCTCTCTCTCTCTCTCTCTCTCTCCTTCTTTCCGGCAGCACAGTGAGTGGACTTTATCTTTAACATTTGTAGAAAACTGACATTTAGCTTTCAAAATTCATTACAAAATTATTGGCAGCAGCTTTGAGCATGTCAACAATGCCGACAGATCCCTCTTGACAAAAACAAGGCCATTATTCAGTGCTCAGAAGCCAAGGCTTATCCCTGGCGCACTGCTCAGGACCCACTTGTGACCCTGTCTTCCTCCATGTCCTCCTCACCTGATCTGCGTTCTCTGCCTGCTCTCTGAGCGGACTGCAGCACCCCCCTGCACCTCAGCCAGGGCACACGCATTAGCTACAGCATCCTTGATTGCTTGTACGTCCCCCGAGAGGGCCCACCTTTCTTCTTGGCAGTTGGCAAGCCAGGACCAGATTAAACGTCTTGCTTCTCCTGGCAATATCCTTCGCAAGCTGCGCACCCCGTTCGCCCTTGAACATTTTCTCTGCTTCCTGACGCTCTTTTAGTTTTACTTTATGAAAATTCAGTGCTCTGACTTGTGGAGCTTTATAAATCACATGCAGTCTGTAATGCTTCTTATTTGTTACGGGATTTCTTAGAATGCTTAGGTAAGTCGGTGATTTGCGCGATGCCAGCGGGTCCAGATTGCCTAGCTGCACAAGACTGCCCTTGGGGAGAGGGAGTTCTGCGCGACACGGCAGGGCCCGAGTCCCTCGAGTCCCTCCTCGCCTGCACGGCATATTCTGGTGTTGTTCACTGATAAGGCTTTCAGTCTTCTCAACAAAGGAAAGCCATCTAGTTTCCTGATCTCATTGTCAGAAAAATCAATAGCATCAAACTGGTCTAAGGTGGCGCCTAGATTTTTCAGGGACAGGAATTTTGTACCCGCGTAGGTGCAGCTCGCTGTCCTGCACGGCCTCGGTGTATTGCGCCGCCCGCTCGCTTGCTTGATCAGCTCCGCCATCGCCATCGGCTTCACCATTCTGCCAGTTCCCGTGGGCCGGTCGCCGTCGCCACCCGCCGCCAGCCTCCGGCCCGCTGCCACCCAGATTTTCTTTCTTTTTCCCCAAACCTGCAATAACAAATCAAAACTTGCTTTGCTTTATTGAATATTTTGGCCCTGATTGTCCTTTCTTATGGGACCAGTCAGCTGTTGTAATCTGGTTAATCTGAGTTTTATCATGAAACTTTTCATCAAAATATGACCTTTAGCATATGACTTTGTAACGTAACATTTAAATGGATAATGTTCAGTCATCATACATGCTGATACTGTTAGAGGAAAATGTCTTCTTTCTACTCTCGCTTTTAAAGAGTTTTTTGTTTTTTTCTTCAGATTCCTAGTCACTTATCCCAATCCTTAAGAGGTAGAATGAATGGCGAATTGGCAAAAGAAGGATCTTTGCAGCTCAGTTTTTTCATCACTTCTCTTCCTTTCTGGCATTCTCCCACTTGCCCAGGACACATTTGGTTTTTTATTATTCTTAATCATGCTGTCAAGTTGAATGGTGAAGGCTGGACCCCAGACAGTCTTGTCCTGACCAACAGAGCCCATGACATTTTGCCCTCCAGTGACAAACCCATTCAGCTCTCACACTGTTACTTGCTCTAACCCAGCCTTTCTTGATGAAAGAGACATTTTTCTCATTCCTTTCCTTGTTTCTTGATTAGATTCACTACTGGGCAAGTCTAGTATCATAGCAGTCTTTGGGACCCCAAAGATGTCATCAGTGGCCAATGAGTCTGTCTCTCCTTTTCGTTCAGAAGATTGCTTTGTGTAGCTAGAGTCTGATGACTTGGCTTATGCTGCCTAAGCCCCATTGTCAGTGGAAGACAGAGTCAGTTGTGGAGGCTATATCTGGAGAGAAGGTGATGCCACTCAGGAAGAGCACGCAGAAAGAAAAGATGAGGAGGCCCTTGAAGATGGAGCAGAGTAGAAGCAAACTTCTTTCTGTCTTAGGGGGCAGTAAGTGTGAGGATAAAGAAACTGAGGGAAAACAGGGCTGTTTCAAGCAAACAAAACTCCAAGCTTGGGGTCAGGAAACTGGGTTCTAGACTTAGCCCTACCACTGTGAGACATCGGGAAGCCATCAAAGGCACGGAATTTCTCTTTGTGAGAGGTACTTTCTGTTACTATTCCCCTAGAGGCCTGAGACACCACTTAATATGCCTGCTAAACATGTACTTAGGACTAATGTTTGCAATGGGCAAAAATTTTAAGATATGCCACTTTAAATAATCTCCTGTGGTTCAAAACTCATCTTGTGTTTTTCTGATATTTAACTCTTCTCTTTTTAGTTTGAATTATGCTGATATAGAGGAAAGAAACTCCCAACCTGCTGAATGTTCAGAATGAGTTCATGTTTTCTCAAATTGAAGAGTGAATTCTAGGAACCATGGACATTAAGAGCAGAATATATTTATTAGGGAAAGAAAGTTTCTGTCTGGGAGAGAAACAAGGGTCCTGAGTAGGTTGCCGAGGACCCTGCCTTTTTAAGGGATTTTTATAGAGTAAAACCATGAGGTGAGACAGGTCTAAGATGGGGACAAACGGGAAATCACAAGGTGGGCACCAGATGGGATAGAGCTATTGCCAACCATTAACACCATCGGCATAACTGCTCAGGTGATGTTGACTAAATGGGAATCTACCGGGGAAGCAAGTCATGCAGCCAGCGGGCATGAAATAGAACAGGGGCTTTTCCTAAGGGGTGAGTTGTCAGATCTTCCTGGCTTCCCCAAGGTGACGGATACCTATTTAGGCTATGAATCCTTGTTGTTTATTCTCTGGGAAGTATGTGGGTGCGTTTATTTCAGGCTTTGTCTTGGGGTCCACAACACATCCCATTGTCTGCATTGGCTCCTTGCAGAGCTCAGCCCTGTCTGACAGCCTGCACTATTTCTACCTAGCCTAGCTGTCTATAATAATGCCACTTAAGATGCCTCTGCACTCATTCCAAGTTGAAGGCTATAGTGAATATTTATATTGAACGTACCTGAAAGTGTCATCTGGCCCCTTGACATGCTGTGCCGGCAGCAATTCATTAGAGTTGAGAGTTAGGTGAATGGTATTTGGCCAACTCACTGAGTCATAAAACCGGCAAATTAGTGCTAGAAAATGGTTTTGGGTTCAGCTTCACTCCTATGTAACGTCTCAATAAATTCTAACCTTGACTCTGCTGTTTGGATTTAGTAAGGGAAACTGATGCCTCTGCTCTTACCTGACACACACTTGCTCACTGCAAATATTTAAATCATTCTTTTACTAAGTATCTTATCACACTCAAAGATTCAAATGCAGGTTTTATGTTTGTCAATACAATATACAGTTTTCAAAGGGTCATTTCCTCAGACTAGATTTTTTTCAAAGTTTCATTCTCTTAATTGTTCTGTTTTTCATAATAAAAATCCATATTAATACCTATTTTTCTTACAACCTGACATTTTCTCTGTAAGGTTTAATTCCAGCTTTACATAGTGAACAAAGAGAAAAATACTGGAAAGAATGGAGAGCCTTCCAGGGGTGACAGTTGGTGTCTTAGCACCTGTCTTTACACCTGGGAGACAGGATCCAAAGTGATTAAAATCTCTATTGTTCCTTGAGTGGACCAGGTTTCATACTTAATCCTGCTTTGTTTCTGTCATTCACTTTTTCATAAAATAAGCTAGGAAGACCATGATAAGACAGACAAAATAAAAAATTTAGTTACAAGTTTACAGTGCTGCTATGCTTCTGTGAGGTACACTAAAAATGCCTTTTCCTGAAATTAGAGAACATTTTTTATTTGTCCAATATTTTAAGGAAGATAAATAAGCCTGTCACTAGGTACTTAGCATATGTTCTCAATACTTCTAGGGTGTCAATCTAGTCCCAGAGGGAATGTATTATTTCCTTAATTGGGATGTTTTCTTTTTCTATGGGAGAGTAAATGCCTTCCTCTCCTAGTACTCCGTTCTGTGGTATTGTAGAAGAACCAAGTGTGACCAGAAAGCTTTTGAAATATCTGAATTTTTTTTTAACAAAGGGAATGTTAAAATGCTTCTATTGAGATTCAGCAAATGGAATCTGATAGAAGTCAAAATGACCTTGAATTCATGTGATTTATTCCTTTAAATATGGTTTTTATATCACACACATACATATATATTTATACCTTGTTCAATACAACATAGAAAGGTAAATTTTTCCAAAAGTACAATATTTTCCCATCTATTGTTTCAGCTGAAAATTTGCTCATGTTCTCCCTGTGGTTTTAATTAAATATGAAAACCAGGGTATGCTGCCATATAGCACCAAACTTTTATCTCATTTTGTGTGTGTGTGTGTGTGTGTGTGTGTGTATGTGTGAATTTTATTCCTTCACTTGGTACATAAATGTGGGTATTTCCTAAAATTCAGTTCTGAACCCTTTTTCTTTTCTTATAACCAATCATACAAGTTCTTATTTACCTACAGGGTTTCCTGCAGTTGTAATTTTCAGGAACAACTCCTAAATGCACCTTTCTGATTTGGCTTCTCTCCTAAGAACTCAATTTGTGCACCTAAGTCTTTGCTGCCAACATTTCTGTATAGATTTCCTGCTGGAAGCCATAACCTAGTATATCTCCAATCAAAGATACTAAAGGTAGTTTAAGGTGGGGCTCAGTGACAGATAAATGTATGCCTACATTTGTATGAGTTAATGTCTACATATTGAGGCAAATCACAAAATTTCAAAATTCTAGTTCTTCTATTAACTAATTCTATGCATTAAACTTAGTTCTCAGCTTTTAGGTCAGGAACCCTACAAGGACAGGTGGAAGTGTAGGTAGGGAAAAGATATGATAAGGACCTCATTGAGTTTTATTAGATCAAAAGGGAAACTTACTGAAAGCAGTTTCTGTCCTCACAGGTAGGACTTTAAAGTTAGGGTAATGAGAAAGACAAAAAAGAGGGAAAGCTTGCTAGACTTGGGAGAGCTGCCAGGTAACAGGAATACCTGGAAAGCCAGCTCCCCTCACCTACCTGACAAATGGAGGTTGATCAGAGATTGCCACCTAAGGGCTCTTCTTTAATATGTAAGACATAGACGTGTGTGCACACACACACATACACACACACACGTATCTTCTCACTTCTGCGTCAGTATATTACACGAGATACACACCTGGACATGTGTTCCCTTTACTTAATCACTAAATAAGCTAATAAGCTTCCTTCGTAATACACCTCCTGCCATCTCTTACTCATTCTTATTCAAAGGAACTGGAAGAAACCAAATGGCCGGAGGGCCTAGATTAAGAACGAAGACAGTCAAGACAAGAGAGCAGACATTGACAAGGGTCCACCTGGAGGAAGGGAGAGACAGTAGTCCCTAAAGGCGACAGGTTTAGAATTAGAGTGCTCTGCGTTTTCAGCAGAGCAGTGGCGCAGTGTGGCAGGCTGTCATCCTGGACGGGTCACCGAGCTTACTGGCAATATAAAATGTGGTCTATACCTTTCAGTCATTCTAATGCTTCATAATATATTATCCTGAATTTCACTAGCACATTTCTATATATGCTTAGCATTTATAGAATAGTCCAATTCTTCTCTAAAATTTAAATTAAATTATCTTGCCATTACTGTTTTTCGTTGCTTTTGAGTTTTTGAGACAGGGTCTCACTCTGTAGTTCAGCCAGGGGGGCCTCAAACTCACAGAGGTCCTCCTGTCTCAGCCTACCAAGTGCCGGGATCACAGGAATGTGCCACCAGGTCTGGCTCCTCGACATTATTTAAAAAATTATTCTTAAATAGTAAGTGGGAAGAACCAGACAATGCCACAGATTCCTAATGCTTGTGACAGTGAGTTAAGCTGGTCTTTCAACATGAGGGCGTTATTCACCAAATTGAGCCCATTGCTTTTTGTTACACTACAAAGTTTAAATTAAGATCCCATGATACCTGGTAAATCCATTCTAAGGAGAATCTAGAGGTAAACCCATACGACCAGACAGACTATTTCAGTATCATTTCTTGCCCCAGACCCTTCCAAAATCCTAGAATTTGTCAAGGACTGTGAAGTCAGGCGCCGAAGGACAGTGAATTTCACGTAATGGAACGTTTTGGTTCATCTTCAATCTGAGGCACTTGGTAAGACATGGAGAAGCTGGAAAGCGAGCCATCCATAACCCCACTGAGTGAACACAGGAGCTGGTAAATGTAACATGAGATCCGTTTTGCTTGTTCATTAATTGGGAAGCAAAGGCAGGTCAAATCAGACAAGGGACCGTAACTCCCCAGGAAACAAAACAGCAGCCTTCGCAGGACACTCTGCGCCGCGAGTTCCGGCCGCCAGACTTCCGGCCCGGCGCTCGGGGAGGAGGGGCCGGAAGGGCGCGGCCGAGGGTCGAGGGGCGTGGCCGGGGGCGTGGCCCGGGAGGCGGGGACAACATGGCCGCCGCGAGCGCCTGGAGGACCTAAGAGGCGGCGGCTGGGGCCACGCCCCGGCGGGAGGGCCGCTCTGTGCGCGCCCGCTCTATGATGCTTGCGCGCGTCCCCCGCGCGCCGCGCTGCGGGCGGGGCGGGTCTCCGGGATTCCAAGGGCTCGGTTACGGAAGAAGCGCAGCGCCGGCTGGGGAGGGGGCTGGATGCGCGCGCACCCGGGGGGAGGCCGCTGCTGCCCGGAGCAGGAGGAGGGGGAGAGCGCGGCGGGCGGCAGCGGCGCTCTCGGCGACTCCGCCATAGAGCAGGGGGGCCAGGGCAGCGCG
>NW_004524579.1:32143426-32146922 GCF_000260255.1 Octodon degus | reverse complement strand
CGGCGGCGGTAGCGGCGTCGGCAGCGGTGGCGGCGGCGCCCCCCGGCGGGAGCCGGTCCCTTTCCCGTCGGGGAGCGCGGGGCCGGGGCCCAGGGGACCCCGGGCCACGGAGAGCGGGAAGAGGATGGACTGCCCGGCCCTACCCCCCGGATGGAAGAAGGAGGAAGTGATCCGAAAATCTGGGCTCAGTGCCGGCAAGAGCGATGTCTACTACTTCAGGTACCGGGGCTGGGGGGCGGCGGGGTCACGCCGGGTTCAGGGGTCAAGAGCTGACCCGGACTGGGGATCGTCAGACTAGAGCAGGGCCCCGAGAGAATGTGGCAGGGACGGGCTGGCCTGGGTAGTGCGACGTGTCTGTGACCCTTGGGTGCGTTGACCTCAGGGCTGTGAGAGGCTGAGAGTACGAAAGCTAACAGCATCTCAGAGGCGTCAGAAAAATTCGCTTACGAAGAAAAGGTTGCTCAGGCCGGAATGATTAGTCCACTAAAGGGTTAAAAAAGGTGTAGTTCATTGACACTATAAAACTAGTCATCGTTGGCTCCTGTCCCTGCCTGTCCCAGATTCATCATCGGCGAGCAGGATGTTTAATCATGGACTTGTGGGAGAATCGGCTATCTGCAGGAGCACGGTTTCGGTTATTTTGTGGGATCGTGGAAAGTTTCATATGAAGTAGGCATTTCGAGTGCCTGAAGTTTTTTGGAACTTCTTGGTGTTGCAGAACACACTCTAGATTGACAACGGAAGCACTGTGCTAAGTTTGTTAGACTCCTAGACCACCATTGGCCCCATGGGGAACATTTGGCAGTGTCTGGAGACTTTTTTTTTTGGTTCACACACCGGGGGAGGTGGCAACTAGTGGTTAGAGGTCAGAGATGGACCCGTTGTGTGATAACAGGACACCCTGGCAATAAAGAATTGTCTGGTATTAAATGTCACCAGGGCGTTGAAAGCCTGGTTTAAATGCCTGAAAGTTTTTCAGTTTTAATACACAGTCTTGCAACCCTGTGGTCATGCTGTTTGTGCTTTTCGTTTGTGTAGGACAGTAAGCTCAGAAAACTGGCTATTGTTCTCAGTGGAATTCCAAACAAATTTACTAAATTTTCTTATAAACCATTCCATTTATAGAACAGTATAAACTTGTCATAATCAGTGGTTTGGAGAGCTGTTTATAGCCCTGTTGAAATATTTTTTAGGGAATGAATTTGAGTATTGGAGTCAGTTGCCAGCCATTTAGCCATTGGAATAATTTCTTTTGTAATCCCACTTGGAAATTACTTGTGTATGTAAGTGTACAAATGTTTTAAGTGATAACTGCTGGCATAGCATGCAGATAAGAATGCTCTTTTGCCCCACACTGGGAGACAAGTAAGGCTTCAGGCACCTTTGGGCAAGCACTCTCCCAGTGAACTGTGTTCTCAGTCTCTGAACGTGTTTCATGGTTACTCAAGTACATGGATGAATAGTTTTAGTAAATTTAAGTCTCTAATGACAAAGTGGAAAACTTGATATTAAAAATATAAACATTATCATGTTTTGTGTTTCTGTGTCATTCATTGCTCAGTGTAATGCTATGAAAGTTACCCTGTTTACAAAGGTTTCTTTTGCTAGGATCATTTGTTGCATTTGGTGATAGTCATGATTATTTTTGTGTAGTCTTTCATTTACAGCACATTTTGTTTTCTTTGTAAACAGGCTGATCATTTGTGAACTGTGCTAATGTGTTGTAGGCAGTTACGTTTGACAAGCATATTATGTGTCTGGGATTGAACTCCATAAGGAATGGATTTATTCTCAGTTGACTATCTTAGATTTTGAATTTCATTCCCTGTGCAGTTCTCCTGGGATGTAGTTTGGTTTTGGGATGACGAATTTTTTTCAGATTGACTTGGTTATTACAAAGCTTTTTTTTTTTTTTTTTCCTTCTATGGACGCTAGAAAGTTATTTTAAAAAATCAGGACCAGGTGGTACATTCCTGTAGTCCTAGGTTCTGTGGAGTCTGATGCCAAGAATCCCCCCTTGAACCCGGGTTGAGGCCAGCCAGAGAAAGCAATGTAGTGAGACCCTATGTCTAAAAAAAATAAAACTAGAACTTTGGGCTAGGGATATCACTCAGTGTAGTGTTTGCCTAGCATGCTTGAGGCACTGAGTTTGGGTCCTAGCACCCCCCCCCCATGTAAAAAGATTGCTATAGTGAACATTTCATTTTGTGATCACACCTTCTTGAATGTCATAAAGCTTTGTATGTTGAATTCTTCGTACAGATTCCATGTATGTTTTATGGTTGAAAAGTCTGAACAGCATAAAAGAAAATTTCTAAACAAATTTATTGTAAGATAAATCACAAACTAGTGTAATGATAATTATTCTTTGAACATTTTATGAGATACTCCAGAATGGTTTGACTTGTTTATACAAAAGGGAAAAACACTGAATAGTGCCACTCATGTTTAGTGCAGAGCTAGAAAAAGCGTTGTCTTATTTATTTATTTATTTATTTATTTATTTTTTGTGGCACTGGGAATAGAACTCAGGACCTTACACTTGCCAGGCAGGCGCTTATGCCACTGAACTATCTCCCCAGCCCCATTGTCTAGTTTATTGACTGCCTATAATGTATGAGTTGCTATGCAGGATTGTTAATACCAATTTTTTTTCTTTCTACAATTACATTCTGAAAGAGTAGGATGCATGTAGCATGCTGTTACACTTGCAGTACGGTAGTTTCTTTGACTTGTTCCTAGCTTTCTGTGATGAATGATGTTGGTAACCTATTTACTGTAGAGGATATATTATTTTTCAACCTACAGTGTTAACTGCTTTACATATCAGTGTCCCTTATATACATTGCTCTAAAAAAATCCAGAAAAACAGTACCGCACAAAGGCCTTGTCATATTTGTTAGTAGGTGGGTGAAGAGGGAGCTCACCAGTTGGTTTGTGAACACCTGCACCCAGTTGTTCAGACAGATTCTAAAAGTGCTAACCCCCGAATTAGCCTGCCTCTAGGGAGATTAATTTAATCCGATTGTTAACGTGCCATGTGCTGACACTTGTTAATTGGACTGAAATTAAGCTCATCAAAAAACTTTCAAATTTTGGTAGAATATTTTTTGGTTGCTTTCTTTCTTTTTTTCTTTTTTTGGGTTGCTTTCTGAAACTGCAAAGTTCTGCTAGGAAAGTGTACTGCTTGTGGCCAGTTAAGCAATATAATTATGTCTTCTGCCAGGATTACTGATAATATTGCGGCAGTTCATGTATTATCCAAAATGTGGTTTTTAAACAGATGTGGCTTGATAAAGTTAGATGCATTGGTATAGGTTTTGAAAAAGTTTGTTGCCATCATTTGAACCCATGATTTGAACAATAATTTTCTCTCCTGATCTTCTTGATCCTGTTACTTCTAGTTTTTGGCTTCCTGTGTAACGTTTGTTGCTTGATACTTTTGAAATTTTCCTTTTCATAGAACCCTTTAGGAGCTCGCACTCCCCCCCCCCCC
>NW_004524579.1:32141322-32142476 GCF_000260255.1 Octodon degus | reverse complement strand
CAATAGCTAATTACAGTTGTGTGGGCTGAACATATAGATATATAAATTCTATAAGCATATCTTACTTGTTACTAAAAGCACTGGTATGATGTGGATGCATGAATTCCGAACCATTAGGATGTCAAAGTTTAGTCAACCTTTTGCCTTTCTTTCTTTTTTTTTTTTTTTGGTCAGAATTCCCCCAAACAAAAAAATCAACCAATCAGCCAACTAACCAACCAATCAAGACACCCCAAAACAACCTCTCCCTGGCAGTACTTGGAGACAACTTGCTGAATGGACCAGAAATGGGAATGTGACATTGTTACAAGTCTTTTTTTTTTTTTTTAAATTTTAGGGAAGGGTCTACAGTGTGTTCAGGGTTTCATTCATTACTAGATTGGACTCATAGTGATCCTCCTGTTCATAGCCTCCCAAGAGCTGGGATTACAGGCGTGCGCTTCCTCGCTCAGTCTCAATTGCCATCTCAGTGTGCCCCAGGGACCCTGTGCCTGCTTGCACGTGCTTTAATCTGCTTGAGCTATTTGGCCAGCCCTTGTTACAAGTCTTACATGTTAAAATTGTCTTAACTTTCAGGAAAAATTCTTTACCCTTATTGTAGATTGAGGATCTCTAATCCAAAAATCTGAAGTTTAAAGTATTCCAAAGTCTGAAACTTTTCTGTGTTAACAAGACACCAGAAACAGAAAACCAAGACAAAACCTTATGTAGCAGGTCACAGTCAAAATCCAGGTGCACTCAAACTTTTGTATAAAATTTCCTTCATCCAAGTGCCTTTTTGAAACATAGATGAACTTCATGTTTAGACTTGGATTCCATTTCCAGATACCTTATTATGTTTGGGTAAACATTCCAAAATGTGAAAAAAATAAAACATCAGAAGCACTTCTGATGGCCAGCATTTTGGGTTGATAAGGAATGCTCAGCTGTATTTTCTTTTTGGTTATTCTCTCCAGTTGAAGTTGGTATCTACTAAATTACTCACATACTCATTTTCTTAGAATCTTTGTCTTTCTCCCATAAACTGTCTTCTTTCCCTTTAAAGCACAATGCTTCACACAAGATGCTAAATAGGTGTACTGTTATTAATACTACATTTAGAATTTGTAAAACAAGCCTTACATGACTTCCTGTCATTTGTTTTATCTATATTA
>NW_004524579.1:32138770-32139809 GCF_000260255.1 Octodon degus | reverse complement strand
ATTTTTTAATTATTATTTTTTTATACACCATATTTTTTGTAATATGCTAAGCAATTTTTGTTAAGATGTAATGTTGTCATCTGTCTTCCATCTGAGTTTTAGAATCTGACATTCAAAGTTTCACCTGTCACCCTACCCACGATACCTGTGTTAGAGGAAATACAAAGCTTGAAAGGAACTCATGCATACGCAGTGTAAAAACAAGCTCCAACCAAAATCAGTAGATGGTTTTTTTTCCAAATCATTTTAAAATATTTCATTAGTTTAGTTTTATTTATTGGAAGAGAAGCAGGTGATTCTTTTTTTTTTTTGTGGAACTGGGGATTGAACTCAGGGCCTTGCGCTTGCCAGGGAAGCGCTTATTCCACTGAGCCATCTCCCTGGCCCAAGCAGGTGATTTTCAAAGGGAAGATTATGCTTTTTATTTTTTTAATTTTATAATGGGACTAACAAAAATTCATAGTCTTTCACCTGATTTTTTTCTTTTTTTAACCTGATGTTTGACATCTTCTCAAAACCATCATCAGTTAGAAATAAACTGTCAACTCTTATTTCATGGGATTATGGTTTGGCTTCAAATTAATGGCATTTGCAGCTTCTGCTTATTGGTGTTTTATTGTGCTTAGCCATTGTTCACTAAGAATTGACTACAAAAATTGTAAAATGACCTAGGAATGGTGACCCACATCTGCAATCCCAGCACTATGGAGACTGAGGCAGGAAGATTGCCATGAGTTGAGGCCAGCCTGGGCTATATAATGAGACCCTGCCTTAAAAAACAAACAAACAAACCAAACAAACAAAAACCTTGGACTAAGTGTCTGCTTAGGCAAGCTTAGGGACTGGGGTTCAATCTCCAGTACCACATACGGTGCAGGCCTGGACCTCGGGTGCCCTGAGCTGGTGACCGAGTCCCAGTGTGGTGGTGCATGACTGTGATCTCAGCGCTGGAGAGGCTGAAAACAGGAGGATCACTATGAGTCTGAGCTGCGAAGTGGGACCCTGTACCAAATACATACAATTATTATTATTATTATTA
>NW_004524579.1:32113999-32138449 GCF_000260255.1 Octodon degus | reverse complement strand
TTTCTTGGCATTCTTTTGTTTTTGCACGGGTGGAATCCTTAGACAAAGCATGAAAAAAATCCTCTGAAATATTTTAACAGGTGTGTACCTCCAAAAAAGGTTTTTCTCAACCCCCCTGGTGGAAACAGGCAATTATATGGCATTTTGAATATAATTATATTAGGTTTACAATAGTAAGTAGCAAGTCTTTGTTGTTTACCAGGTCTGTACTTCCTCAAGGTCAAGGACTGAAATTCATTTTTGAATATTCCCTATCCAACAAAGTCTCTAGTATATGAAAGATTCATAGTTAATCCTTGCTGAGCAAAGCATGTGGTCAGTTTTCTTCTCCATGAAATCTGAAAGACTCATGGTTCATACTGGCTGTAAGGGGGCTGGGGAGATAGCTCAGTAGAAGGTCCTGAGTTCAATCCTGAGTACTGGAAAAAAAACAAAAACAAAAACAACATACTGGCTGTAGATAACTTAAGTTCGACTGGTACTGAATCAAGGGTGCTTTGTGTCCCCTGCTCTGCCCTGCATCCAACTTTGTATTAAATCAGGTGATTACTGAGTAGCTGAGGTGAATGTTATTTTTCTTTGTATTTGTGTACGTAGTGTTTGTATGTATACATTGTATGTAAATTTTTAGACCCAAAGGGATCTATGAGACTTTTCATTTCCTTTGAATATTTTTTCTTTTAATACTGAAAAGAACTCTTTGTTCTTTAAAAATATCTCCCATCAAAAATTGCTTTTGTATTGTCTTGGGAGGATATTTCAATCTAGTTTGAACTGAATTATTTATGTACTTATTTATTTGGTATAGGATCTCACTACACAGCTCAGACTCAGTGATCCTCCTGTCTCAGCTTCCCCAGCTCTGGGATTACAGGCGTACACCACCATGTCCAGATTTGGTGGCTGGCCTGATGTGGGGCCAGCAAAAAGTGTGGTACAGGGGATTGAACTCAGGTCCTTGTGTTTGCTAGGCAGGCACTTAGATCGCCAAGCTATCTCCCTGACCTTAAATTATTATTTCTTTTGCTATAATTTTGAAGATGTCATAGTATCTTGAAGTGACTTGCAATAAAAATAATAGAAGAATGAAATGGACACATGAAACATGTTGCGACTTTTATTATTGGATTCTTTAGTCATCCCATCAGATTGCCATAGGAACTGTAAATTCTTACTCTACACTTGTGTACCACGTACTTGGGGAGCCATAGTTAAGAATATAAAATGAGGACTTTTGAGTCACAAGCATGTAGCTTGAATTGTACTTTATTACTTTAATTTGGATAGGTATGTCCAAGTTATGTCATTTTAATTTTTTCTAAGCCTCTTGTTGCGTAAGAATAAATTCAGGGTAAGAATACATATAAGACATTCGGTGTATAGTACATTGTCACATCAGTAAAACATTAGTTCCTTTCTCCTTGGTTAATCAATATAAAGAGAAGCATGTGCTTCATAATTATTTGAAGATTTACAGAATTTGATTATAATTTGAAATGTTACTAGGGCATCTTTTGTGTTATTTCTGTAAATTATAGTTCATTTTTTTAACTACACTTTTTTTCTTGGTAATAAAAAGTAACGCACACCCAATGTGGAAAACTGAGAAAATATAAAAGAATTTAGAAAAGGAGATGGTAATCATTATTCTGGTCTCCAAATGAACTACCATTAATACTTTGACTCAGTATTATTCACAGTGTTTTTAGGAGTGTGTGGCATGTGTATGGACTTGTTTTTATTATGGAGAACTCTAAACATGCAAGTAGATAGAAAATGTAATGAATTCCCCTGTATTCCTCTTTCAGTTTTAACAGTTGTCAATTTCTGGCCAGTGGGGCCAGGGAGATGGCTCAGTAGAATAAGCGCTTGCCTGGCAAGCATGAGGGCCTAAAATTCTGGCCAATCTTGTTTTATCCACAGCTCTCTTTTCCCAGTTGTGTTTTGAAATGATTTCCAGACATAAGTCCTTCTTGACATTCTGTAACTATGTTTAGTATCTAATTCAGTGAAAATCAACAGTAAACCTAGCTCCCCATGTCTCTGACTGTCTTGCGTTTTTTCGGTGGTAGTGGAGATTGAACCTGAGGCTTTCACACTGAGTTACATACACATCGTTTTGGTTTTGAAACAGGGTCTTGTTTGCTGTTACGCAGGGCTCAAACTTATGATCCTCCTGCTTTAGCCTCTGAAAGTGCTGTGTTTATTGGCATGTGCTATCATGCCCAGCTTTGTGAATCTTCTGTACTATATAAAAATGTGTCGTGATTCCTTAAACATTCAGGTTGAAGGAAGAGAAGAATTCTTTCCCTTTTTTTTTTTTTTTTTCTTGAGGGGGGTTCTCAGGATTCCTTAAGGGCAGGTCTGGTAAGGCATGGGGATTGAACCAAAGAATTCTGAGCCTGACTACTTTGCTTAAGCAGGCACTTAAAACAACTGAGCTAATGGGTAGGCCCCCCTTTTTTGGTTTTAATTAAAAAAAATCATTTATTTATTTGGTATAGCTGGCATGGCATGTGGTACCAGGGATCAAACCCAGGTCCTTGCACTTGCCAGGCTGGCACTTAGACCACCAAGCTATCTCTCCACTCCACTTACATATTTTGAAGTAGCCAAGCAGTATATTTTTCATATTAATAATTTAAAATACTTTTCTACTGTCACCCCTTTAATGGTCACATTTTTTTGTTGAATGTCTTGGCCTGTATGTATGTATGTACGTATGTATGTATGTATGTATTTATTTGGCATAACTGGGGATTGAACTCAGACCCTTACGCTTGCCAGGGAAGCACTTATTCTACTGAGCCATCTCCCTGGCCCCTGTCTTGACCTTTTATTTTCTTCTTACTGAGGAATGAATCTGGGGGTGCTATACATTGGGCTGTTATCCTGAACCCCTTTTTAATTTTCACTTTTCAGACAAGGTCTTAAGAAATTTGCTCAGTTGCCTAGGCTGATGTTGAACTTGTGATCTGCCTGCCTCAGTCTTTGAAATAACTGGGATGACAGGCATACTTTTTTCATGATCTACAAGTTTTGGTATCTTTAAAAATTGCTTTTCAGTGCGTGGTGGTGCAGACCTGTAATCCCAGTGCTCAGGAGCTTGAGGCAGGGGGATTATATGAATTAGAGGCAAACCTGGGCTTCGAGTTCAAGGGTAGCCTGCACTACATAATATGACCATTTCTCAAAAAAGAAAAATCGAACTGCTTTTCTATTTTTAGGACAAATACTGAATTGGTATACTTTAATGCTTATATTTTAAACATTTTGTTGTAGAAAAATTTAAACATCCACCAACAAGTGAAATTGTATGAAAATTACTCAGCCTAAACTGTCGTGAACACATGGTTAATCTTGCTGCATCTCTCCTTAGTCTACTGCATCTTACCAGGCCTTCATTATTTTTAGTTTTTTAAAATTTTATTTTGTGGAAAGCCTTCATTATTTGAAGCAAATTTGACATATAATTTCATTCATAAATAAGTACTTTAGTAAGCCATTTCTGAAGATAAGATTTAAAACTTGTGGAAATTTTATAATCATACAGAGTTTGATGTTGTAAAACTAGCAGAGAACTCAATGGGCAATTTATGATTACTTCCTGCAAGGAATTGGAAGGGTGTGTATGGGTAGTGGAATTGCGTTCGTGTGTGTGTGTGTGTGTGTGTGTGTGTGTGTGTAAGCTAGGATTCTACATTCTTTTATTGGTTTGGAGGTTTTCTGAGTATAGGCTTGTACTTAAGTAGGAAGAAATCATTAATTGCTAGATGAGTTCAGTGGAAGGAAATATTCCTATTTCTGTGTTTGGTGGAGGCTTCATAGTATGGTAGAGGTGTAGGGTATTAGAGGATATTTTTGTTATCTTAAAGGTAGTGAGGTTTTTTTTTTTTATAATTTTATTGAAAGACAAATAGCAATGAGACAGTTTCAAAACCAATTAGTAGGACAGTTTCAATAATACATTGCATATTGTTGTCTTAGTGGGTATTCATAATACAAGATACAGACATGATATATTGCCCACAGACACTATTAGAACAAATCTTTCTATTCATTGAATTAAGAGAAAGTAACTGTATATCTATCCTATTTTGAATATACATATTTTTAGTATAATTAACACGATTTCTAGTGATGATAGTTATACATTATGTTGTTGGGACAATCTTTTTGAATAGTTACACTTGTAGGTAAGTAACAAGGTTTAACACATGAAGGGGTACAAATAAGAAAGTATATATTTTTCTCTCTCTTTTTTTTTTGGTCTCAAGCTTTTTCAGTGCTGTTTCTTACAGAATTTTTAGTGTGAAAATTTTTCTTTCCTGAAAGTTACTTTCAAAATTGATAAGGCATGATGGAGCTCTGCATGTGCTCTTTAGCCAAAATGGGTTTGAGATATGCTTGTGTCTGCTCTTCGTAATACTTTGCCTAAACATCCTGATTAACCACGTTAACCAGAGCAGCATGAAAACAGAATGCTCTGTGAGCAGTAGTTCAGCGGGTGGTTTCGTAGGCACACAGCAGATCTTCTGCAGATACGGTTTTTATGTCCTTGCCTCATAGGCAGTGCCCTTTCTAGCTCACGCAGTAATGACTGCAGCTGGTTAACGATGTGACAAAAATGTAAGATTGCTGTCTGTTACCTTTTTTTTTTTTTCAGATTTGAAAGTCCAATGCCAGATAAACTTTATTTTGATACATTATACTTGAAAATTTCTAAGGTAGAATAGAGTTAGTTTGAGAATTTCTTTAAACAGTTTAATAAAAATTAAAGGAAGCAAAAAAAAAAGTAGCTGGGTGTGGTGGTGCATTCCTGTAACCACAGCCAGAGGCTCAGGAGGCTGAGGCAGGAAGATCACTGAGAGTTCAAGGCCAGCCTGAACTAGAGAGTGAGATATGAGAGAGAGAGAGAGAGAGAGAGAGAGAGAGAGAGAGAGAGAGAGAGAGAGCAGACAGACAGACAGAACAAGCGAGCTCTGCGTGCAAGTGAGCATGAGCAAAAAATAAAAAATGCAGAAGTGATGAAGTGTTAACATGAATTGGAAAAATACAACCAATGTGTTTTTTAATTAGTCCCTTTCTTCGGGGTATTTAAATAGTGAGTAGGAGAAATTTTAAGATGCAATCACAGTTTGATTCAGGAATGGCGTGTCTGTGGAGTGGTTGATGGAATTTTTTTGTGGTTTAAAATGAAAATAGTGGGCCAGGGAAATGGTTCAGTAGAATAAGTGCTTCCCTGGCAAGCGCGAGGTCCTGAGTTCAGTTCCCAGTTCTGCCCAAAAAAAAAAAAATTCATTACTGGTATTAGAAATAATCTTTTTGTCAGAGAAAAGTGAAAATGCCTTAATATTCTTATCATCCTATGAGAGTTAAAACAAGATAATTTCTCTACGTTATGAATTGATACTTTTTTTGTGTATTTAGTACGGGGTCTACAGGGTCGCACTATGCATGCATAGATCAGACTTGTAAAGATCTGCCTGTGTTCAGCCTCCCAAGAGCTGGCACTACAGGCGTGCACCGCCAGTCTTGGATTGATACTTTTAAAACAAAAAATTATCCACTTTGTAAATCCTGGTGTTTCTGATATTCCCTATAGAACAAAACTTATTAGAGATCAATATATCTTAGATACCTCTCCCTCAAACCAAAGAAATGTAAATACCTAAGATCTCAATTAAAAGTCTCTACTTGGCTGGAGGTGGAGCTCAGTGATGCAGTGCATACTTAGTATGTGCAAGGTTCAGTCTGTGGTATAAGGAAAGTAATAAAAGGCTACAGCAGCTGTTTTAGAGACAGTACTTTATGTTCTCAGTTTGCCACTTCATGGGTGGACGTCCAGCTAGCTGTTCCTGTAGGCCTTGTGCTTCTGCTGTTTGCCTTCATCTTTTGCAGAAGACAATCCCTGGCTTTTGGGTCTGGAGCAGCCAGTTAGAATTTTCTTAAAGCATTGCCTACAAGTTGTAGTTACCGAAGAAATAATGGTTTGGACTGCTGTTTGTTACAGCG
Source organism: Octodon degus (assembly GCF_000260255.1). Taxonomy (NCBI): domain Eukaryota; kingdom Metazoa; phylum Chordata; class Mammalia; order Rodentia; family Octodontidae; genus Octodon; species Octodon degus. The sequence continues at coordinate 32,132,434 of NW_004524579.1, read as the reverse complement.
GTGTGTATGACAAATACCTGTAGCTACTACAAGTGCTTCATAGAAATCCATTGTTATGACAGGAGGTGGAGACTCAGTGTGAATAAGAAGTTAGCAGTTACCAGTTGACATTTCAGCTTTCTTTGCATATGGTAATAGTAAAATTTGACTTTTTTCCTTCATTGCTAATTTAGATTATTAGACGAATATGAGACCTATTTAGTAATACATTTGTTTTTTAAAATTAATAAATGTAGGAAATTTAAAATTATTTTTAAACCATGTTACACTGCAAATCTAGATCATAAACTTACACAATCACATTTTATCAGAATAGCCTTTTATTACTTTCCTTATACTGCAGACTGAACCTTGCACATACTAAGTATGCGCTGCATCACTGAGCTCCACCTCCAGCCAAGTAGAGACTTTTAATTGAGATCTTAGGTATTTACATTTCTTTGGTTTGAGGGAGAGGTATCTAAGATATATTGATCTCTAATAAGTTTTGTTCTATAGGGAATATGAGGTGCTTGTAGGTTTTCAGATACAGTGGATAAATGACATTTTAACTGCTACATGAGGGTTTGATTACAGGTTTAATTTGTGAAATTTGCCAAATGATTCCCCTCAAAATGACCTCGTATTTTGTCTTTAAGCCACATGCTGAGACTATTCTTCAGTAAAAATTGCTGCCTGAATATTTTCATATTCTTGAACATTATAGTCAATTAAAAAAAAGCTCAGCTTTTTATTGAACTAAATAGATCTTTTGAGGGAAATCTTAGAATTGTTCTGTGGAAAGACTTTCACTGTTGAGGTTTTATCTCAAAGTTTGTCAGAAAATTTACTACTAACCTGATTGTATAAGATCACTATTTAGCCTAACTCAAATTTTAATGGACATAATATTTTATACAAACTTTTCATATTAGTTTGGTTCACTTAGTAATACTTCACTCTTACGTGGGTTTACAGACTAACCATGAAAATATTTTCCAATTTAGTTTTAAAATTTCACATAGTGGGGTCTGGGGAGATGACTCAGTAGAATAAGTGCTTCCCTGGCAAGCGCAAGGGCTTGAGTTTAGTCCCCAGTTCCACAAAAAAATAAAACAAAATTTCACGTAGTATACTTTTAAAGTAAGTATAGGACTTATTCCATTATGTCTGTAAATGAAGACTGCAATCTTTTTTGTTCAATTGATAAGGTTCCTTGTTATTAGCAAATTACCTTTTTAAGTACTACTTCATAATTAATATTTAAAGGTTTCAGAAAGGGGCATTGTAACTTCTCGTTATTGAATTCCATCAGGGAAATGTATAGAAATTGCAATGAAAGAGAATTGCGTGTTATAGTAGCTTTTTAAATTTTATTTATTTATTTATTTTGAGATAGGGTTATTTCTGTGTAGTCCAGGCTGACCTTGAGCTCACTTTATAACATAGGCTGGCCTTACACTCTAGATTCTTAAACCTTTGCCTCCTGAGTGTTAAGGTTAGGTTAAGTCATTTCACCACATCTGGTTTAGATATTTTAAAGTTGAATTGGAGAACAATAAGAAGCTGCCTAGGGGAGATGACATTTTTAGTTGGGTGTGTAGGATTTAATAGCTCTTTGACAGGCAAGATGCTGCTTGTATTCATCCTTTTGTCTGGAAAGACGTGGCTAGAAAAGTCATAGGTATGTGGCATATTTTGATGACTGTTAGTTTAGAATTCAGGGTACCAATGCTGGTGGGAAAAAATCAGAAAAATATATGTAAGCTTAGTTTTTGATGTCTTATTAAGGAGGTAAAGCTGTCTGTGTGGAGGAGCCTCTGAATAACTTGTCTCCCTGTTTCCCTTACTCCCTCCATCCCTCCCCTCCTCCCTCCCTCCCCTCCTCCCTCCCTCCCTTGCTGTTTTTACTTTTTGAGATAGCATTTTACTAAGTCAGCCAGGTTGGGCTTAAACTTGACATCCTCTTGTGTAGCTGGTGTTATAGGCATATGCCTTTGTGCCTGCAAACATTTAGAATTTGAATTTGGTACTGGCTATGTGGCTAAGAGATGGGAATACTGAAGGACTGATGTGGTTATCTAGCTTGGAGGATTAGGTATTAAGTAGGTAGTGATGCCACTAACACAGCTGGGGTTTGGGGGTGGGAGTATATATTGGGCAGATGATTCAAGTTTTGAACTGTTTTGTGCCCTTGAGCATATTTGGAAATGGAGGTTGAATTGGAGTTGAGTTTTGCTATATGTGATCCTATAGTCTTTTCCTTGGTGTGTTCTGGTTATTGTCTGTCTGCTTTGTTTTATTTTATTAGATTCTGGTTGTTATATTTTGTTATCGTAATCTGTTGGCTGAATTTTATATACCTTGAATTCTCTGTTAAGAATACAAAAATCATCTGATTGTGGGAAAAGAAGTTGGGGAGGTCTGCGTTTATTTTAACATTTTTAATGGCAGAATACAGTAGAACACGATGAGTGCCATTTGTTGGATAAAATTTGATCCAGAGAAATTGTTTTATTATTACCAAGGAACACTTTGTTGTTGCTTCACCAGAGTAATTCCTTTTGCTTTTTGAGTTACTTTTCTCTTAACAGTTAATACATGGGTAGGTTCTACATATGACATGCTGGCTTCTTTGAGTTTTCTAGAGTTCTCCCAATTTTATTCTGGTGACATCACACTGATGTTAGCAGTTCTAGTATACTTAGCCTAGAAAATTTACAAGGCCTTAGGGACATTCTTACAAAATTTTTTTCTTATAGATTAGTGCTACATAGAAAATATATCTTAGAAAAAAATTAGTCCTCTGTATAATTCTGGCACTTCTATAGTTTTCCACCTTTGGCAATATTTCTGAAAAGAAGTAAATTCTTGGTCTACTTTTATAATAAAACTCTACATCATATAAGCAGGTTTGTAAATGTTTGCCTTTTTTCTTTATCTCAATAAGTATAGTAGGGAGCATTTAAATGTCAACATTTGGAAATTTCTTCTATAACAAATGTTATCATCCCAAATTACATTATAGAATTCTAAATGTTTGTTTTTAATAACAGTTATTAACCTCAGAATTTGTGATTCTTTCTGATTACTGTTGTCATTTTACATGTGTAATGTAGGGGGTAAAAACCCCAGCATTTTGCAAAGTCACTTTGGAAAGAATACTTGTAAGGTTGAAAACACTTGGAGTGAGCATCCTGAGCTCTGTGTGCAGTTTGTGTTTGAACTCTTTAGCAGTTGCAGCGTGAGCAATAGGAAAATCTGTAGCAACATCTGTTATGTGCTGCAGTGGTGTACCCAGGGTGGTGTTTTATTAGATGACAGATTATTTTTTATTGCAGGGAATCTGTGAATTTCTCTTAAAACTTTAACATTTCTTTAAAAATCATGTAAAATTATAAAGTAACATTTGAGGAATAAATGAAGTCATTAAGAGAACAGGTTTATGTAGAGAGATTTAGTATATTATTGCTGTCTTTCATACAATTAACTTTATCTTTCTTCTAGTCCAAGTGGTAAGAAGTTCAGAAGCAAACCTCAGTTGGCAAGGTACCTGGGAAATACTGTTGACCTCAGCAGTTTTGACTTCAGAACTGGAAAGATGATGCCTAGTAAATTACAGAAGAACAAGCAGAGATTTCGGAATGATCCTCTCAATCAAAATAAGGTTGGTTAATTTACTTATAGCATACATAGCATATGTATGCTACTTCAAAAGCTGTCTCATGTTGTAATTATATTACTGAAATTTTGGTTGTACAACTAAATGCCCTTCATCCCATGCAGAACTATTTGAATTCTAAATCTGTTTTCTTATGTTTGGCAATACTTACACAGAGACAGCATAAGTAATATGTGCACATCAGAAAACATTTCAGTATCTTTCTAGGCCAATAGACATTGTACTTTTGACCCACTGGATCTTTTACAGAACATTTGTGAGTATTCATTCACTTAAAAAAATAGTTCCTGTTACCTAAAAAGAGGCAAAATTTTGATGTAGCAGGAATCTTTTCCTATAGCTTAAATTTACCTGTAGTAATTTTCAGGATTAGAAGTTGAGTAGGAGCTGTTGTTATTTTGATTTTCTGATACTGGTGAAGATGTCGACTCTCAGTATAATATTCTCATCTTTATACTGTGATTGGAGATTTTTTCACTATTCTCCCCCTCCCCTGCAGTATGTAGTTGTATCTCCAATTCTTTTTTAAATTTTGAGATACTGTAAAGCTTAGTTTTTCAATTGCCTAGGCTAGACTCCTGCCTCAGCCTCCCAGAGTGCCAGGATTATAGACATATGCCACTATGCCCAGCTTCCATTAACTTCTAATTTTATTGGGCTGTTGGGTTGGCAGTTTATCACATATCACTTTAAACGCTTCTCATTTGAATTATGATGCCATTTAATTGCATTAAAATACCCAATACCTTTAGAAAGCACCCTTCTTTCCTTCTAAGAACAGCTAAGCTTCTGTAACCCACAAGTGAGTCATTGACTTGCACAGTCCTTTCATGACCGCCAAGAGATTACTTCCATTGGTATGGAACTAGGAGTTGAGGTTGAAGTCATCACTGCAGGTATCTTGAGTCAACTCTTTTAGTAAAGTTCTTCAAATTTTCTTGGGATATGACTTGATATAACTCAGCATGACCTTTGGAAGTACGGTATTTATTTTAGGAGCCTGGAATTAGTTTAGTACAATAGAAAGGACTTTCAGTGGACTCTGGCAGCATGGTTTGGGGAACTGGCTCTGCTACTTATTAGCTGATTTTGTCATAGGAATTTTAGATTGTCAAGTTTTCATTTGTAAAAGTAAGGTAATAATTTTTTTCCCATTAGTGTTATTGTGAAAAGTAAATGGGAATTTATGTCTAGCAAAAGTATTTTTCACTTTCCACTCCTTTACCTTTGCTCCTTCGGTAAGCTGCCGTGTACCTGGGCACTATAAACAGTGTTGCACCTGGGCACTGGTAAACATTGTTGCTGAGAGTCTCTTGTAGGAAACTTTCTGACTTGAGCTGTCTTACTTTTTGCTTTTTCTGAAAGTTGTGGGGCAGTGATGGTGAGTCTTGTAGAACTCTCAGTGATAAGAAACAGTCTGCTGTAGCATGAGTGGCATAGCTTTGCCAGCATTGGTATAGTCTCTAGTTTACACTTGCTTTTATTCACCTTACTAGTTCATTTTACAAAATTAATTTCTGAAAATTTGTGTGGAGGTCAGAAAGCATTATCTGCTCATGTCACAATATAGTATCTTGGCTGGGGAGATAGCTTGGCATAAGTGCCTGACTGGAAAGAGCAAGGTCAGGTTCGATCCCTGGCACCACATGCCACGCTGGCCCTGTCCCAGGGTGTGCTGTGCTTGCCACTGAAACCAGCTTGGTACACGCCTATAATCCAGTACTTGGGAGGGTGAGACAGGAGGATCACCATGAGTCCAAGCTGTGTAGTGAGACCCTGTACAAAATGCATGAAAAAAGCAAAAGAAGGCCAATTGGAAAGGGAAGACTAAATTGCCTTTTGCCTTTGCCCTGTTTCTATGAAATTAGTTTGAGATAATAGTTATAAAGATGTTAAAGAAAGGTAAGAGTGGAGATCTCAGGTTAGTAAAAGTTAGGATTGTGTAAGTGTAAATGGTTTCAAAATTTTTAAGGAAACATCTAGGGTTGTTTTGCTTCTTAAGTGTATAGAGGAAAATTAAGATTTATTTCTAAAACCTTTTCTAAAAACTATCCATAGTGTTCAGATACTTAAGAAGGGGCTCAGATGTTTATGAAATGAATTCTTTCAAATTACTCTATGTTGATGGAACCACAATATTGTTAAAATTAATTAACATTATTTACTATCGCATGAGAGTTACTTCCGGACAGTTTTATTAAATATGAAATACTAATTCATCTTTAGTGTGTGTGCATCTCTCTGCTCTAGCTGCGCTGGACCGCTCATCATCCCGCGCCATGGCATGCACTTTCAAGACTCTGCTTGCTCATGCTGTCTCTGCTTGGAATGCGCTTCCCCCTTCCCTTCCACCCGATGAACTTCTCCTCCTCCTGGTGGCCCAGCTCCATTGTCTTCATCTCTGGGAATCCTGCCCTGCATTCTCCAGGCTGAACCAGTTCCTTTTTGCTTCCCTGGTGCTTTGCTGTTGTATTTGTTACTGCTTGCTGTAGCTAGACTGTGAGCTCCATGAGGGCAGGGACCATGCCTTTTTTTTTTTTAATACGTAGTCCAAAGCCTAGCCACATGGTAGATACTTAATAAATGTTGCTTGGTGTTTATTTAATGTCAGCGTCATTCCTTAACATCATAGTGATAATAAATGTTTACTAAATAAATTAATATATAATACAGTCTTTTGAAAATTGCTTTCATTTTCGTTTTTTCCCTGAACTTTTCTATGTGAATTTTTGGGAGTGTGGTCTTACTTTTGTATCTGATTTTATTTTATTTTTGTTTTGCGGAACCGGGGATTGAACTCAGGCCCTTGTGCTTGCCAGGGAAAGGCTTATTCTGCTGAGCCATCCCTGGCCCTGATTTTATTTTAATTAAGTGATCACAGAGTGGAGTTTTGCATATTTAATAAACTCTTCTGGAGTAACACCAACCTTATATACTGTTATGAAGCACAACATATATTTATGGCCTAACTAAATCATGTCTTTATATTAATAAAGTATAAAGGAAACTAGGCTATTTAAAGTGAGTACTAGAAATTGGAGGTATTGTTTTCTTATGTAAGCATGGTCAACACATTATTAACTGGTGTTTTTGAGGTTTCTTTTTTCCCCTCTCAGTAACTTCTTTTGAAAGAATTAAGAGTTGCAGTCAACAAAATAAACTTTGAAATAGGCTAAATTGTAGCTTGTATTGACTGATTATAAGCTGTGATCTTAATATATCTTCCATCGCAAAGGTGAGTTTATTGGTGATTATTTTAAGATGTGATTATAATGATACTTCTTGAAGATCTTTACAAAGTGGTTTTTAATGGATGAGTGGATAGGGTGCAGTGGGCCTTTTTTGATTACTATTGTTTTTGATCTACTATTGTTTTTCAGTATGTATTCCTACTTGTCTTAAACTTAACCTTAATCTGAAAGTGGGTTCCATTTTAATTGAATTTCATTATGTTTTATTGAATTTATTGACACTAGTGTAATTATTTCAACTTCCATCTTTCCAGCTGACAAAGCAGTAGGATTATTAAGCCAAATTCAGATATGACTGTTCTGTACTATATTCATTCTGTAAAGTTTGTAAATTATATCAGAGGTCACATTGTTAGAAAAGTTGAATTTTGTTTTTAGTTTTAATGTATAAAATTCTAATGTTGGGCTGGCCAGATAATTCGGCAGATTAAAGTGCTTGCTTGGGCAGATGCACGGACTGGGTTCAATCCCTGGCATGCTGTGCTGGTTCCACCCTTGGGGCACGCTGAGACTGGGCATGGTAGCGTGCACCTGTAATCCCAGTACTTGGGAGGTTGGAAACAGGAGGATCACTACAAGTCTGATCTGTGTAGTGAGACCCTGTAGACCTTGTACTTAAATTAAAAAAAAAAAAATTCTAATGTTGAGAACAGAGATATATATGAAATACTAAAAGAATTTTTAACAAAACCAAGCTACCTAAAATTCCCTAAACATATTTTACATTCAGAGTCATATTTTTGTCTTAATTGTAGAGTATCTCCAATTAAATTTTCTTAGAAACAAATATCTTACATCTGTTATTTCTCTAATGATTTGAGTCATAATCCTAAAACTTTAAAACTACTAATACTTCAGAAAGACTGTTATTTTATGACATTTTTCTATCCAAATTTTATATATATATAGTTTTTTTCCCCCCCCAGTTCTGGGGATTGAATCAGGACCTTGCACTTGCCAGGCAGGCATTTATTCTATTGAGCTATCTCCCAGCCCCATTAAATTTTGTATATTTGGGGTTAAAGATCATATATTCAGTAGGGTAACCTGTATGTTAAGTCTACCATTATTCACTTCTCATCTGGTATGTCTTAGCCTCCAAGATGGTGCTAGTGAGGTAATAGAACCTTAAAAGAGATGTGGTTTAGTGGCTTAATGGAAAATATTAGGTCATGGGGCTTCAATCCCACAAATGGATTAATACAGGTTTATAAATTACTGTAGTATTTTGTTAAGTAACAGAAAATTGACGTAAGTCAGTCACTTTTAAGATTGGGCTCAGATATGGGGAGCGCAAGGAAAGCTATCAAGTAAAATAATTTTGATTTCTTAGGTTTTCTATAAGGATCTCACGAATCTCTAAGGATGTAGAATTCTTGTGGTAATGATTTATCATTGGGATTATCCATAGTAGGGACTAACAGAAAAGTGTCACACTGTAGGCGTGCAGATTAACAGAATCTTGAGAATGAGAATGGCTTTCCAGAAAGGTAACATGAGAATCAAAAGAAGGTAGTGTAACTGAAACCTAAGAACATTTTTTTATTAAATGTTACAGACTATGTATCACTGAGGTTTTGAAATTAGAAAGTATCTGGTAACTTTTGTGTAACTGGTTTTGGAAAAGGATTGTAAGGATTAGAAATTGTGTTTTGAAAGTCGGTTCCTGGAGACTGGGGAGATAGCTCAGTGGAATAAGTGCTTGTTTGGCAAGAGCAGAATCCTGAGTTCAATCCTGGTACTGGAACAAAAAAAAAAAAAAAAAAAAAGGGACCAGGGAGATGGCTCAGTGGAATAAGCTCAAGGGCCTGAGTTCAATCCCCGGTTCTGCAAAAAAAAAAAAAAAAAAGTCAGTTTCTACAGAATGAGAATAGAAATGAAATATGCCTGGTGTAAAAAGTCTTTAAAATTTGGATTTAATATTTAGCTGAGTAATGTGGGTAACCTGTAAATAGTAAAAAGGCCCTTCCTTGAAGAATGTCTCACTTTGTGTCATTTTTAGCTCCTGTTTTATAAAAGAAATTGTTGAGAAATGATGTTTGTTTTGGTACATTTTAGAGCCTCTGTGCAGTTACAAACATACATGTGCTTTTTTTTTTTTTTTAACCTGTATCCATGAAAACAATACAGTATTAGGAAGCTTGAACAAGTGGCGGGAGAGAAGTCAATTTTCAGAAGAGAAAGCATGATTAAGAAACTGTACTTTTGATAACATTTTCCTTTAAAGGCCTGAAAGACCAACTTGGAAAATATTAGTAGAGGTTTTCTAACCTGGGCAGCCATACCTATGAAAGATCTCCAGGAACATTTCTTTGAATTGTATGTGATTTTTAGGTGTGTGCATTTTTCTAAAAGATTTTTTAAATCAAATTTCTGGGGAATCTAGCTGAAAAACTTAATAATTGGTGCTTTTAAAGCAATAGAAGGAAGCTAGATGATGACAGAATGTGATTGAGTAAGTTAAGGCTCAGATCACTTGCTTCTGCTCTACTTAGGACTTGGATTATGGATTTTTGGGTTATTGAATTAGTACCTGACTGGATCCCATGGCCAGTTCACCAGCACTGGAGAGTCTTGTTTTTGGGCTATTCTGATTACCGTTGGGTAGGGAATGTAGCAATTGAAAACTACTTCTTGGCCTCTACCTTCTGAGAAGTCTTCTTTCCAAATTTGAGTGCGAAGATACCATTTCTTCCACCTACATTCATAGGCTTACTAGAAAGTAACTGAAATCTTTGCCAGGTGGGCTGGCCAGATAGCAGATTAAAGTGCCTTGCAGGCCAGGGTTTGATCCCTGGGCCTGCCGTGCTGGCCCTGAGTTGGGGCGCACTGAGACAGCAATTGAGACTGGGCCTGGTGGCGCATGCCTGTAATCCCAGCTCTTGGGAGGCATAAACTGGCGGTTCACTATGGGTCCGATCTAATAGTTAGACCCTGAACACCCTGAAGACGCTTCCCTAACATACAGGAAAAAAAAATCTTTGCCAGAGATATTCATGCCCTCATTGTCGTTGTACTCACACCTTGCTGAATTGTCTTACTGTGTTGCCACTGGTTTTTAGTGTGCATGTAGAGGTCAAACAAGGGACTGAAAAAATATCATGAGAAATCTAGCATTTGTAGGTACTGAAAATTTTTCCAAGGGATAACTGCCATTTTTTCTTTTTTTTAAAGTGTGAGCCAGCTTTGAATACAGGTGTTTGTTAATTTGACATCGGATGGACAAAAGTGGAAGGAGAAAAGTAGTTTATTCAGCGAGTTGTCATGGCCTAGCCACATGCCTTTGGAGCTAGAATCCTGATTGTGGATACCCTTTGAAAATTAAATTAGCATTTGCTAATGCTTTTGGTAGGGTATGGTATGACTAGAAGTGAAGACTCAAAGGTGAGCTGATACTAAGATTGAGAGCGCGGTTTCAGATGGAGAGTACTCAGGTACAGAAAAGAGTTGAGGGCCAAATCTTGAGAAAAATCAGTTCCTTAGAAGTTGGGTGAGGTAGGAGTCAGCACAGTAGAGTAGCTAGTAAGTTCACAGATGTGGAAGACTTCAAAAGAGTGGTTGCCAGGGAAAACAAATTTGAGTTTGGCAACATGGATTTTAAAATAATCTCCGGAAAAGTAGTTTTAGTGGGAACAGATGCCAGATTTCATTCGGTTGTAAATTGAGAGGTAAAATTGGTCACTATGAATACTTTACATTTTTGTGAGTAGTGTGGAGAATCATTGGTAGATAAAAGATACTGCTTTGGTTGATTTTTCTGTTCAAGGATTGGAGCTGGAAATGGAAAGTACAGCTAGAAAAGTGGAGATCAAGAAAGCTATGTGTGTTTGCACAGTGAGAAAATAGGATGTGGGTAGGAGACGAAAATGGCAGGCTGAGTAAGTGAGCTTCAGGGAAAGAACTAGTAATTGGAGGGCTTCACTGACATACTGGGATGATGTAGTTATTAGTATTGACAAGCCTCTGGCCCTGTTAGGTAAGTGAGATTGGGTAAAGGATTAGATCAAAAGACTTGTGATGTTGGTGAATTATCGTTTGTGTCTAGGTGTCCCCCTGAGGTTTCATGTGCTCCGAAGTGGGACTTCTGGAAGGTGATTGGATTATGGTGTCTTTAAAGCTGGCAAGGTGGTAGGAAGGGGATTTAGTCATAAGAGGCAGGTGAGGAGGGTGAGTCGGTAGCTTCCTGGCTGCCATGAGGTAAGCGGCTTTCCTTCACAGACCCTCCTGCCATGCCTCTGTGGTGTGGAATCAGCCAACCAGGGACTAAAAACATTGGCTGAAGTATGTTTCTCCTTTACATTGTAAATGGTGGGTGTTGGTCCCAGTGATGAAGAAGAGACTTAAGACAGTGAGTTATCCATGTGAGTACTGAGTTCTCCAGGATTGAGGCCTGTTGGTAGACACAGCTGGCTTTTTTTTCTTACCTGACATTGTCACACTGCTGAGCTTTAGGTTATGTTGTATCCTAATAGTTCAGCACTTTGGTTATTATTATTTGGTTATTACTATTTCCTGATAATAACAGCACTGGTTGACAGTGGTGGCTAAAAACACCATGTGTAGACTGCATTGTTTGCCCATGACACACTTATGTGGGACAGGCCATGTGACTAAGGAATATGCTAGCTGTGTTTATCCATTAGCATAACCTAATGTTAAGCAGTAATAGATGGAACAAGTCTAGGGATTATTTCTCTTACATGGATAGGCTTGAAGCTGATAGTAGTGATGACTATGTTTGGGCTTAAGTAGTTTTGAGGGAGATATTATGGATTATATTAAACATGTGAGTATGTATGTGTATTGTACTGGGGATTGAACCCAGAGCCTTTGTCCTGAGCTAACTTGTTAGATTGTCTAATTGGGCTTGAACTTGTGATCATCCTGCTGCAGCTTCCTGGAGTTTGGTGCACAGTTTAATTAAACTATATTTTACTTAGCTGTTGTAAGGTTAGGACTACTCAGGATAGGGTTATGTTGCACAGGTTCTAACTTGTAATAGCACTCTATACACTGCTTATTCCAAAGGATTTTGAAAGCATATTCAATTTACTTAGTAAGTTCTGGGAATATCCTGTGTTTATGGAGAGGCTATGGAATCAGCTATACGAGGACCAGTGGAAAAAAACATTTCTTATGGAGGGAGTAACCAAGTGATGGAGACCAGAGTCCAATTTAGAATCCCAAACCCATCTGTTTATTGCCAACACTGCAATTAAACCTGAATACTAAAATTTTAGTTAGGAGAAACAACTGATTTTTTTTTTTTTTTTTTTTTTTTTTGCGGTACCAGAGATTGAACTCAGGACCTTGTGCTTGCCAGGCAAGTGCTTACTCTACTGAGCTATCTCCCAGGCCCCACAACTGATAAATCTTTACTTGCATGCCAAAAGAGAGCTGTCTGCTGTGACACATGTTCCATAGATTTGCCACCACTGGAATGACCAATGCTAAATCCCTAATGCAAGAGGCACTTAGTATATTAGGAAATAAAGCCAGGGTGTGTATTTTACTGAGAACAGTTCTAGGTGAGGTTGAAGTAGACAACTAACCTGGGCTTGGCAGTTAGCATATGGAACAGTGTAGAATTCTGATAAGAGCTTTACCTAAGGATCATTTACTTTGCCTACATGTGGAGAATGTGGAAGTGGAGAAAAGGAAGTTGGGCCAGTGAGCAGGCTGTTGTGTATGTCCAGGCAGGGGTGATGGACAGTGTTTAATGAACTAAAATAGTAAGGGTAGGGTGTAGCAAAGGATGTTGTTAGTATTCTTTTGTCCAGAGAACTCATTTTCTCTTATAAATAGCCTTAATAAGTGAAAACAGAATTAAGCTAATACTTAGTTGATAAAAATAATGTTATGAATTGTTGCATCTTTTTTTTGCTAATTTGAGTAGTGTATTTAGCTAAGGATTGGATAAAGTGCTGGAAAGCAAGAAGTAAGTAGAACTTTAGCTGTGTTTACTAGTAGGCTTCTGAGAATAATTCATCCTGTATTGTACTAGTCATTATGGTATTAATGGTTCAGATGTATCCAAAGATGAGAACCATTTAAGTGGGACTGTGTTTAGCTGCCATGTTAGTAATAAAAGCAGATTTGTGGACTTGGTTGTCTATGCTATAGCTTGGCCAAGATTTATTTTGGTTATGTATTTCTGTTGATGATTGAGTTCTAGTTCACAAAATTTTATAGGTCTTGAAGAATAATATCACTTTGTAGACTCCAGTTCTGAGAATAAATTAAGACCTACCAAAACCCATTTGTGTGACTTCTACAATTCTCCTAGCCATGTGTATGTAGTGACATCTTAGCTGTAAAGGAAATAATTCCCTGTATTAGCTACTTTAGTTTGAGAAGGGCTGTTCTAAATATCTTGTTAAAACTTTGGCATCTTTTGTTGTAAGTCCTTTAAGAACCTCATAAATAGGTCTCCAAGAAGTTACATTTTCAAGTAGAGATCTTCAAGTTGTTTTCAACAATTAATTTTAATCTGCTGTTTTATTCACAAGTATAGATTTTTTGTAAATGAGCTCAAAGTGTAGCCCACCCATGTATCATGTTTTAATGTAGTATCATTGAGCTTAAAGTATTTCTCATAATATTAAACTAAGTAGATTTTCTGTATAAATTTATACTTGGCAGATAGGCTTTACGTCTTGGCAAGAACCTATGAAAGCTGCACACCTTCAAATATACTGAAAATGGCTGAAGTTTGTATTTTTAAGTAGCAATTTTTGTATTATATAATTAAGTTAACCTATCATAAGTAGATTAAATTTCAGTAACACATTAATGTGAAAGGAGCAGTTTATCCAGAATTTATGTATCGTAACTAAGCAATAGGATATATCACTTTCTCAAACTGGAGCATGTCTGCTAGGGGTATTTTGTGTATGCAGAACTGTAGAATGTAAATGATAGTAATACACAGACAGTCACTTTTTTGTGGCCAGCTCAGCCCACCCTGGGGGCAGGGCTGGCATGGCCTGTGGTGCTGGGGATCAAACCCTTCTCCCTGCATGCTTGCCTAAGCTTGTCTAATCAGGTGCTTTAGACCACTGAGCTATTTTGCTGGCCCAACCTTATAAGTCACTTTTCTTTGAACACTAAGTAGAGAAATATTTTTACTTTAAACAAGGCTAATTTTTAAAATGTGATGTTTGCATGAATTTTAAAGATAAAATGTGACCTTTGGGGTTGGATAATAGAATATATACAATGTGGAGTTGTTACACAGCTTTCTTTCAAAACAACTGAAAAAAGTAGTACATAAAACATTTATTTAAATCTCTGGTGTTCAGACTGCTGTGTGAAAGTTTGACATGGACAGTTTTCAAATAATTTATTCTAAAATACCACTTAAGATCTATATACAGTACACTTCCTATGAACTTATGATAGAGCTACATGTTACTTTTCTCTTAATTCTCATAATCAAGTCCCCATTTTATAGACAGGCACATTTTTCACTTGTTTGCAATATTACCACTGTACAAAGTGTTCAGTTTTCAATAAAAGTTAAATTGTAATACTGGATTGAGAAAGTGAGTAATTTGTTAGTAGACAATTGTTTTCACATGTACAAGTCTGCCTTCGAAAAATTTAGAGGACTTTATATAGATGCCACCTGGTTACTAAACATTTCTGGTGCTTCAGTGTGTGAGATTTTTAACTCAAAGGGAGTTCAGAGATTCGAGGAACAAAATAAACTCAGTCTGCTCATTGGTGTGAACAAGGTTTTTCACAGCCACATCTATAAAAATGAATTGATCCTAAATCTTGTACTACTCTAGTAATTTGTAATATCTAATCTACAAAGTTATTTTGAAAAAAAAAATAGTTAAAGCCAAACATGGTGGCATATTCCTACGGTCCCAGCTTGGGGAGCTAAGGCAGGTGGATGACTTGAGACCAGATTGGAAGAGTCCTGGATAACATGAGAACTTGTTGCAGAACCAAGAATAACCTTCTGTCAAGCCTCAGAAAATCCCTGAAAACCAACAGAAGACAACATTAAGTTACATACAGAAATATGAACATTTCACTTTTTATAATCATAATTAAAAATTGAAGCAGTTTTTGTTGGTTTGTATACCAGTAACAAGAAACCAGGGGGCCTGGGCCTAGCTCAGTCCTTTAAGTGGCTGCTTCCACAAAGCTGTCAGCCTCAGGTTGCTGGAGTTCTAACCTCACAACTCTTCCCCCTGGCCAAACGTGCCCTGAAGGCATGCGAGGAACAAAAAAAAAAAAAAAACCAAAAAAAAAAAAAAAAAAAAACACAACCAGAAGGAATTTCTTATTTCTAAGCTTTATGGTCACTGAAATTACAAGTATTTTTGTATATTGCAGTTTAAAATAGGAAGCACTGTGGGAATGAAATTTAAAGAAAAATTGAAATTTAAAACTAGTGAAGAGTTTGCTCATATATAAATAAGTGATAGAGAAAATAGGTTCTGTTAGATACATATTAAGGTAATAAAGTGTCAATATTTAAAATACTTCTGGGAGTATTATTAAAATAAGTCGGGGAGAGAGCTTGGTGGTCTAAGTGCCTTCCTGGCAAGCCCAAAGATGCGGATTCGATCCCTGATACCGCATGCCATGCTGGCCCTGCGCCATGCAGCCACCACGACTGAATGTTGTGGCTCACACCTCACACAGGAGGATCACTGTGAGGGAGCTGTGTAGTGAGACCCTGTACCCAATCAATCAATCTTAAAAAAATACTTCTGGTATGTGCAGCCTTTATAATGACATTAAATAAGGTATAAAGTAATACCGATGCCATCTTTAAAATTCAGATAAGGTGTTACATTTTGGAAATTCTCTTAGGGGTGAGAATATAAAAAAATACTTGATAAGTACTGGTTTATGATGGTGTTCTTCAACCATCTCTTTATCAAAGTAAGTTGCTGATTGATCATCCAGTGATGAGACCCACTGGGATAATCCCTTTCATTGTGTTGTCCTCCAAAAGCTCCCTTTTTTATGATAGCTGCATAGTTGATGTTTTTTTCTTGGCCCAGGCCCCTGGAAAATTTGTATTTGTGTAATGATTAGCTTTAATATTAAGATTATGCTTCAGAAAGACATTTTCTCCTTGTCTTTGATTTTGTTATTAAAAATTAATTTTTTGTATATGTTCTTGGTAAATATGTGAAGAGCCATCTTATATGCTTATTAATTTTTTTTTTTTTTTTCTCACGCTGGGGATTAAACCCAGGGTTCTGTGCATGCTAGCATCTTACTACTGAGCTACATCCTGAGCTGGGAAGGAAAAACTTAAGTTATACACTCTTCCTCCACTAGTAGACCTTCACAAAATACTTTTAGCTTAACATACCTATTTTTCTTACATACCTATTGTGAAATTCATTAAGTTCTGATTGAAGGTCCAGCCTGGGTAGTACCAAAAGTTGTCAGATTTTGGAGACTTTTCGTTTTAATATTGCAATGACTATTTGCCAGTTTAACTTTGTAATATAAAAACATTTTTACATTGAAATAGATTTCAAATACATGAACTTTTCATCTAAGTTTATGGCAAATTGTTAATTTTAAAAACACAGGCATGCAACTGGGCATGAATTAACAGTGATTGCCAGTCCTTGGGGGAGAGTGTTAATTTTCTGTTTTTATGACAGCTTCTGGGAAAACCAGTTAGTCCAGCTTTACAGCTTACTCAACTTTGCATGATACTTTCTGGAATTCAAAATTAATCAGTAAAAAATTATTTCTCAAACTTGGAGCTGGTTAAAAGGGAAAAATACTGAAACCTGAATAAGAAACTGCAGCACACTCTTAAATTCAGGTCTCTGATTCGCTGGTAGTGGGAAAAGAACTGTCCCATTAGATGACAAATTAAGTATCTTAAATAGAGAGCTTTTTCTTCTGATTTTTCTTTATTGTACTCAAGCCAGAAGTTGAAGCAGAAACACCACGCTTCCCCAGTGCAGCATTTCTACTGTTCCATACCTCCACTGTTTGTACATTCAGGAGTCCCAGTTTGGAATAATCCCTGCTGCCTCTAGTTATCCTTTGCAATGGTGATAGCTTAGGCTGCTGAACTATCTCCCTGGCCCAGTCATGGCCTATTGTTGCCAAGCCAAGTGCAGTATCTGTTATTTTCAGTGTTAGAGAAAGACTAGCACTGCCTGAAGACCACTTTTTAGATGCTGGCTTAATTACTAATCTATTTTTTAGGCTTGGTCCACTTGCCACCAATCAGCAACTTTTGTAAAACAGGCTCTCCAGGAGTGGCCCCTACACAGCAGCATCAACATCACGAGAGTCCTTAACCGAGGCTAATTCCCAGCCTCCTCCTCCTCAGCTCCACTGAAGTAGAATCTGGAGGAGAGACTCAGTCTAGTGTTTTACCATGTCCTTTGTATGATTCTGATACATGCTTGTTGGGAACCATTGTTTGGTTGGATTGAAGTTGGTGTTACAGTTTTTACCTCCAGATGGTATCAAAGATAAATGCTTATGAAATGTCCTATACCTTTATCAAATATTTTTCCTACATCAAAAGTGTCAGTTGTTTAAGTGACTGCTTAAACAAAGCAATCAGGATGCTGTTGTTCGATCTCCAGATCCTAAAGCCTTACCAGACCTTCTCTGAAGGCATCCTGAGCCAGCCCCCCCCCCAAAAAAAATGTGTCAGTTGTATTTTTGGGTAAATGTGACTTTTTGCGGGGGAGGAGGGGGCCAGAGTCCAAGCACAGAGATTAAATTGGGGTTTCTTTTTTTTTTTTTTTTTTTTATTTCTGGATTAGACATAGGGCCTTTCTGCTATTTCTTTACTCGTAGTGATTTTCTTTTTTTTTTTTGGTAGAACCGGGGATCAAACTCAGGCCCTTGCACTTGCCAGGGAAGCGCTTATTCCACTGAGTCATCTCCCCGACCCTTCTTTTGGTTGTTAAAGTTTAGTGCAAATGAATTTAAAAACAATTCTGTGTTACATTTTGACCTGCCTTACATTTTATTTACTGGTTGGTTAAAACTTGGTCAGTGTGTTATAAGGCTCACTGAGGCTTCAGTTTAAAGTATTTTTTTAAAAATTATGTTTGTGATATAACAAATACAAGTTAATTATGTGTCTAAAACACTTGTGACCTGGATTGTTTTGAATTTGTTTTAGAATGTCTGCCTATATGTAATAAGATATCTCATTTGGGGATGGGACCCATGACTACATAAAATGGTCATATTTTATGTACACCTTTTTCAAATACTCTGAAGGTAATTTTATACAGTATTTTTAGTGAACCTGTCACTTGAGGCCAGATGTGGAACTTAGCAGTTGTGTTGGTGCTCAAAATTTTTTGAATTTTCAGAATATTAGGCATATTGAACCTGTGCCTACTTATTTTATCCCACTTTTCTAAAAAAAAAAAGTTCTGTTTGCTAGAATTAACAATTGTTTGGCAGTCCTAGCCCAGGTCCGGTGAGTGTGCGGAGAGTTTCCTGCTACCCTGCGCCGGCGGGACCAGTCCCAGCCCAGGCACAGCGTGGGCCGGAACC
>NW_004524579.1:32087652-32111075 GCF_000260255.1 Octodon degus | reverse complement strand
TATATGCAGTGTATTATTTGTTGAAACTGTACTTCCGATTTGATTTGAAACTGTCTCATTGCTATATGTTTATCAATAAAACTGTAGAGAAAAAAAAAAAAAACAAACAATTGTTTTATACTAAAAAGGAAATTCATGTGATTAAAAAGGAAATTAACTTAATGTGATTTTATGTAATCCTGACCTCTTGACTGGTGGTTAGGTTAATGCTCAAAAATATTTAATCTCAATATTTTTTATATTTTCAGAGTATAGAAATTATTGCTATCTTGTTTATTGTCCTTAACATTCATTCTTTTTCTAACCCACACATATTTGGTCATATAAAAATCTTTTTTTTTTTTTTTTTTTTTTTTTTGTGGTACTGGGGATTGAACTCAGGACTCTGTGCTTGCCAGGCAAGCTCTTATTACCCTGAGCTATCTCCCTGGCCCCTAAAAATCTTTAGTACTTTGTTTAATTAATTAAAATTTTGTGCAGAGAATTTTCTTACATTTAAAAATACATATTTGTTATGAGCCAAATTTCTTACCTAATGAAGTTTTATTTTTTTAATTTTTTTTTTTTTTTAAATTTAGGACACTCTACAGGGTCTTCAGGGTCTCATTACATAGATCAGAATCATAGTGATTCTCCTGTTTTCAGCCTCCCAAATGCTGGGATTACAGGTGTGCACCACCATGCCCAATCTCAGTTGCCATCTCGGTGAACTCCAGGAGCAGGGCCGACACAGCATGCTGGGGATCTAACCCCGGCCACTGTGCTCTGTCTAAGCAGGCACTTTAGTTCGCTGAGCTATCAGGCCCTATGAAGTGTTTTAAAATGTATTTCTAAAGTATTTAAAATGCTGTGATACTGAGAATTTTGAATAATCTGATTTAAAGTAATATTGAGTTAAATCATTTAATTATGTTTACATATAATACTAATGAAAACACTTGTATTTACAGGGTAAACCAGATTTGAATACAACGTTGCCGATTAGACAAACAGCATCAATTTTCAAACAACCAGTAACCAAAGTTACAAACCATCCTAGTAATAAAGTGAAATCAGACCCACAACGAATGAATGAACAACCACGTCAGGTAAGGATCGAATTCATCCTCCAAATGTATTTTTCAGAAAATTCTGGTACAGTATTTTTTATTAGACAGAGTTCACGTGTATTCTGGTTAAAGTGGAACATATTTGGAAATAAAACTTTTGTGTCATAGACTGTTAACATGAATGCTGGAGAATAATTATAGTAATATAAAATTTAGGTAAAATGTTTTGAGAACATTTAAAAGTTAATTAAAAATGAATAATTAAAATGGACTATAATTTCATACTTTTTGTGTTATACTAATATATATTTGGTTCTGCTAATCACACTCTTCAAAATTATCTTCTTAGGGGTAGTATCTTGTAGAAGGATAAAGCCTGTTTGTTGCTTAGTTAAAAAATATTTTCTTTTTGGAAGCCTTTTTTTTTTGGATTCTGATTTATTTCGTGAAATCTGTCCCACCCCTTTTCGAAAACAGAATTAGATAAACATTATCAATGATAGTTTATTGTCCTCTGACTTTCATTTTTGAATAAATGCAATTTATTTTTCTCTTTCTTTGTTTCAAGCTGAATTTCACCGTAGTCTTTTCTTAGGAGAAAGATATTATCTGAAAGGCCTCCCTACTGCTTAAAATAATGCCATACAGCCAGATGAGGGAGACTTGAAGATGCTACCCTTCCATGTGCTATTGCTTATTCACTCCCTGATTGTGACCAAAAGCTTAGGTGCTTAATGAAGTTCTAGTAACTATTGGGTGAGGGAGCTGAGGGAGAAACAGCTGCGCGTTTTTCCCCTCTCCTGTCTCTGCCTCCTCCCACAGGATTGGAAACACAGGTTTACCTCAGCTTGCTTTCCTGTTCCCCTTCAGATATCTCACTCCACCTTTTCATTTGAATTTGGTTTTCACTAGTCCTTCAAGTGTTTCATCTCCAGACTTCATAAAGGAGTGGGCCAAAACTTTCAGACAGTTGCTCTAGAAGAAACTACTTAAAGAAATTCAGTTCCCACATCCTCTGTAGTGTTTTTTCCTCTTCAGGTGAGCCAGGAAAACAGAAGATATTTGGAGCCACATTGGATCAGCATCTTGCTATAGATGTCTCAAGATTTGAAGTTCTAAACTTGCTTTACTGTTGGTCCCCAAGAGATTCAACAGGGGCCATGTAAGTGTATCACATCCAATATAAAAGATGCGTACCTGCATGTGCCTTTAGGCTCTTACCAGCACGTAGGGTTTCTTTGGGCCATTCAACTTTCTATGTGAGGCTTTTCCCTTCTATTTTACTATGCACTCAGGATAGTCACAAAACTGCTGGTAGTTTTAGCATATTCATTATAGCAGGAAAGGGATTCTGCCATTCTGAACTTTGGCCACCTTGTTAAACCATTCCCTGGCTGTGTTCTTTCTTAGATACTGTCTAAAGTCTTCAACTTCTTGTCCTTTGGCTTTTTGTGGTTTAATAATCATTTCCTCACAAGGATTTTTATTAATTGAAATTTTCTGAAGTATGTAATTGGGTAAAATAGTTTGCATCAAAAATCCTAAAAGATAAAGGTAGAATATAATCTTTAATAACACCATTCCACATTGGAAATTTGATTTGTCTTACTGAGAACAGATAGCATTTAGTAGCTTATCCTCATCTTTTCTTTGCCAAATCATTCTCAGTGTTGTCTGCACACCCAAGTGTTTTGTTTAAAGAACAATTTCTTAGAACATTTTGGGTTATTTTAATTTTGTTTTCTTCACCTAAATCCAGAGGGTTTTTTTTTTTTTTTTTTTTTTTTTTTTTTTTTTAAATAGTAACTATACTGAATATGTAGTTGTCTGTAGAGATACTGGTAACCTGAAATTTAAAAACTGAATAGGACTAGGTGCTGCTTGTTTTTTGGAATGTTGAAGTTTTGAGTTATCCTTCTTCTATTATGGTTTTTGAGATGATTCTAAAGTAAAAACTGTGTGGCACAAAGGTAAAGCCCCTTCCCTTCCCTCTCTCACTGAAAACCTTAATGTCATTTTAACTCAGCTCTTTTGAGGGTTTATTCCTCCTTTTAGCTTGCATAAAACAGGTGTTAAAATTATATAGTAGCTTACTTCTCCTGAAACATGGTCTGTTTTTCACTCTATTCCTACTTAATTTGACAATATTTACTGGATACTTTTGATTAATCATACTGAGACCTTTTAGGGGTCTTTTCCTTTTCATTGTTTTCAACAGTAGAGTTGAGGTAATATTTGACTATTGTGTTAGTTGTAGAATTCCAAACTGTAGGCTGTGCATTTGTCAAATACAGGAGAGATTTAAAGAGACAGTTTTTAAATTAGTATTTTAAAAAGTATGATTTGTAACCTTGACTATTCTAGTTTAGATTTAGGTTTGTTGGCAAAGGACAGATGGTAGTTTTAATTGTATTTTTACATATATAAGGTAGATGACTGCTGCCCAACCATTACTGAGTAGTAGTTGACAGAATACACATGAACAAATATGCTCCTTCCAACTCTGCTGCTCCTCACTTCATTAAACTAAACTATATTGATAATATAAATTGCATATTCAATGTGGTAAAGTTATATTTTATTCAGTAAATGAATTAGACAATAAAGGTTCTGTTCTTTGAAGTTCTTATAGATAACATTTTTTCTTTGACCATATCACATTATTACAGTAAGATATCTAAGTCAGTGGTAATTTTTTAAAGAATGTTGAGGGTTTTTTTTTTTTTTTTTTTTTTTTTTTTATTGAACTCAGGACCCTGCACTTTCCAGGCAAATGCTTCTTCTACTGAGCTGTCTCCCCAACCCTGAGTGTTGAGTTTTAAAGCCTAGAGTTGGGATTATATGTTTGGATTTTAATCTAAGCTCTACCTTCAATAGATTTGAAATGATTAATTTTGGTGAAAAATCTGTCATAAAATTTAGTAATTCTGTTTTATGAAACAAACATTCCATGCTGATATGGCAGGGTAGTATGAATCCTGTAAAATATGTATGAATTTCTAGTGTATTGATTGACTTAATAGCTTTGAAAGTACAAATTAAGGGGCCGAGGAGATGGCTCAGTGGAATAAGTGCTTCCATGGCAAGTGCAAGGCCTGAGTTCAATCCTTGGTTCTGCCAAAAAAAAAAAAAGAAAAAAAAAAAAAAAAGAAAAGAAAAAAAATAGAAGTACAATTTAATGTATGAAAAAAGTTACATTAAATAACTCAGTACAGCATTCAATAGTGATTTCTGCATGTAATTAAAATTGTAAACAATAGAAAAAAGTATAAAGCCTGTTTATGATGGTGAACAAGCTAGGTATTTATATATAGTGTCAACATATTTTGTACAGTTTTTCATTATATTGTAAAGAAACCTGGAATGAGGTGGCAGACAGTCTGCCAACTTATCATGACAAACAGCAATATCACCGAAATGTCTTTTTTAAACCACATGCTTAAAACCTATCCCAAGATCCTTTTTAGTCTTAGTGATTTGTTGGTAAGGGAATCTTTCCTAATTTATGTCTCTCAGTATGTAAAGAACTCACATTTCTAATTCTTACTTCTTTAATAGTGTCATCTTTGATACTTCCAGGTCTCTTGTCTTTTATCCTCACATTGAAGAAATTTCATCTTCTACTTACCACATTTTCATTTTAATTATTAAATTATAGGATGGTAGGTTTTCAGGGTTTTTGATACTTTATGAATATTCCATTTTTTTTTACAATATTCTTTTTTTTTTTTTTTTAAGGCGGAACCGGGGATTGAACTCAAATCCTTGCGTTTGCCTTTCTATCGCTTATCCTACTGAGCCATCTCCCCAGCCCCAATATTCATTTTTTTTGTAGAAGTCAACATGTAAAGCCAGTATAGGAGCACCCGTGAATCTTTAGTTTGTTTTGTTTTTCCTAGTCCTTCTTCCAAGGAATGTTAAACTTTCTTTTGCTCCCTCCCCAAAGTCAGCCCTTTCTTCTAGAATGAATATTTTAATAAAATATATTGGAAGACACTTTCCAGATAAAAGATGTTTTAAAATTATATGCACTTTAAAGATACTGTGTGAAAACTTAAAAATATTTTAATATTTAGTTATAATATAGAAAATTATTATTCATTTCAGGCGTTCTAGTAACATTTAGTTTTTAAACTCTGACAGTTATATCTACTGTAGTCTCATACTATTTTTATGATTAAGAAATACATTAATAAAAAGAAATCAAACATAGAGTGCCATGGCAGAAAAATTGCCTATTTGAGTAGAAAAAAAATAGATGATGTGTGTACGCTAAAGCCTTGCTCTGTATCACACTCCCTAAAGTGCCAAGTAAATGCTCCAGACAGGTGCTATAGATGCTCATAAAGAGGGCACTTACTGTGGCTCGGAGGTTTGGGGCAAACTTCAGAATTGAGATGTATGCTGGACTTTGAAGATTAACTGGGATTTAGGAAAACAAACAGGAGAGAAAGAACATTCCAGCCTTTGCAAAGCTATTACTTGGGAATAAGTAAGAATGGGGAGACAAATTGGGTGGAAGTAAGGATGTTTATGGGAAATAATTGTAACTAAGAGTAGTCATGTGCATGTTTCCTTAAATGCCAGACTTTACAACTTTTTAACATTTTATCTTTTGCTTTTTTTCATAATAAATTTGGAGTAGAAAAAAAACAAGTCATTTGGAATAGATGGTCTTTATCTCAACCTGATAAAAGCCATCTATGATAAATCAATAGCCAACATCATACTAAATGGACAAAAACTAAAGCCTTCACTTTAAAATCAGGAACAAGACAAAGATATCCACTGTCACCCTTCCTATTCAATATAGTTCTGGAAACATTAGCCAGAGCAATTAGAGAAAAGAGAAATAAAAGGCATAATAATTGGAAAGGAATAAGTGAAATTATTATTTGCAGATGACATGATACTGTACATAGAAGACCCAAAGACTCCGTGAGACTTATAGATTTAGAAATCAAATTCAGTAGCATAGCAGGACACAAAGTCAACATTCAAAATTCAGTAGCATTTCTGTACACAGACAACAAACACATGGAGAGAAATTATGGAAACCACACCTTTCACAATAACATCCCCCAAAATGAAATACTTAGGAATCAGTCTAACAAGGGAAGTAAAAAAATTTATACAGTGAAAATTACAGTACTCTGAAAAAAGAGATGGAAGACAATTTCAAAAAATGGAAAGATATCCTTTGCTTCTGGATACGAAGAACCAACATGAAAATGGCCATACTTTCCAAATTGTTATACAGAGTCAGGGCAATCCTGATTAAAATACCATTAGTGTACCTCCCAGACCCAGAGAAAACATTCCTAAAATTCATCTGGAAGCAGAGGAAACTTAACAAAAACAATCCTGGGCAACTAAGGAAAGGCAAGAGACATTAAAACCCCTGTCTTGAAATTATACTATAAACCTACTGTGATAAAATCAGCATGGTACTGGCAAAAAGACCCCCCCCCCAAACCAAAAAACAGACCTAAGGGTCAATGGAACAGATTAGAAGATCCAGACATAACTGTGCACATACTTGACTACCTTATCTTTGACAAAGGGACCAAACATGTTCACTGGAAGAAAGATAGCCTCTTTAATGAATGGTGCTGGAAAACTGGCTTTCTGCATGCTGAAGACTAAAATTCACAGTTTTATGTAATTTGTGTCTATAATTTTTCAGTTAACTGTATTGTATATGATGCCAGCACTTGCATATTGTGCTAGCTTATGATTTACTTAAATATTTCACTATTAGATACAACAGTTCAGTGAGTTTCTTTATGTGTGTAAGTTTCTTTATATATTTTACTATATTTCTTTGGGTTATAGTCCCAGAAATACATACAATTATTATAGATATTTATGATTTTTGATATACACCATCAAACAGATTTCCAAAGAGTTGTATCAGATTAAAAGATCATCAAGTTATATCCATTCGTTTTAGCTTACCTTCTATGTATTGTATATTATCAAAACATTTTTGTAATTGAATATTTTATAAAGGTATTTCATTTTAAATGTATATTTGAATACTTGTAAAATTGAACAGACTGAGACATTCGTGTTTAATTTTATAAATAAGAAATGTTTAGAAGATTTTGAACCAGTATGTGGCTTATTTATTACCCCTTTGAACTGGATTGTGACATCTGTGCTATTGAAACGTTCCCTTTTATCTTCTCAGACACTTTACCCCGTACAATAAGTCAACTACTTTTTATTCTCAGCTTCAAAGAAGGCTGGCTTTTTCCCTAAAGCACTGCAATATTTTAAGGTCTTACCTGTCTCAAAAAACAACAACAACAACAACAACAAAAAAACCCCCTCACTTTAATCCATATTGCTTTTTAAAATTTGTTTTCTTTTCCCTTTGTAGTGCAACATCTTATTATGTGTGTGCACATTTAGTACTTTATCTCTCACTCAGTTTTTATATTTCCTCTTTTTTTTTTTTTTTGAACCGGGGATTGAACTCAGGCCCTTGCATTGCCAAGGAAGTGCTTATTCCACTGAGCCATCTCCCCAGCCCCAGTTTTTATATTTCTGAAGTATAACTTTTATTCTTACGTTACTACTGAAATTGTTCAATCCAGATTAGTGATCATCATGGCTCAATTGACAGGACTATGTTCAGTCCTTAAGTCACTTGAGCTGCTTTTGTATTAGGTACTGTGACTCCTACTACCTCCCTGAAGTACAGCACCATCTTTTCGGGGGTGACATGGTATTTTCTTGGTTTTCTTCATTATTTGTTTTTTTCTCAACTCCTCTGTTAAGTTCTTTGTTCTGTAGATTTTTACATATTTGAGGTTTCCTAGGATATGTTATGCATCCTTTTCTGTTTGCAGCCCTTCCATGGATTTCATTCTTCCTCAAAGCATCAGTTACCCACCTGCGTGTTAATGATTCCCATGCCTGCGTCTTGAGCTTGATGCAGTTCACCTATTAAATTTTCCCTTGGAAATGTTACCAGTGCCCCTCCTTTATTTTTCAGCATCCTGTCGTACCTGCTCTGTTTGCTTTATTTCTGAAAAAGCATCCCTTTTCAATACCTTGTTTGGGCCTAAACCTGAGAATCTTTGAATTTTCTAACTTCTAGTCAGTCAACAAGTCCTATTAACCCTACCTTCTGAATGTTCCTTTGCTCCATCCTTACACATCGTGAGCATCATTTTATTTCCTGTTTCTGTCCTTTCTCCTCTCCATTACTTCTTAATACACAAGAAGTGCTTCTGACATGGAAATCTGGTAGTATTCTGTTGAAAGCCCTTGATGCTTCTGTTGGTTTTAAGATCAAGTGAGAACACCTTAGGATGACTTACCAAGAAGACCTTCTTTATTTCTGTGCTTTCCTGACTGGCCTCACTTAATTTGTAATATTTGTACCAGTATGTGTATCACCTATTGATTTTCATCAAAGTACTCCCCCTTACAATGAACACATTTATCCAATCATTCTTGTCACTTCCTAAAACAATACTGGCAACTCTCTTTCATCACTTTAGTTGTACTGTTGTGCTTTTTATTTTTATTTTTTATTTAGTACAGAGACTACAGGGTCTCACTACACAACTCGGACTTGTAATGATCCTGTTTTCAGCCTCCCAAGTGCTGGGATTATGGGCATGCACCACCACACCCCATCTCAATTGCTGTCTCAGCATGCCCCCGGGGTGGGGCTAGCACTGCATGCTGGGGATCAAACCTGGTCCCAACGTCTGTCTAAGCAGGCACTTTAGTCTGCTGAGCTATCTGGCTGGCTCATGTTGTACTTGTCTTGATTTCCTTAATCAGTTCATAATTTTCACAGTCATTTTGTTGGGAAAAGCCAGAAATTGCATGATGCTAGGTACAATGAATATGATGGATGAGGACACATCATAATGATGTTTTACAATCCTTTCTTCTTGCTGTGCTTAGCTGCATTTATTATATTTTTGATTATACCTCCTAAGAACACTCACCAAAGAGGATTTACAGAACTGCTTCAAAAAGTAGCAATAATGATGGGATAAGTATTCCCAAAGTAACCAGGAGTATTTTGAGGGCGATTTGTAGTAATGTGTCTATTATTGCAATATGTTTTTAAAAATTTAAATATTCATGTATTTTGATTACATCTTCTATATTGTTGGATACATTATAAATATTATGTAAGCAAAGAAGTGAGACCTGCATTCTGCCCTATGGAACTTTCAATCTTATAAGGAGGGTAGATACTGAACAGATGATTCTGAGTATACTGACAAGTGATAAATACATGAAAAGAGAATAAACATAATTATGTCCCTATATGAACTTCTATACCCATAAAAAATACTACAACCTTTCTATGGGAATAGCACATGAAGGAGACACTGTGAATGAGTCCATGGTCAATGACAATGATGTAAGATAATTGTACTTTTTAGGTATTTGAGAAGAGTAGTTAGAAAGCATTCATGGCAAAATTGAGACAACCGCAGCAAAGGTTTACTGCTACTTCATCTTCAACAGCCCTGACTTTTGTTTTCTACTCCATTCCTCTGTCCTCTTTAGTCCAAGTCATTATTGTTTGCTTCAACAAGAGATTGCAGTGTAAATATGCAGCCACATAAATCAGTGTTTGCTCTGCATCATGATTTTCTGGTCATTATTTAGCCCTTTCCATCTAGGACGCCATGACAAAACAAGGGGTTTTTCGTATTTAACCTTTATGTTTGTAGGCCATGGTCTAAGTCATATTTTCTAACCATAACTAGAGAACTGAAATGCTATATTTTGTTGATTTGAAATAGAGGAATTTTAAATCTAAATAGTGAATGCTTTCTGGGCAGAAACATCGTCCTTCATCTGGATAGCTTTAAGCTGTTGTTTGGCAGATTTAACTTTTTTAAGTCAGTGAAAATAAACTACTTTCTGGATTTTGCTTTAGTCTACAAGTATGTGGCAAAATCCTATTATTAATGAATTAATTTAATAGACTTGGGAATTGAATGCAGGACCTGGCTAGGCAAGCTCTCTGCCACTGAGCTGTATTTCCAGCTCCTATTCTTTATTGTATTAAATTTAGTAAATGTGTCTTAAAAATAAGATAGTCTTTGAATTTATGTAATCGGAACAAAAAAAATTCTGAACAACTTGATAAAATTTTTATTTTCAAAGACTTTTCTTATATATTTTTTTGATAGCTTGTAATAGATATGACAGGTACTAGTACTTCTAGTTCACTGGTGAAAACATACTCAAGAGGCTAGATGATTTGCCTAATATAACAAATTATTTAAATGGCTGAGCCAGGACCAGAGCACTTAGCTGCGAGGCCAGAACTCCATCATGCTGTGTGTAGCCCCTTGGTTGAGCCACAGATTCTTCCCACAGATAGGTGAGTGCAAGCTATGACTTAATGTCTGCGCTGTGTTGCTAGATGCTGAGTTGGCAAGTGTGTTAGCCTGATGTTCTTCACAGTTGTGAAAAATGTGCAGAGTAAAACTCAATAATGTTTTTAGAGTAACTTCACTTTTTCTATTTTATAGAAAACTAATACTTTTGTTACATACTTTAAAAGATATATCACATCTTTTGCTTTTAAACATTTTTGATTCAAAAGGAAAAAAATGCTTATAATCATTTTTCTTTGCTAATTACTATTAGGTGTTCTGCTTTGTGGCTTAACAGTAGTGGAAACTGCCAGCGTATCCAGAAAACCACCATAAAAAGCGAAGTCCTCTTATGAGTCGGTATTGGGTGTGGTAACCTTGGGCAAGGTCAGAGTTAATGTAGCAGTTGGGTCAGAGTCTGAATTAGAAAGGAAGGAATGGGGAGTAAAGAAGTGAGACCAGTCTTTCCTCTTGTAGGAGGGAGATAGACATGGTTTGAGACAGAAACACCATGAATTGAGGTTGTCCTATTTAGTGTACTTGTCGTTTCAAGGGAAGAAGCCCAAGAAAGGAAGGGGAAAGATGGGACTGTGACAAAAGTTGGACAAAATGATAAGACAAGCTCAGGAGGAGGAAGAGATTAAGAATATGGGGAAGGGGACAACCTCAAGGCAGCAGGATTATTATTTCTTTGAGGGAAGGTGACACCTGAGGTGGAGGGAGGACATTCATAGGACTTCTGATTGGTGTTTCTAGGCTGATCCTGCGGTAGAGACCTCCTAAAATCTGTACAGTTGGACATTTTCTAGATGCTGAACCCTTGCCTCCTCTGTAATAGACACTTTGTAACATAATGGGTGTAATAGAAAATCCATGCATCAGATATTCAGCCGTAAGGAGTGTCTGAATTATTAACAGTACTTATTGTTTATCGTCTGTCAGAAAATACATTGCATTTCAACTTTTAAGATAAATGTTTCTCCCAATTCTGCTTTTTTCTGCTCTCTGATTGACTGGTGCACCTCACCATCTACTCCCTGATTCCATAGTTGTCATTGAACAGAGAGGCACCCAATGTGGGCTAATCTCACAAAATCCAGAAATGAGGAGCCCAGGATAGGGTCTCTCCGAAGCAGAGAGAACAGCATCCTGCAGTGTTGGCGTACGCCCCAGAGGGCTGTCCCCACTGCTTCTCTCTGAGATCTGGGCCTCTGTCCCACCTTTCCATGTCTGTCTCTCTCTGGATCAGCATTTCTTTTTTATTTTGCGGAACTGGGGATTGAACTCAGGCCCTTGAGCTTGCCAGGCAAGCACTTATTCCACTGAGCCATCTCCCTGGCCCCCTGGACCACCATTTCTTAATCTGAACCAACTTTACTTTATATTTGACAATGTCCAGAGACATTTTTAGTTGTTACCACTGGGAGGTGCCATTGGCATTTAATAAGTGCAGCTCAAAGATGCTGCAAACTACTGACTCAAGATGCCAGTAAGCCAGGAAAGAGATACCTTTGGAAGTGGTTAGGGCATTGTTTTTTCCTTCTTAATTTGTGGCAGCACAGAGATGCAGTCTGTAGTCCTCGATTCTCTCCTACTCTATTCTTGAAACAAACTCAGAGTACTTTTGAGGTTTTTCTGAGCTTTACTATCATCACAACATGAGAACAGATAGACTAAAAATAACAAGAAAATTATAGTTTGGCAAATCTTAATTAAAAGCTGCCCACTTTATCCACTGGACTTGAACTAGAACAAACTTCTGGTGTTCTTCAATCCATTCTTCCAGAGATGGTTTTTCTGTCCTCAGAGCTTCTCTCCTTTCAGCCTCACCACCCAGCTGTGCAAAGCCTTGAGGCTCTTCCCAGTAAGAAATGGCAGGGAGGAAAATTCCTTGTGTTCTTTTAATGAGCATTTAGGAGAGGGTTCCCTTTGTTCCAGCCAGGACTAGTTTGTGTTGCTTTCCTTGTTGAGGAAATTCACAGGATGAGATTATATTACATCATTTTCCTAAGGTCTGCTGCTCAGCCCAGGGGCTCCTTTATTCTTTCTCTTACCTTTGCCCTATTCCACCATCACCTGGCAGGCACTTACATGACCTTCTCAGTTACAGTAGGCCTGGTTCTTTGAAGAACCCCTCAATTAGAAGGTTTCCATGCTTGGTTTAACTTCTGTTGTCTCTTGAAATTCTTAATACAACTTGAATAAAGAACCTCACAGTCCCCCGTGACCTTGCCTATAGGATGCTATTGTGAGTGTTCTAAAACTCTTCCTCTTTCTTCTCTTTTAAGCACACCACCTATCAGGGTTGGTTAGTAGTATTTTGTTATCCTTACCAAAGTAGAGTAATAGGAATCTCCAGCTGAGAGAGAGGAGCAGATTCATATGCATGTACTCTGACTTTTCAGTTGCTAGTGTCTTTCAGAGTTTTTTGTTTATATTTACTAATTTTACTAAAGTGACTACTTATTTATTTGTTGTATTGTATGATCCATAGTGTGCTACAACATGTAGAAATCTGTAAAAATAGAATTCTGTATCGGGTATGTTCAGATGTTTATAAATTGTCCACATTTGATTTCTATAATGCTTTGATATTACTTTATTTTCCAGTTCTGTAGAGTAGGAAACTATATAGAGTTTAAGTTAGCTGTTCATAAAGCTAGTGATAAAGTAGGAATCTAAATGTTGGTTTCTGCCAGTTTGTGACCATGGCATGGCACCAAAGCTTGGATGATTGACTTGGAGTCAGTGTCCAATCCATGCACCAAGAGGCCTAGAGGGGCTACAGTCAGTGCCGAGACTCCTCAGTTTGAGAAAGTTTCAAACAACAGCTCTGAAGTGAAGCCTGTTGATAGAATCAAGAAGCAAGAATCAAAGAAAGAAGAAAGGGCAGAGAATCCTGTGAGGGAAAAACATAGGACCTGAGGAAGGGCTGGTAAATGACTTGACTGAATTAAATGAGAGAGGGGTAAGGGGAAAATGGCTTGAACATTCCCTTCTTAAGGCAATGCATTTTGATCCTACTATGACTTGTGGCCCAGTAGACTGCCTTTAAATGTTTAATCATGTATTCTGGGAGGTTTTAAGCTTGTGACTTGAAAAGCCCCTTATCTCTGCATATCCATCTCATACATACTGCTGGCCAGTGCCCCTACATAGATTGGTCTGAATTTAAGGCCCAGTCTCATTCACTGTCACTCAGAAATTAGAAATTCTTATCTGTAGAGTTGACTCTCAAGTTGAGGTCATGATTAAACATGAAAGATTGGCATCTTTATTCCTGGTGAGTTTTTAAACTACTAAACAGATACATCAATGCTTTTTTAAATGGAATGTAATGGTGGCTGAAAGTAGTGTTGGTATAATGGGTACAGATGATTCACAGAGTGGTCATGGCAACTAATGTTACTGCAACTTACAGCAGTACTCAAAGCCTTCAGTAACATAGACTTAGTAAATCAGTCCTTTCACCCTCATCTTATGAAGCACTTTTCACACATATTGTTATTGTCATTTATCTAGAAGTATTTTCTTAGAGATCTCAATCTTTAATTTTCATCTACTGAATGAAATTTTGGCATGCTGTGCAGTTGACATTTTCATTGGGAGCTAAGAAATGTAACTTGTAGAAAATATATATAAAACCATTTTGGAGGGTTTAGCCTATGAATTACCTCCACTTACAGTTTGATATCTCCTTAAAACGCTGTACTAGTTTTAGCTGAATATATCACCAGCCTCGCCTCTTACTCTGCAACAGGAGAAGGCAGGCATCAGGCACCCGTTATCTAGGATTGCCAAGTTATGCAATATTTATTACTTAGTGACAAAGTTAGGGTTTGAACACAGCTTCCTGAAATAGTTATACTTATCCTGAAGTGCATTAACAATAACTTCATAGTTTCTTAGCATGTATCGATCTGTCAAGAGCCTTTGATTTGATAGCAGCAGGACTGTTTAATCATCTAGCAGCTCCACCAACTAGTTGTGTAACCCTTAAGTTACTTAGCCTCTCCAGGCTTCAATTTCTTTCCCTGTAATAGGAATAATAATTACTTTTCCAAACTGCTGTAGGAAAAAGTAACTGAATTCCTGTACCTAAATCACTTAGCACTGTAACAGG
Source organism: Octodon degus (assembly GCF_000260255.1). Classification (NCBI taxonomy): domain Eukaryota; kingdom Metazoa; phylum Chordata; class Mammalia; order Rodentia; family Octodontidae; genus Octodon; species Octodon degus. The sequence goes on along the minus strand of NW_004524579.1, from coordinate 32,096,535 downwards.
CCTGTGAGGCAAAAAAAGGCATGGTGGCTAAAGAATAGTTCCTTTTACCTCCCTTCCTCCTGTGTCTTCAGGATAGTTTATGCAGAGTCTAGTCTCACTGGCAGAACCAAACATTGGATAAGTTCTTTCTCTACACTTGAACAATTACATAGTCTTTTAAATAACCTCAATACGTGTCCTTCAGCATTGAAATTATAGTAAAACATATTTCACCCTCCAGTTTTCTTCAAGCAAGAGATCAAATAATATTTTTTAGTCATCTGGCATAGTTAAGATTAAAACTTGGAGAGGTTGGTGATTACCGTTTAATGGTTCTTTCTATCCCACTGCCAGTTTCTCACCCCAAAACAAACAAGGCACTTACACCAGCATCAGAGTAACTCAACGTGCTTATAAAGAAATAAAGCTAGCTACTTAATCCTAGACCTATGGGACTGACTTCCTGAGAATGAAGCTTCAGAATATACATTTAAAATAAGCCACTTTGTTTACTGTTCTATATAAAATCATTAGAGACACTGGCCTTTGCTTACGCTCCTTTCTTGGCTAGAGAGTTTTTCCTCTTCTGTATGCATATGGCATGGTCTTACATATCTTTTAAAGAGTTGTTTCTTTCTAAAAACCTTCCTAGAGTCCCCCAATTTAAGGTTCACTTTGAACCTTTATTATTGCAACCTGCCTTATAGAGTTCAGTTTGCTTTTTGCCAAACAGCAAGTTTCTCTCGGGCAACAGCTGTCTGTTATGCTAACAACCATCTCCAAGTGCCCAGCAAAATAGTTTGCATGTAGTGGGCACTAAAAGAACATTTACTGAATTTGGGTTGATCTTCTAATTACTTTTTCATTATAAACCATTTTCTTCTCACTTCTCCAAAGAGGATAAATGCATTTGGAATACATGTTAATAAAGTTTTTTGTTATTATTAGGGAGGTAGAGGTTAATAATAATAAATATTACCAGCCTCAGTTTAGAACATCAGAATAGGTGCATGTGTGTGCAAATGATTGTGAGGAAGTTGATGGTAGTGTGTGTGTGTGTGGGGGGAGGGGTCCAAGTTTCTTCTTCATCTTCTTGAATATTTTTCATAGGGCCAGTGAACAAATCCCCAAAACCTAAGTTAAATTCACGGCAGTTAAAAGATGAAAATGTTACTGTTGTGTCATGGGTTAGTTTTTCTTTCGGTAAACATTTGCTTGCGCATCTGACCAAAGCAGCAGCTTTTGTCCTCTGGAAAGCTAAGATAGGTAAAGTACATGTAGCTGTGTGTTTTTGGATGTCCTGCAGGACTGAGAGACCTGTGAGGAGAAAAGGTAGGCTGTGAGCTGCAGAAGTAGTTCATAAGTTGCTTTCTCACAAGATGAGTTACCCTCTCTGTGATGCTTTAGGGTGGGACTCTTGTGGTTTTAGATGACTTTTAGTCCCATCATATGTTTTATCCTTAATCAGCTGGTTTGCTAGATAGTGCATGTTGTTGGCAGTGGGAGGCAATGCACATATGAAATCTATATCCAGTAGGAGGGTGACGAAGAGCAGATAGTAAAAGCGCTTAGTGTCTGGTTGCTGGGGATAAGAAAAGGTGTATAATAACAGGACAGTAACACATTCTGAGACCTGCTCCTAATGTTAAATTACAGGAACCCCTTCTGGACCTTGTTGTGGTCTGGAGGAGTCCACATTTGTAATTACAGAGAAAAGTTAATGGAATTCCAGTAAGTAATTCCAATCTACCACTTCCAGTGTAACCCACAGTGAAAATAAAGACACTAAGGTTTATTTGTAGTTGTGGGGACCCAAAGGGGTCCTCAGTCCAGTCAGAACAATGGCTAACCTGAACAATGGCTAGACCAAGGGGCAAACCTGGGTTTTATTAATTTGTGCAAAGGGCAGTGGCTTGGGGATGTGACTGAGAATGGTGGGAAGTACAGAAATGCCATGAGTGGGCTAGAAAGGAGGCAGGCAAGATAGCACCCCTGCGGTGTGCAGAGAAAGAGATACGGAAGGAGTACTCTGTGTAACCCAGTTTGAGGGGGTATCTTGTGTTTTGGGGGTCAGTTCCTCAGCTTTGATATGTAATCCTCATTTCCTGAGATGTCATAGATTCTTTGTCCAGCCTCAGTCTGCTGGCTGGCAGTGTGGCATCGCTAGGCCTAGCTCATGCATACACAGCAGCACCTGGATAGACCTATTTGCATTGCTGAAAGCCAACTGAGGGAGATAAAGAAGTATCCTAGCCAGATCTGAATATATCACTACACAGAAATAGGGCCAGGTTTAGCCAAAATGGAGCCAAACACTGTTCTTTCAAGGAGCACCATCTTGGTGGTCCTCCATATTAAATTATTGGTCTTTTAAGTTTTGTATTTATTGATTACTTCATGTCATACCAGTCAGCAAGATTAAGCCAAGAAAGCCTTTGGATTGGACAGGTAAAATCTAGGAAGCTCTTATACAAGGGACTGTAACTCCCTCCCACCCCAATCCCTGCCTGACTCCTCTGGAGACGCACACAACTTTTCTTCTTTTTTGGCATAGGCATCATTACGTCTTTTCTGCTTCTGAACTCTGGCTGCTGTACTTTTAGCATTGGAGGAACACGTGCAGATTCCATCTGTGTGTATCAGATTGTAGTGGAGGGCTGGTAGATGGCGTGTGGGAGTACTTGATACAATCCAGTCACACAACTGTGTTTCAGTCCAAGATTTATTTTACTAAATTTCCTAATTTTTGTGTTGTTTTTCTTCGTAATGACAAATTTAAAGGTTTAGAATTAAAGAAGATAGGTTCAAAATTACCCTATCTGAAATTGGAGTTTTAGCTGTTAAGTATTACCAGTCATATCTGTCCACAATTTCAATATATACTTATATGTATTTTTTTTTCTTTCTGATCTTGAACTCACTATGTAGATGAAGCTGGCTTTGAACTTGTGATTCTTCTGCCTCAGCCTCTCAAATGCTGGGATTATAAGTGTGCATTACTATCTGTTGGTATCCTCAGGAAATTGCTCCTAATACTTGTACCAAAATCCTCAGATGTACAGATGCTCACGTTTCTTACATAAAATGGTGTATTGTTGGTGTATAATCTATGCACATCGTCTCTTCCACTTTAAATCATATTTAGGTTATTTATAATACTTAAGATAGGCTGGAGAGATAGCTCGGCAGTCTTAAGTGCCTGCCTGGCAAGTGCAAGGACTGGGGTTCAATCCCTGGTACCCCATGCTGTGATGGCCCAGTGCTGTGCTGGCCACTGAAACCGGGCGTGGTGACACATGCTTGTATTCCACGTGCTGGAGAGGCTGAGACAGGAGGATCACTACGAGGCTGAGCTGTGGTGTAAGACCCTGTACCAAATAAATAAACGAATAAACAAACAAGCAAACATTAACAAACACTTAAGACAATATAAATGCTATTCAAGTTTTTATTATACTGTATTATGTAGAGAATAATGACAAGGAATAAAGCTTATCCAGTGTAGTTGCTTAAATCAGTTATATGTAGAACCCACATATACAAACAGATGACTATATGCATGTATATATGTATGTATGTATGCATGATACACACTTACATGTCCATGGGTTTTACATTCATTGACCAGATATTTAACTGTGTTTTGTTTTCTATGGCTATAACATTCAAAACAAAGATATTTCTGTAGCTAAGTGTAAACAGAAAGTCAGCATTTTATGTGGTATTTAGTTATTACATTCATCCAACATCTTTATACACACCATGATTTATATACTCACGCCAGCTTGTTGACCTGTTTATATTGGTCATACTCTACTGATATGTGGGGATAGAATTTGAAGGGGGGTAGAGGAGATGTTTCTGTATACCACAGTCTTTGGAGGACAGTCAAGCATTCTGATATAGGTTCTCCGTGTTAGTATTAAAGTTATCACTATTAAAGTATCACTCTTTTGCCATAGTTATCCATCTCTTCATTTGTCTGGAAGGCAATTTTGTGATATTCTACTTATGTCCAGATGTCAGAACATAAACCCAAGGAGCTATGAGAATAGACTATATTTGCTAAAAGTAAATTCAGTGAACTTTTGCCTACTATATGAGAGGCGCTTTACATAGGTTGCCTTATTTAATCCTCACAGTAATCTGATGGGATAGTCATTGTTCCCTTACTTATAGAAGAACACATTGGAACATCTGAAAAATTTGTAGAACATGTTCAGGGCCACACATTATGTGGGTCCCAATCTAGGCTTTTGGTCTGGTTTTCACGTCTGTCTCATCCTCATGCTGAGTCCAGTGGCTCCCTTTTCAGTTGGTCATACAATGTTTCTGCAGTACCAACTGTGAGCATCCTGGCATTTAGGATTAGAGACAGAAAGACCTGTATAATCTTGTCCTGGAAATCTTTGTCAATAAACATGAAACTGAAGCAAGTTCAAAAAGAAATAAAGCTTGAGTACAGGGACAGTGTCTACCTTCTCCACTTCTACATCCATGGGACAGGTATAGCATATAGTAGGAGCTTAATACATGTATGGCTGATGGATGAGTGAAAATTGGTGAAAGCTAAAGAGGAGAAAGACTAAAGTATAAAATTAGTGTACCATAGAAAAGCATGACTATTGGAGCCAAAATGGTTTGAATAAGCACTTGCGTACCTCAGTAGCCCCCTAAAGCATGAGGCTCCTTTTATTATGCTTACTTTTGCCCAGATCAGTGATCCAGGTTCCTCATAACCAGGAATCCCTGATAACCATGATATCCAGTTTAAAAACTAAGGATGTCCTAAGATGTTTTAGAAAACATGGCTCTTTTTTCTCTTTAAAATATGTTGAAGGGCTAAAATCAGTATCTTAAAAAAAACTCACCCATGTGGTCTTTCCCTACTGATACTGGATAAAGGGGCTACTAAATATTTTTTTTTCTTTTTTTCTGATAAATTTCAACATGAAAATTTCATTACAAATGAATTCTTAAAAAGTCAAATTGTATTTGAGTATCTTATAAAGAACTATTATGTAGTATGTAGCATATAACAACTTATAATACAATGACTAAGTAGATTACATAAAATGACAAAACATTTTTGAGTAATGTCAGTGGAAAGAGTTATGATGTTTTGAAATAATTTGTGTTTGGAATATCATTTAGCTTGTTATAAGGAAAAACTGACAAAATTATAGGAAGCTATTGAAATGATTTAAATTTCATTATTCAACAGCATCGATGCGCTACTTTCTTGTCTCAAGAATGCATCTATTAACAGTGATATTTTGCCTTACAGCTTTTCTGGGAGAAGAGGCTACAAGGACTTAGTGCATCAGATGTAACAGAACAAATTATAAAAACCATGGAACTACCTAAAGGTCTTCAAGGTATTATCTAAGTTTAGTTGAGCAGATATATATCAAGTGCCTTAGTTGGCTCTATAATGATACAAGGCACTGTTAGGTGCTATGGATTTAGATTGATCCCAGGTCTTTACTTTGGTAGAGTCACATGGCTTGCTGGTTGGCATTCCTGTTGTGTTGTAGTAAACTCAGGGCAAATAAGCAAGGGAAACTTGTATGTTGTAGCAATTCTTCCATGTGGTATATGACCTGAGATTTTTTTTTTTTTTCTCTGTAAATATTTTGGCTCTAGATTAGGTTTGCTATCGATTTAACCCATATGTTGTTTTTAGCACTGAGTGCCAATAATCAGGATCTCCCAAACTTCCTGCTTAGAGCAGCATCTAGCTCCAACAATTGTTCTTTATCTTATTTTCTTACTGAAAAAGCAACTAACTGCTTTTCTTCTGCCCATCCTTCCACAAACTGCTGTCTTCAGTAGCACTGGGAACATGCACTTTGGCTCAGCAATAGCCACTGGTGGGATCTAGGGTGGAGAACTCAGTTACCAGTCTACCTGTCAATCATGTGGTAAATTCGAGTCATAAAGAAGCATTGTTTTTCAAGTATTGGAACTTCAGCTTCTAAATCTTGATATATTGTAGATTACTCAAAAATGCTCATATTTCACAGTTAAATTCTTATGCTTTTATATTCTTAGGAATTATTGCTTTAACTAAACAAGTTTAGGACTTTATAAGCGATTCATTTAAATTTTGCTGCGGTATCTCCTGCACGTAGTCAGGGTGTGTAGTTATTCTGCTATCCTGGTATTTTATTAGGCATTTGAAAAAGTTGTTAAAGCTGCAGGTGCAACATGTTTGGACTGAATTCCTAAACAAAGAAGATAAGCATTGAAATAGTAGTAGAAATAATTTTAAAAGTCACCAAGAGAAACTATTCCAAAGAGAAGCAAAGAGTATAAAACACTGGAAATTGCTGGATATGTATGTTAAAGTCATCAAGAGAAGCTATTAATAGGGATGCATAAGTACTGCACCTTTATAAAGGACTTATGCTGTTTAAATAATTGAACTTGCATGAGGACATGTAGCCAGTTTTTCAACAGTTTAAGCTTGTGAAAATGTATTTTAAAGTTTTACTAAAATGTTTAGCTTTTGTGATGATTTATGTTAATTTTCTGTTGTGTAATATCTATTAAGTGGATATTACATTGTCTTTTGCTGATTTGGCTTAGCATAATTTTAAGTAGATGTCAGTTGAACACAACAATACTGCTTATTGTAACTCATGTGAATCTTAGTCTTGCTCAGCACATTTAACATTTTCCTTTAAGTAGTGCTTTTTTTAACTGCAGGAGTTGGTCCAGGTAGCAACGACGAGACCCTTTTATCTGCTGTTGCCAGTGCTTTGCACACAAGCTCTGCACCAATCACAGGACAAGTCTCCGCTGCTGTGGAAAAGAACCCTGCTGTGTGGCTTAACACATCTCAACCCCTCTGCAAAGCTTTCATTGTCACAGATGAAGACATTAGGTAAGCAGTTTAACATGACTTTAAAAGCTTGATTTTGCCTGTGGGCAAACTTTACACTACCCAGTAAGTTCACTGTCCCTTCTAGTGCAGCATAAGTCTGAAATCTCAAAAGATTTAAAATTAGAAACATTTTGAACTCTGACAGGAAGGCACAAGTGAAGCATCCTGTACCACGAAACTTTCTTGCACAAAAGTATCAGAGCTATCATATAAAATTACCCTCATACCTGTGGTATAAGATATATAAATGGGCCAATGAAGTGGAAGACCCAATACTATTATGGACTACTGGACTCTTTTTAGAATATTTTGCTGAGTTTACACACCTATGATATTCAAATAACGGAACTTAACAAAAAAGGGGATACAGATGAATGTCCATTTTGTATCTGTGTATTCAAAATGGTTAGGATAGATATATAGTTACATTCTCTTAATGAATAGAGGGATTTGTTCAAATGGTGTTTGTAAATAGGATATCATGTCCGCATCTTGTACAGCAATTAACCACTGGGAGGAATGTATGCAATGTGTTAATTATTGAAACTGTCCTACCAGTTTGGTTTGAAACTGTCTCATTGCTATTTGTTTCTCAATAAAATTATGGAAAAAAAAGATATATAAATGGGCTTCATGTCCAAGCATACCCCCATTTCTCATTGTGCATGTGCAATGGTTCCAAAATCTGAAAAAAATCAGCAATCCTTTGGTTTCAAGTGGTTCAGATGAATATTCCTCAGTCTGTAAGTGATGACTCCACCAGAACGTTATGGTTTTTTTTAGAGGTTTTCTGAAACCATTGAGGGTGCTATAATCTACTTAATGTAGGAACCAGTTTTAGAAAGTGCGGGCTCATCATGAGCATGTTAAAAGGATGGGCATCAGAACATCGGTTGTGCACACAGCACTCTGCAGTGTGTGTTGCAGTTTGGGTTTCTGAATTTCTGCTGTGGGGACCCCCTTCCACTCAGTCATGTTTTTTGTTATTGCTTCCTTCATTGATTTCTGTACAACTTTCCTCTTAATACAGATGAGAACCATGCTGCTTTAAGCACAGTTGTGTTTTTTCAGTTTAGTTATAATGATGTTTTCTTCACTTCAGTTCAATTTAGAGATTTATCTACCTCTGTTTCACTTTGTTTCAAGTGTTGATTTAAGGAGGCTTAAATCAACGCGCGCGCGCGCGCACACACACACACACACACTAAAGCAAATGAGGAAAGCTAGAGTAAAGAGTACAGCAACAAAGCAGGAGTGAGAGAATATAAGCTGCATCTGTTAACATCTTTTTGTTCTTTTTTTATTTTTTTTCCATAATTTTATTGAGAAATAAATGGCAGTGGGACAGTTTCAAATCAAATTGGTAGGACAGTTCCAATAATTAACACATTGCACACTTCCTAGTGATTATTTGTTATAAAAGATGCAGACATGATATCCTATTTACAAACACTATTAGAACAAATCCCTCTATTCCTTGAATTAAGAGAATGCAGCTATATATTTAGCCTAACCATTTTGGATACACAGATACAAAATGATCATTCATCTATATCCCCTTTTTTTTTTTGTTTAGTTCCATCATTTAAATATTATAGGTGTGTGAACTCAGCAAAATATTCCAAAATAGTCCAGTATTCCATAATAGTATTGGGTCTTCCACATACTTGCCTGGCAATGTCAGAAGTTGTTGACCTGAGTCCCCTACAGCTCAATATAACCGCATGGCTTTTTATTTCCTGTACTTTGTTTTTATACTTTTCTGCTGAATGGTTAAGACCAAGATAAAGCAAGACCTATGTAACAAGAATTGTAGCTATTGGATATGATAAGATCAGTCAAATCCCCTCAGGATTTATCCTGAGACCCTGTACCTCAGATTGTAGATGCTTTGTCAGTGTCAGCCATGTGGATGAATCACGGCCATTGCTTGGCCAATGTGCTCTCTGTGAAAGCCTGAGAGAATGTTTTCTCTCCATGTGACTCTCCTTAGGCACACTCTACATCATCGATCA
>NW_004524579.1:32086128-32087552 GCF_000260255.1 Octodon degus | reverse complement strand
ATGTGCTCTCTGTGAAAGCCTGAGAGAATGTTTTCTCTCCATGTGACTCTCCTTAGGCACACTCTACATCATCGATCACTTTCTTCTTTGGCCCCATAATCTCTTTGATCAGAAAATTAGGGCCACAACTGAGTTACATGTTGTTACAGTACAAGTTCTCATATGTCCTTAATTGACCTTAGAAGGCTAGGGCCAAAATGTTGGCTTTCCTTGCAGCCCTCCTTTTTCTCTAATTTTCGTCTGCAAACGTGGGTTGTTAACCCTCCAGAAGAGAAGCTTATTATTATTACCATATAACCTAGGCTGTTGAGTTTAACCTCACTCTGTCAGAATATCAAACATCTTAGGCATAACATGAAACAGGTATTTTTCATAAAGTATTGATATGTTAAACTTTAAGTCCCTACAGAATGTGACAAAAAAATTAAAAAAATTACACTATATTTAAAAAATAGGAATAAAGAATTATATATGTTTACACATAAGTCCAGAAATCTAACCATATACAACATTGTTGCAGGACAGTCCTGCAACTTTTTGTTCCAAAACTGAGTCACAAATTAGTTTTTTTTCTAGCAGTCATTAAAGGAAAATATCCAACTCAGATTGATAATACCTTAAATATCTAAGCAAAGTCTTGCTCAGGAGAAATAAGCCTATTCTGGATAGTAAAACTTCAGAGAAAAATTCTTGTCTATGATCTATGAACTTCAAGATCATTACTTTATAATGATGTTGATACTGTACTACATTTTCTATAAAGATATGACTGCATGTTTCACAGTTCTTAGCTTCTGACAATAAATCAAAGATTTACTAGAGAATTATTACCAGACAAAACCAGCAGATGGCACTTATGAATCATAAAATTTAAAAATATATTTGTATTTATATGTATTTTTAAAGCTAGAAAAATTGACATAAAAGTATTTCTCAATGTATGAATCTAGCTAAATTTATAATGGGAAAGCGATTTTTTGGTTTTAAAGTAATTCCTTTTACAAAGATATAAGACAGTGCATATGCCTTGATTGCATGGGATTTATGATCGACTTTAGTTTTGAGGAAATTAAAATAGCAAAGTGTAAAATCAAGACAAGGTATTAGCTTGCTGTTGAGATTGTTTTTACCCTTGAGGAAGAAAATTACTTGGGAGACAAATTCTTTTCTGTCTTGAAAGGAATGTGGAATTAGGTGGGATTCCAGCAGGTCATTGTGGATGTTGACTGAAGTTCTCAGTGATACCTTGGGTGCTGGCAGCTTCAACCATAGGTCTCCTGAAAATAAAAGAAAATACCTCGAAGCCAGATCTGTGGATGTTTTCCTTTATTGGTGAATTTGTCAAACAAATTGCTCATTTGTTTGTTTATTTGTTTATTGCTCATTTGATTTGATTTTCTAACAGAAATTCTTTTTTTTTTAAT
>NW_004524579.1:32079266-32086018 GCF_000260255.1 Octodon degus | reverse complement strand
GGCATGTGGTGCTGGGGGATTGAACTGCGGTCCCTGATGCTTTGCCAAGCTTGTTCCAAGTAGGTGCCTTAGACCACTGAGCCATCTCTCCAGCCATCTAACAGAAATTCTTAAGCAAAATTCCTTGCCAAATTAATAATGTTCAAAACAAATGACCACAAAAAAATTATTACCCTTTCTCTCATTGTATAGTCATTATTTTGTTTACATAAAGCTTCCAATTAGAGATCTCAAATATTATTGTATAACTTTTAAAGAATATTTGATAATATTTCATTGATACTTTTGTTTTCTAATACTTTGTAACCGATCTACACACTTTTGCAGCTTAAAACAAGATCCATTATTATCTCACAGTTCAGTAGTTCAGCTGCTGGGTTCTCATAAACCTAATGTCAAAGTTGGCTGGATTACACTTCCTTCTGGAGCTTGGGATTCTTTTTTCAGATCACAAAATTTTTGCAGAATTTATTCCTTGTGGTTGTAGGCTTAAGACCTCTGCCCTTTTTGTTGGCTATGGGATACATGTCACTCTCAGCTTCTAAAGGCTGCCAGTAGTTCCTTGCCACATGTCTTCCTCCATGTGCCCTTACATAATTCTTTCAGGAAGGGGCCACCCCTACTAATTATATTAATCTGGGCTTATTATATTAATCTTTCTTTTGATTAATTCAGGGCCACTCGAATTAATTAGTATAATTATTATTATGATATTAGCAATAATTAGTCATATAATATTAGTAATATAATCATTACGTGCTACCCTTACATATTCACAAATTCCACCCATCCTGAAAGGTAGAATGTATACACAGAGTGGATATGGGAGTAAGACTCTTGGTAACATCTTGAAACTCTGCCTATCACAATGGGAAAATACTTTAATTTCACCTCTCATAAATGTGGGAAGTAATGCTCGAGATAAAATCAGTGGCAGATTTTAAGAATGTAAGATGCATGTCTTCATCCAAAAGTGTCATTTGCTTTATTTCCTCATGTAATTACTCCAGAAGGGCTCTACATATTCTTGTACTGACATTAGGAGGGCAGGACTGCCAGTGAAAATGATGGCCATTTGACAGACTTTGAGTCACTGGGCAGGTGGGAGACTATGTAAGAAGTAAATGTGCTCTTCTTCACCCTGTTCCATTATCACCCTGTTCACCTGTTCCAGATCTGTTCAATTCCATTTTCTTTTAATCTGACAGAGGCTACAAAGCACAGACTGACCCAGTAATCCCCTCCCTGTCTCTGCCTCATTTTTAAAAATCCATTTGAAAAATAGAAGTTTTTTATCTTTTAATTCTTTGTACTGGCTTTTGGAGTTTAATGAAGAAAAGTTTACTAAAGTTTAATAAAGTCTCAGCGTCTGTACAGTATTTGTTATCCTTACTGCCTTGTACATAGTCTTCTGTGGTGCAGACAGATGTGGTCAGGAGGACAGCAAATGTCACTTCCGTAAGGCTGAGCCTCAGGAAGTGAGCACTCAGTGACTGTTGATGGATCCTCTATGACATGGCTCCTCTGCTTTTCTTCTGTGCTAGGTTTGGGCAGTGCTGCATCTGTCTCCCTCAGTTACTGTAGAGTAAGTCACTTCTCCCCCAGTTTTCCTGTGTCTCTTCCTTGTCATTGTTTTGCTCTGTCACCTGCTCTGCATGCATTCTGGCCATCTCTCCTCTGCTCTCTGGGGAGGGCGTAACCTTTCCTCTAGATGAGCTTAACTTTCCCAGCTCTGCCTTTGCCTCTTCGTTTGTCTTTTTTCACCTGGACCTTTACCTACCAGTCTACCGTTTCTCTTGTGTGTCTTCAACTTTTGCCTCCCTACTTGGTTCTGGATATAAATTTTTTCTTCGCTGACTTGGAGAACTAATCTCAGCTTTTGTCTTTACTTTTCAAAGGGGAAAGGTATTGAGCTCCTTTTCTTTTAGATTTTGTTTCCATTTAACATTCAGAGTCTTGTTTATAACTTGGAGTTACTAACTCATTTTTGACTCATCCTTGTAGTCACTAAGACAGACACTTATGTGTGTCCTCAGTCTCCTCAGCTCACCTCAGTTGAGTTGTACTTTGGTCTCTCTGCTCATGTGATCCTAGGACTTTCCTGCTGAACTGTTGCCTGGAGACCTGGATCCCAGAGGGCTGTCCCCTAACATAGCCATGGAACACCGGAGCAAATCCCAGTCTATTTTGCTTCTGCTTGGTGTCTTTCTCAATGCTTTATCAAAAAAGTCACTTTCCCTTTATCTTCCTTATTACTTCCCTCTTGTCCTTGCTTCCAGTTTACTTCTATTTTTCCTTTGTAGGAATAAACCAAATCTTCACATGCTTGAAATTCTTTTTCTTTTTTTGTTGGTGCTGGGCACCAGGCCCCTGTACATACTAGGCAAGTGTTCTAGTAGTAATTTGTATCCCCATCCGTATTAATTAATTAATTACTTAGTTACTATTTTATTTTGAGACTTCTTGTTGAATTGCCCAGCCTATCTTCAAAGTTGGAATGCTCCTGCCTTGGCCTCTTAAGTAGCTAGAATTACAGGTGGGTGCTACAGTACCTGGCCACATAACTTGAAGCTCTTGAAGTTGAGGATGAGGTCATTGAAATGGATGTATTCCTTCTAGAATTCTCTGTGAAACATGGATAACTGCCTGTGCATATCTGTTTTTGGCCAAGGCTAGGCACTACATTTGTTCTGCAAGTATAGAAGCAATTTGACAAGTTTAAGGGGAGTAATTTTATTCAGGAGTTTAATGACTGAAATAAGGATGAACTTTTGAGGCAGCTTCATATTTTCATGATTTGCTAAATCTTTGGTATCTTTTTCTTCTGATTTTGAAAAGGAAACAGGAAGAGCGAGTACAGCAAGTACGTAAGAAATTGGAAGAAGCACTGATGGCAGACATCCTGTCCCGGGCTGCTGATACAGAAGAGATGGATATTGAAATGGACAGTGGCGAGGAAGCCTAAGATTATGATAGGTAACTTAATACTAGGTATAGAGACACTTAGAACATAAGGTGTTTGTGGTATTAGATTTACTTTATGGCCTCTTTGTCAGTGACATATACCCACTCTTCTGAAAAGGTTATGTGTGTGCTCTTTTTTGGCCCCCTCCGTATTTAAGGGCCACAGAAGTTACCGCATCCATTTGTTCTCATTCTGTGAGCACATTCACATGCAGGCAGCCAAAGGATCCTTTAACTCTTCTTTATTCACACAGAGAGAGTCTCTAAGGTATCATTGAAGGAAAGCAGAAGGGCTCTGTTAGATATGAAGGATTTATTCCAGGAGAGTAAAGCAGCTGCCTCCTGAGGTCTGTGGTTCCCTCTTAAGGATTATACTGGGATGATAGGCAAGATCTTTCCTTTTCCTAAGTTCTCTCTACTGGAAGCTTGATGCAAACAGAATAAGAAAGGCATTGTCAAGTATAACACTTAATTTTTCTTTTTTTTTTTTCCATAATTTTATTGAGAAACAAATAGCAATGAGACAGTTTCAAACCAAATTGGTAGGACAGTTTCAATAATTAACACATTGCATACATTCTTCCAGGTGGTTAGTTGCTGTACAAGATGTGGACTTGATATCCTGTTTACAAACACTATTAGAACAAATCCCTCTATTCATAAAGAGAATGCAACTATATATCTATCCTAACCATTTTGAATACACAGATACAAAATGGACATTCATCTGTATCCCCTTTTCTTGTTAAGTTCTGTTATTTGAATATTATAGGTGTGTTAACTCAGCAACATATTCTAAAAGAGTTCAGTAGTCCATAATAATATTGGGTCTTCCGCTTCACTGGCAATGTCAATAATTGTTGACCTGAGTCACCTACAGCTCAACATAACAGCGTGGCTTTACTTCTTATATTTCGTTTTTATACTCTTCTGCTGGATGGTTAAGACCAAGGTAAAGCAGGACCTATGTAACAAGAGTTGTAGCTTTTGGGTCTGATAAGGTCAGTCAAATCCCTTCAGGATTCATCCTGAGATCCTGTACCTCAGATTGTAGAACTTTTGTCAGTGTCAGCCATGTGGATGAGTCACGGCCATTGCTTGGCCAATGTGCTCTCTGTGAAAGCCTGAGAGAATGTTTTCTCTCCATGTGACTCTCCTTAGGTACTCCATGTGACACTCTAGATCATCAATCACTTTCCTCTTTGGCCCCATGATCTCCTTGATCAGAAATTTGGGACACTACTGAGTTACATGACGTTACAATACAGGTTCTCATATGTCCTGAGTCTTAATTGACCTTGGAAGGCTAGGGCCAAAATGTTGGCTTTCCTTGTGGCCCTCCTTTTTCTCTAATTTTGGTCTGCAAACTTAACCTTCCGGAAGAGAAGCTTATTGTTATTACCATACAAGCTAGGCTGTTAAGCTTAACCTCACTATCTGTCTGAATATCAAACATTTTAGGCATAAGATGGAACAGGTACTTTTCATCAAGTATTGATATGTTAAACTTTAAGTCCCTACAGAATATGATGAAAAAACATTTAGAAATTAGAAAATATTTTAAAAATAGGCATAACAAATTATATAATTCTTATGTTTACACATAAGTCCAAAAATCTAACCATATACAACCTTGAAGCAGGACAGTCCCACAATATTCCTTTTCCTGTCTCTTGCCTTCATTCACCACCCCCTTCTTTTTGAACAATCATCTACCCAAGAGACAGCACAGCAGCAACTGGCATGTCAAGACAAGCAGCCCATATTCAGAAGACCAGAATGACCAGCACTCCAAGCATGAAACTACTATTACAGATTACTATCTTCAGTGCAGTTGCTTAGTTCACAGGTGTCAGTATATATAGTTAGTCAGGGTGAGAATCTTTCCAATTAACTGCTAGATTCAAAAATCCTCTGGAGATTCTCAGGATCATTGCCTTGCCCATCTTCTTTGAAAGAATTAACAACTGGGACCTGCTCTTACTGAGAAGTTTTTCACGTCAAAAGAAATTACCAACAAAGTGAAAAGACAACCCACAAATTTGGAAAAAATCATGACAAATAAGTACTCAGACAAAAGTCTGCTCTCTGGAATTTATAAAGAACTAAAAAACACTAGGCCTCCAAAATTTAAAGACCCAGTCCAGAAATGGGCATCTGAGATGAACACACACTTCTCAAAGGATGAAATTAAAGAAGCAAATAAATATATGAAAAAATGCTCCACATCACTAGCCATCCGCGAAATGAAATTAAAACCACATTGAGATATCATCTCACCCCAGAAAGAATGGCTATCATAAAGAAATCACCCAACAACAAATGTTGGAGAGACTGTGGGGAAAAAGGAACCCTTCTCCACTGCTGGTGGGAATGTAGATTAGTGCAACCGCCATAATTTTTCTTAAAAATACAGATTTTGATTTTACTCTTAAAACACACACGAGGCTCACGACTTCTGTTTCTCTGAGTGTCTATATTCTTTAGATGATTACACTTGAATTTTAAAGCTTCAGTATGGCTTCTTGTTCCACAACTTCTACCCCGCATTTTGGCAGGCCTCTCTTGCATTCTGCCCCTCGTAACCTAATTATTGCTTCCCTTTGAAGCCACAATGGAGAGGGAGCAACAGGGAACAGCCAGCATGATGCGAAGGTCTACAAGCCTGGAGAATTGCCTGGAGCCCGCAGAGGCATAGGAGTGAGCAAGGGATGTTCAGGTCAAAGTGGCCCCGCTCAAGCAGCAGCAAAGAGGAACTTGGTCTCTTTAAGGCACAAAGAAAAAGTTGTGGTTTGAATGAGGAGGAGGAATGTCTTGGCAGTACACTTAATCATGCATGCCTTGTGGGTTATAGTTAAAGACTTGGAACTTGATTATTGAAATCAGTGGGAATCTGGAGAGTCAGGAGCATGATCACATATAATGATTTGCGAGATACTTTCAGCTGCTGCAGTTTTGGAACAGGCAAAGCTTAGAAGCCAGGAGGCCAGTTGAGGTGGATTGAGGTAGTCTAGCAAGTGACATTGGTGGCTTTCCAAGATGTTGACAGTTTGTGGGGAGAAAGGAGGCGTTCCTTGAGCTCCATTTGGGGACAGGGTTGTCTTGACAGGTGATTAAGAAGGAAGCTTGAAAGAGTGCAAGGATGAATCAGGTTTCATAGTTGAGCCCCTGGACAGAAAGAAAGAGTTCTTTTTGGTAGAGGAATGGGCTAAGAGAAGGGACCGCGGGAAGGTGAGCTTCACTCTTCAGAATGTCTTCCTTTCCAAGTAACAGATAGAACGGATATCCTGGCATTTATGTATCTGGAGACAGCAGCATGTCACCAAGTTTTCTGACCACATAAAATGGTTTAAGTCCAGTTCAGTCCTGTTATAAGTTTTTATCTTCTCACTAAGGACAGGAAGATACTATGTGGCCACTCTGTCTGTATTTTGTCTTAAGATAGCACAGATGCGTTGCGTTGGGCTTTAATAAGCATCCTTCCTGTGTGTGAACTCTGACAGGCAGAAGCTGATGTGTCTTTTGTCTGAGGCCCAGCTGTGCCGTCCCTGAGTGCAGTGAAGAATCTGCAGCACTACAGCTGTGCTAGCGTCTATCCCATTGTGTCAGCATGTGAGAAGACCTGCCCCTTCTTTTGGAGTTTTTAGTTTCAGATCTTTCTCAGAAACTTTTTTCCTTTACTTTTCCTCCATTTTGTTGTTTTTCAAAATTAATTTTACTGGTACATTTTTTTTAAAGCTTTTTTTTTTTTAAATTTATTTGTGTGTGTGTGTGTGTGTGTGTGTGTG
>NW_004524579.1:32062786-32079166 GCF_000260255.1 Octodon degus | reverse complement strand
GGTGCTGGGGGATTGAACCGCGGTCCCTGTGCTTTGCCACGCTTGTTCTAAGTAGGTGCTTTAGACCACTGAGCCATCTCACCAGCCCCACTGGTACATTTTTGATACATATAATGAATGATCACACATCATGTGGAATTTGTACCTGTGCATAATGTATCTTGATTCTTTCTTCCCCATTCCACCCCTCCCTCTTCAGCCCCTCTTCCTCTCATTAATAAAGCTTTGTTTCCATTTTTTCCCTTCTTTCCTTTCCTCCTCTCCTCTCTTTTGTTTCCCTTCCCATTTGAGTATTTTTTTTTCTACTTCCCAGTATCTGTCACACATTTTGCTCCTTATTTACCCTTTCAATTTCTCACAGCAGAGGAACAATGAAATATTTAAATATGTGTGTCCTGATTTATTTCACTTAAAAGTCTGATCTCAAGTTGCACCCATTTACCTAGAAATATCTGAAGTTTATTCTTTATTCTCCATTATACATAAAAACAACATCTTTATCACATTCATCAGTTGATGGGCATTTGGGCTGCTTCCAAGATTTAGCTATTGTAAAGTAGGCTCTTAGACTTCTCTTGTGAAGTCAGTTTGGGATAATCAGGGCCATCATGTAGTGAAGGGTTAGCTAGCTCTGTGCTTCCTTTGTGGATGACTTGCAGGTTGATAGCTGGACGGCATTCAGATCCCTTACATAAGCGAGTGTCTTAGGCAAGTTGCCTTGCACAAATGCGGATAGTAGTGATTACAAATTTATTAATGTCAAGTGGTAAGAGTTTTAGGCCTTAAAAGTGGCCACTATTTTGGTGTAGGGAAAGATTCCTGCTAGTTTGTCATACTGTAACCTTGAGAATGGCATTGGAATAGGCCAGTAGATTTGTAGATTGTAGAGGATTCACAAGTACTCCTTAGTTACCTGCATTACTTAGCCTAAAATATACATAAAATGCTTAAGAGGAACCATGGCTGCGTGACTTAATTAGATGTTCATTGTCAGGAATACGGCTCACTTCGGTTGGCAGAGAGGGACGTGGCCAACCACATGAGGCTGGTAAGAGATTGCGACTCTTTCAGCCTCTGGTTCTTCAGGTTGTGTCTCTCCATACTACACGCCTTCTTAAGGTTCCTTTATTAGCAAGGTGACCTGCATTTATTTATTTAAATAACAGGTTGAGATTTACTCTGTCACTTAAATTATATAAATGACTAGGTCCTCACAACATTTTAAGAATGATTGCAAGATGGTAACTATAAAAAAAGATGTTAAAATATTTAACTGTGAATGAGATATCATACTAAAGACATACATAGTTCAATTTTCAATTGTACAGTACCATTTCACTTGGAATAAATAAGACTTAAGTGCATATCTATCATTTATAAATGGTCTAGGTGAAATTAATCCTTATGAGGGAAAATCATTGTAAGTAGAAATGTTTTCAAAATACTGTATGTTTGCATTTGGTGATTATGAGCTTTCATTTGTATGACCTTATTGTGCTGATTTAGTTAATTTTAGGTAGAAAAGACTTGGAGAAAGGGATACATATCATTTCCTTGAAAAGTAAATGTATTACAGGCTACCAAAATAGAACATTTGAAACATTAGGGGAATATTTTAAGGATTTATTTGTAAAATACTGTAAATGCGCAATCAAGAGTTAAAGCAGATTCTAAGTGAAATTTAACTTTTTTTTTTTTTTAATTAGTTTTGCTGATCTTTCACTGAAAAATCATTGAATTACTTAAGTTGTTTGTTTTTTCTTGCAGGTCACTTTGGACTGACTTTCCCCAAGAGCAAATTACTAGAAATTGAATAAAAACATTTCCACTGGGTTTTGCCTGTAAGAAAAAAATGTACCCGAGCCCATAGAGCTTTTTAATAATAGCACTAACCAATGCCTTTTTAGATGTATTTTTGATGTATATATCTATTATTAAAAAATGATGTTTATTTTGAGTCCTAGGACCTAAAATTAGTGTTTTGTAATATCAAGAAGGACCTTAAGATGAAGCTGAGCTTTTCATGCAAGGTGCAATCTACTGGAAATGTAGCACTTACATGAAATATTTGTTTCCCCCACAGTTTTAATATAAACAAACCAAGAGTACCAAATAAATTTCCCAATGAAAGATTATTGTGACTTCACTGTATATAAACAGATTTTTATACTTTATTGAAAGGGGACACCTGTACATTCTTCCATCATCACTGTAAAGAAAAATAAATGATTATATTCACAGACTGATTGGAAGTTTTTCTGTTAAAAGAGTACACACAATAAGTAGCCTCTCATTAACATTCCTGACACATATCCAGCTTTGATCCTTGGGCCTTAGGTTTGAAACGGAGGTGGTGGAAGACAATGTATGTGTTCGTGATATGCCTCCAGACGTGCTGAGAATCGAGCTTGCACCAGAAGTTTACATTGTCACCTAGTGGTGTATTTTTTCCCTTGCCTGTGACTAGTATTTCTGACAGATCTATTAAAAGAATAAGGCTTTTTCCTTTCTCTCAGCATGAGTTAGGTACACAGGTACCTGTTAGATGTTACTTGAAGTTCATGTTTTTGCTAAAGCAGTTTTTACTTTCTAAGTAGCTTATTAAGATCATAAGTGCAGTGTTAGACCCTTAGCACAGTGAGAGGCACCTAAGCAGAGCTGCTTAATGAGCCAGATTGTGATTCTGTACTAATCAGTATCCAGCCTCCAAAGTTTTAATTTTTTTTTTCTGTTGAAACTCATAGCCTAACTTTCATTACCACTTCCATTTCTTTCCTTAAGTTAAATTTCCTGACAATCTGATTATTTCAGTTGGCCTTGCTATGTTCATTAATGTTTAAATTGAGATATAATTCAAGGAAGGGGTTGTTATAATCAAATTGAAGCAAACTGAGAAATGGAACAAAAAAGTATGTTCTATAGGAATAGTTTATGTACTTCAAACTTACGATTTCATTTTAAATTAGATTTGACAGAGCTCTTATTATCTTATTAGTATAGCTGTGGGTTCAATCCTTAGCACCACAGTAAGTAAATAAATAAAAATAAAATTAGATCCCCAAGTGATGTGGTGAAGGATGTCATCAATTTTGTGTTACAGTTCTGTACCAGTTCATACATTTTGCTATCAGTGCCTCCAGCTTCTTTTAATTCTCAAAGGAGAAGAGAAGGAGGTTCCCTAAAGCAATATAACTGGCTAAATCTGGATTGCTGTGTTTCCAGACCTGTATTGTTAAACTATGGAAATACTTCTTGGAATTTTTGATTTATATTCAACTTTGAACCCTAGGCCACAGGATGAAAATTACCTTGGAACAGCCCTGCTCTTGGGTGAGCAGGGATCCTCATGGTCTTGGTCTTGGGAAGACTTCAAATGGTTGGTCCATCAATTTCCCAGGTGGGGTGGGTGGGGAGTTAACATCAGTTTCTTTTTAGGAGCAAGTATGACTAATTAGAAGCATAGCCAAAGTATTTTTTCCTCCCTAAAGTCCCTGAGCCTTTATTTGCAGTCAAGCTGGGATAGGTTTACCTTGATGATCATATATTTTTATAATGCAATCCAACCAAGATAGCTGTGCTTTTCTAAACAGATTTGTAAAAGTAAAAACAGTGTACACACTGTAAAACATTTTTTCTTGTATACTTTGCTCAGGTAGAGACAAGATCTGAAAACCATGGTGTTCTACTGGGGACTGTTCTATAAGTCCAGGATGTTCCCAATATACCAACAGCATGTGCAAAATTGAGTTATCATCTCATCCCCACAAACTTACCGCCATCTTGCATTTCCCAACTTGAATAAAAGCAAAGCAGAAGCAGCTGAGGAGTGGTCCCGCATGTCCCTTTTCCCCCTTGGCTGTGACATTTGTCAGTCCTGTGAGAGCTACTGTATTAACTGTACCTTTCACATGTGCACCTCATCCTTTGCCCATCCCATCTGCATGCAAGCCTTCCTTCTCCTCTGGACTCTCAGTGGCCTCCTTTACTTCACATGTTCACTGTCTCTTTCTTTCCTCTTTCGTCTCCTCTGTGTAGGTCATCAGAGTGAGTCAAAATAGGGCATTGTGGTCCAGTCCCTTCCCTGCTCAGAATTCCTCACTAGTAGGAATAGAGTAGCTTAGAGTTAGTTTTAAGAGCAAGCACTTTGAGATTAGGATATCCTATGTCTGACTCCTGGTTTTTGCCATTTGTGTGACTTATCAGGTTACTGAATCTTTGATCCTGTTCCTCCTCAGTGAAATAATAATACCTACCTCATAGAGTTATTGTGGGGATCCAGTGAGATACTGTCTATAAAGTGTTTAGCACAGTGCCTGGTGTGTAGTGTGTATTCATAGAACACTACTGTTACCCCCAATGTTATTTTTAAGTCACTTCCAAGAGGTACTTTTTGATAACCCTAACTATCCCTACCCTAATACTATGTTTTCAGTACTCTGTTTCCTTTGTAGAAAATTTCTAAATCTGTATTTTACTTACTTGCTGATTATTTTGGTCTTTCTCCTACTAGAATGTAAGCTCCACGAGAGCAAGGATGTGTCTGTCTTGTTCTCTGTTTCAGCCTCAGCACTTGGCCTAGTTCCTGGTGCATAGTGAGCACTCCGTAAATATTTGCAGAATGAACAGGATGGTTGAAAGGCCCTTCGTGACCTTGTAACTGCCTCACTGTTGAGCGTCATTATATTACTGTCTCATTGTACTCTTGGCTCAAGAAAAAAAAAACTGCATTACTGCTCCCTTTATCTCCTTGAGCCTCCATGTCTTTGCACCTGTTGTTTCCTTTGCCTGCCTATCTCTTCGGCAATAAATCCTGGTCAAGTCTCGGCTCAGTGGCTACCTCCTCTGTAACGTACCTAGTTTCTCCAGGCAGATGTTCTTTTCCTCCTTCCGAGTTCCCACTATACTTTGTGAATACCTCTGTGGAAGTACTTTATTGTATTGTATTGTATATTTTTTGGGATGTCTGTTTCTACTATTACTCTGTAAGCATCATGAAAGCCGAAACTGCGTGTTTTCATTCTACTTTCCCTAGGGCCTTGCACAGTGCCTGGCACATACAAGCCTGTCAGTAAGTGATGAATGAATTTGTGACTTAACAAAGAATCATGCAGTTGGAAAACTGTTGGATGTATGTGTTTTCAAGAAGGGAGTGCCTTCGTGGCTTCCAGAGTTGTTTTTTTTTTTTTTTGGCTTGTTTTTGTTTTTTGCTCTATAGGGGAGATGTAGAGATCATTATGTAATCTCTTTGACTACAAAACTATTTGTTTGAATTTAAAAATAATATAACTTGGATAATATAGGTCTTCATAAATTATTGCAAAAGATATCAAAAGCTTTGTGATCTCTCAAATGCTATAAAGTCCAAATATTTGCACTATGATATTTCCATAGTAAATGCTATGAGAAAATGTACAGCAATAAATTTTGAAGCTTTAAAAACGTATGTGTAAGTCATCTTCAATGACTTAATCCATGAAGAGTATCTCTGGCCTGTGTTTCCCGGACACAAGGGACTTTAGACATGCATTCAGGGCCTCAAAGATCTCAAAGCCTTTCCAGCCACACACTTCCTTTCCCCTGAAACAGTTGCTCATTCTGCTTACATGCCTAGGAAGCAGTGGATTGCAAGGGTGACAGAGTGGGGTCAGGAGGCGGGGGGATGAGAGTTGGGGGGGCCGTCCTAATCTTGGTGCAACCTGGCCTCTAAGCCTCCAGGGGGGCTGCTATAGCTTAATCTTGCTGCCTGTCTTTTCTTCTGAAATGTATATGTGACCTCTGCAAGAAAAGTACTCCAGTTTCCTCTACAAAGTCCACAGGTAGGGTGAGGACTGTCGGTTATATTAGGGCCAGCTGGAGTAGCTGTTGGATTGGGACTTGACATTGTGGTGATTTAATCAACGTATCTCATAGGGTCTTTAATAGACTATAAATTTGTGCACTGATTATAAGGGCATTTTTTTTTGGGTAATAGTTACTTTTCCAATTATTTAGCTTTGCTTTTATGGTAAAAGTACAGGGTTTTTGTTCTTTACATAGAATTTTATAATTTACAAAACACATTCACCATTAAAGTTATCTTTGAAGGTTAACCATGCAATAACTGTATTGGTTTATCCCCCTTTAAGAGTTATGGAAACTGTAAAATGGCTTAGCCATGCTGGTAGAAAGGGGGATTTGAATGTAGAGGTCTTCTCTTTCTAGGATACTGTTCCCCACTCAGGCCTCAGGCTGATTTCCTGTGATAAGAGATTAACAGTTTAATTGTTCAGGTACACTATGGTGGTAACCTGAAAGTTTAATAGGAGGCAGAGTGATTCTTTAAAGGAAATCAGATAATTTTTCTGTGTGAATGGTCAGATCTTTGCCAGCAAAATCTGCTGAGAAATCCTTTACAAGGATTATATCTTTTATGTACGAGATGGGGAACATATAGCTTGTGAGTCATGGGGTGCTGAGGATTGTTTTTACTTGGGGTCTGGCTATTTTTTTCTCTGTAGTTCTTGAAGTTTTTGCTTCATGAAACTGCCTCTCAGGGTATCCTGGCAGCTCTTGGTGACTGAACCAGAGTCCCTGAGGAAGAACATTCGAAGTAGGGTATGCACAGGTAGGGGATGTTCCTTCATTGGGAGAAATATGTTTGGCCTAATATATTCATTTCACACTTTGCTATTAAAATTTTGAGTTTTATTGTGTGCATATTTGTAGAGTTATTACCTGATAATTTTTTTTTTTTTTTTTTAAACTGGGGATTGAACTCAGGTCCTTGTGTTTGCCAGGCAAGCACTTATTCTACAGAGCCATCTCCCCAGCCCCATACCTAATAAAATTTTAAGATAAGTATTCATAGATTTGGGACATTCTTTTTAAAAAAATTAATAAAAGCTTGAGACCATTGCTTCCTTGCAGGATTCTTCATCTGGGGTCCCCAAACCCCTGGAATCAAGGGGCCTGCCAATCTCTTGCCATTACATGCAAAGTTGTGTAATTGTGTGCCCTTTTCCTGGGATTGCCGTAGTTGCTATAAAATTCCCTGCAGGGAATGTAATTGAACAAGAAAAAGCCACCAAAGGGTGGGCCACTGATTTAATTCCACTGAAGCTTTTGCTGGTTTCAGCTGACACAAATTAAGATCATCTGTACCCTGATTTTCTGTTTTTGTTTAATGAATTTATGCTAATAAAGTACCCAGCACAGTGCTTAGCTCCCTCAGTGGTAATGTATTTCACAAATAGAAGTAATTTTTCCTCCTCAAAACCCAAAAAGCAAACAAAACAAAATACCCTGGTGATTTTTATAGGGATTAGAATATACTCTGGGGGAATTACTTTGCATTTTGCTGAGTGGTTTGATTCCTTTGGAGTGAGAGAATGAAAGTAAAGAGTTTGTGTATGTTAGGAAGGTTGATAGGAAGCTGTAAGAAGCCTTGTTGGATAGAACATGATTTATACAAAAGCTGTGGACTCAACAAATCTAGTTATACTGAAATAGAAATGTAGCTACTTGACGGGAAGGATACAAATAGAAATATAGCACAGTGCACTGTTTGTGATGCATTATCCTTCATGGTAAACAGGGTTATGATTGAACCCCTTTTCTTTTCTCTGTCTCCCCTAAACAGAAAGTTACTTAATATACTGTCATAAATGGTAAAACCACAACCTTGCAGCTGTGACTGTTATTTTTAAAAACTATTGTGGCTTTTGGAGGTAAACAGACTTATCAGGAGCTGCTGTGGGAACAGGATGAATTAGTCATCTAACACCAAAGACAGCTAACAGCGTGTCAAGGCAGGCACATTATTACTCAGTTAAAAACACCCTCAGCCGGGTGTGGTGGTGCACACCTGTAAACCCAGCACATGGGAGGCGGAGGCAGGAGTGTTATTACGAGTTTGAGACCAGCCTGGGCTACTGTGTGAACTCAAGGCCAGCCTGAGCTGCATAGCAAGACCCTATCTCAAGCGAAAGAAGACAAAAAAACACTCAACTCTCATGGAATTTTAAATCCATTCAGGGAATTAATGAGTTTCTTGTCACTGTGACAAAATACCTAAGATAATGCATTTATAAGGAAGAAAGACTTATTTTGACTCGTAGTTGTTGGATTCAGTGCATTGCTGGGTGGCCATCTGCCTTTAGTCCTGTGGTACTGCACTGCGTTGGTGGGAGTATGTGGTGGAGGAAGCATACTGCAGCGGGAAGCAAAGACGGAGAAGAGAGGTGCGCCAGGGCCCCAGTGTTCCCTTTCCTATTCCCAAGGACCCTCCCCCCGCATTATCTAATTTCCTACCAGGACCCAACTTTTAAAAGCTCTACCACCTCCCAGCAGGCCATACTAGAGACAAAGCCTGTAGCACACGGGCCTTCCTTAGTCACTTACATCAACTATAGCAGTCATAATTTTATTTTTCTGAAATTTTGGAAAATAATAGTCTATTGCCATATTCCTGAAGATCTATAGAGAGGCAAGAAGGATTATGTTCAAGAATTAGAGCAGGAAGATGATTCAGACTACCCAGGAAAATTTCTCTTAGATTTAGTACGTCAAGGAAGATTTGAGGAAGAAATGTAATAAGGAAGAAATTTATACTCAGGAACATGCCTACTTAGTAGTTAAATAAAAATCAAAACTTTTGATTCTTTTCATATCTTTATTTAACCACCTGGTATGTGGCAGACATTGAGGGTGGGGTAGCCCAACAGCCATCCACTTGGTGCCACCTTAATCCTAATTAAGACCCATGTTTGGATTTCCAGCAACCACTGAGTGACCTCGAGAAGAAGCCATGTGAATGAGAAGTCGACATTACCAGGCTGGCAGATGGGAAAGCCAGGACGAGCCTCGGTTCTTAATGGCATTCTTCCTTTCTTATCAGCCCTAATAATACTTCCCTTCTGTTCAATAACACATGCCTGCATGCCTTGTTAATCCTTTTTAAAAACTAATGCTAACTGGCACATACTCAAACTTCACACTTAGCTTTGAACCCTGATTCTCAGTTGGTCTGTCGAATCCCTATTAACATTTTCCCCATTGTCACGGTTTCATGTTACTGCTCACATGCAGGTTTCTGTTAACCTTCTTCCCAGATTACTACAGTAATTTCCATCTGTTCCTTGTCCCTCTAGCTTCCCCCCCCCTTTATATTTGATTTTGTATATTGCCACCAGATCTTTTTCATATACCCATTAGGTTCTATGATGTCCTGGGTCACATTTACAGTGGGCCTAAATCTCTTAAATGACATTTTGGCCCTTGGTCTATGTGCCCCAGATACTGCCTCCAAGTACTTCCCTTCATGCCTCATTGACTGGAGCTGGTTACTATGGTCATTCCCAAACAAGTGTCTGAGAAAGAGGATTGGGATTATCCCTGGTGGCTTAGATTAATCATGGGAGTGATGGGACAGTTGGGAAGCTAACCACAGTCACCTGCGTCAGTCTTCCATCTCAGATGTTCTTCGCATCACACATTGCCCCACCTTCGTGCTTTCACTTTTCCTTATTTCTTTATAGATTTAGTGTTCCCCCTCACTTGCAGTCCAACTTCTGGTTTTCTTTAAGCCCTTAAAGCATCACATTTCTTTCATAAAGACTTGTCAAGTGCCTTGTTTTCTCCCATCTGTTCCTGTTTAGTAGCATGGCTGCTTGACATATTTGTATATACCTGTTCCTCAAATGTTTCTCATCTGAACTAGTCTGCAGGTTTCTGGGGGCACATGCATAATGACTTTGAAAAGGAGTAAATCTGGGGACAAGTTCACCAATTACAGTAAGTCCAGGACCTGCCATTAGGGAATTTCCAAAGCCACCCTCAGATTTGATAATTTTTGATAAAGCTCAAAGAATTAATTAAAGACACTATTACACTTATGATTATATTTATTGCAAGGAAGTTGGACTTATGATTATAAATTTATATTTATTAATCTGTATTGCAATACAGATTAATACCTACAAGACAGATACAGAGAAGAATGTGGGAGAGTTCCACAAAATGCACTGTCCTCTGTTGAGTGCCCATGTGCAACCCTTCTTGTGTGTGTGAAACACACAGGTTATTGTGAGCCAGCAAAGGTCAGCTGAGCTTTGATGTTCAGAGAGTATTTTTATTGTTTGTTTTGTTTTGTTTTTTATAAAACTGGTGTTTCACTAAAGAAGCATGGTTGATGGACCATTTGCCCATTTAATTGAACTCAGTCTTTGGATTTACTGATATCATGTAACTCAACACTCCTAACATAAACCACCAGCCACCACCCAATTACTGTCAGGTGTGGTTGGCTCCACTCTGAGATTCATTATGACCAGATGCACCCCTAACAAATGATGCTGTTACCAGCTATGATCCAGGATACTTTGTAGAAGACAAGGGCAAAGAAATGGCAGTCTTCTTTTTGGGCAATGGAGAATTCTTTAATATGAACTCTGTGATAAGTGTTTAGGGGGCAGATACTAATGTGGCTATTACTAGGCCATTCAGTAAAATTCCATGACAGTCAGATTAATATGTAGGTATTCTAGAATAATCAAACTTAAAGAGTAGTTACTTTTAAAAAATGTATTTAGTACAGGGTCTACAGGATCTCACTACAGAGATCAGACTTATAGTGATCCTGTTTTTCGGCCTCCTAAGTGCTGGGATTACAGGTGCATCACCATGCTCAGTCTCATTTTGCAGCCTGCCCTGGGGGCGGGGCTGGCACAGCATGCGGGGGATTAAACCTCTGGCCCTTTTAATCTGCTGTGCTATCTGGCCAGCCCTTTAATCGGCTGAGCTATCTGGCCAGCTCAAGAGTAGTTAGCATTTAATGCCATTACATTAAAGCTTTATTCTTCTATGGAGGAACACTTCCTAGTAGTCATCACATAAAAGAAGAGAACAAATTACACAAGCTAATTAAGAAACAGTTGTCATTTTTCTAAATCTGGGGCCAATAATGGTTTAAGAATAAATAAAGACATAATCAGAATAATCTTGCAAACACTTTACCTCCTGGTAAGAAAAAAGCAATGATTTTCATTAAACTTCAGTAATAATAATTATTGCAGCAGTTACAAAGGTATAGGTCTTTCCTATCTTTACTATTTCTAGATCTTTTAAAAAAATCCACCTGTTTCCTATGCTGTATTATTTTTTTGCTAATCTACAATCATGAAAAGGATGAACCTACTCAATGGCTATAGGACAGGAGAACAAGTTTTAAAATGTAGCATTTTTACAGTGGAGTAACAATTTATAATTTCTGAGGAGTCCTGAGTTTCTGAAGTCTCTCTTATTCTTTCTTCCTGTGTGGTCAACATTGTCCTAGAAAATGCTAAGCTTTCTATAAAGTACACTACTAAGCTTATATTACTCCAAAATACTAAAATTTTCTGTATAATTGTATACACAATTCTATAAAATAATTTTAATTAAAATAGTGATTCTTAATTTAGGGCAATGTCCCCCTCCCCATTACTGTGACGTATGGCAGTACTGAAGTAGTTTTGGTTGTCATGGTTACAGACATCAAGTGGATAGAGGCCAGGATGCTGCAAAAAATCCTACCACATGATCGCTGCAGTCCTACATATGTGAAGGTGTAATATGTGACAGTTGTAAGTATTGTTAAAACCATGTCCTAGAGAGAGAGAGAGAGAGAGACAGACAGACAGACAGACAGACAGACAGAGACAGAGAGACAGACAGAAATGTCTAACTATTTGTCTATAAAAGTCAGTCTCTAGAGATGAATAAGAGGGTAGAGAGTTCTAAAGTGCTCTTGTATTCATGAAGGATAACCAACCATTTTGGTTTTTAAGAAAAAAATATATATTTACAGGCCAGCAAGATAGCTCAGTGGACAAAGTGCCTGCTTTGGTAAGCACAGGGAGCAGGGTTCGATTCTCAATCTCGCACACTGTTCCTCCCAACCCCCATGCGCTGAGCTGGCAACAGAGTCCAGGCGTGGTGGTGCATGCCTGTAATCCCAGTGCTAGGGAGGCTGAAAATAGGATCATCACAAGTCCAATCTGCATAGTGCAACCCTATACCAAGTGCACAAATGAAAAAAAATGTATATTTATGTTTTATACTCTGTATACTGTCATTCAGTTTTTTATGTGCAGTTTAGAGTGTAGACAAGTGAACACTTACATATTCTCCACCATAACTATGAAGAAGTCCTATCACCCTTTAAAAATCCTTTTCAAAGCCCCTTCCTTGTTATCAGTCCATTCCCTGATCTGTTACCAAACACTAATCTGCTTTTTGTCCATGTAATTTTACATTTTCAGAATGTCATATAGATGGAATCATGGAATATGCTTAGCTTCTCTCACTTAGCATAATACATCTAATGATATTTCATGTATCAGAAGTTCATTCTTGTATTGCTATGGAAGCTTGTTTATTAATTGTTACCTACTCATGTTTTACTATCAAAACTCAATACCTTTAATAGAGCTTAAAATATTTGCTCATTTCCATAAGAACCAAAAGACTAGCCTCATGTTTTGTATGTAGCGAATTTCCAAATTAAATATAAGTCATATACACAGATGAGGCAATTTAGGCGTTTTATCTTCTGCTTTAGAGAATTGCATTCATTTGCCTTAATAAACACACATTCAGGGTTGTTCTGGGTACAGTCACGAAGATACAAAACACTCTCTAAATGTGATAAGCATCCCAGCATGGCAGCCAGGATCCCACAGGAAACTGGTATCACCCTTAGTGGGATTGGCTAAAAATTGCTCAGTGAAAGGACTCAATGAGGAGACTATTTGAAGAAATATATATATATTTTAACCAATGTCCAGACATCAGCCACATTAGGAAGCCAGAGGGCAAGTGGGGTAAATCCTGTAGAGGTAGTCTCTTGCCCTGATGGGCGTGGCAGAGGAGGATGGTGGGAGCACAGGGCATCATGAATAACCTATGTTCCCTTTCTCTCTCTTTTTAAAATGTATTTAGTACAGGGTCTAGAGCGTCTCACTACAGAGATTGGACTTGTATTGATCCTCCTGTTTTCAGCCTCCCAAGTGCTGGGATTATAGGTGCGTGCCACCATGCCCATTCTCAATCACCATTTCAGCACGCTGGGGATCAAACCCCAGTCCTTGTGCCTGTCTAAGCAGGTGCTTTAGTCCGCTGATCTATTTGGCCGGCGCTCCTTTCTCATTTCTAAAGTGTGTCTCTCTGTAAGCTCTGTGGAGACTTTCCAGAGAGCTCTTATTTGTGCTAGTCAAACCTGGAATTTATAAGTCATAAGTACATCTTCACTATGTGAATTTGAGTTAAAATTTATTTCTTCCTTGATGGCAAATTAGCTTGTTTTGATGGATGGTTTTATGGGACAATTTTTTTGTTAATTCCTAAAGAAAAGAGTGCTAAAATTTGATTGCATTTTCTATGGTGAGTCTACATAAAGGAAAATTGACAGGTTGGACTAGTAAACAGAAAAGAACTCCCAGCTTGACAAGGAGGGAGATATCATTAAAAAATTCAACAAATTTTAGAACTTGATATGAAGGGACAAATGAGATGAAAGATAGGAGCCAAAGGCACTGGGTCCCTTGTGACCACATTAAGATGCCACACTGGAGAATGTGGGGGATTTCTGGAGTAACAAGGTCTTCCTGCCCAGAAGTGAGTCAGACCAAGCACATCCAGGATGGACTTTGCCTTCTTTCCTATTTCCTGCTCCAGTTCACATTTATTATTATTATTATTATTA
Source organism: Octodon degus (assembly GCF_000260255.1). NCBI lineage: Eukaryota > Metazoa > Chordata > Mammalia > Rodentia > Octodontidae > Octodon > Octodon degus. The sequence goes on along the minus strand of NW_004524579.1, from coordinate 32,065,446 downwards.
TTATTATTATTATTATTATTTTGTATTTTAGGGAAGGGTCTACAGGGTGTTCAGAGTCTCACTACTAGACCTTACTTGTAGTGATCTGCCTGTTTACAGCCTCCCACGAGCTGGGATTACAGATGCACGACCCATGCCCAGTCTCAATTGCTGTCTCGGTGTGCCCCGGGTGCAGGGTCGGCACAGGAGGCCCGGGGATCAAATCCCAATCCACTGAGCTATTTGGCTGGCCCATAAGTTCACATTTATTTCCCTGATAAAGGACTTACTGTTTTTTTCTGAGATGGAGAAGTTCCCAAGACTAGCTCCTGATATGATAGCAGTGTCTGACACATATGTGATCTCAGTGGAGGCTACAATGAACATACTGCTGTCCCCATTCCTATTAAAGAGGATACAGACTCTGAGGGCACACTCAATAGAGTCACTCACCTGAGAGTGCCCGGGCCCATGAAGGACCCACCACCTGGCCATTCTCTCTGCGTGCCTGGCTAGGTTAGTACATTCAGAGAAATAACTACTCAGAGAACCTCTAGTCTTAGAGAGGAACAGATTGTGTTGTCCCTTTAGGGCAAGAAAAATCCTTTCTGGGGGGCAGTATTCTTGTAAAAGCCTCAGAATTGAGAGCAAGAAAATAGCTCCCAACCAATGGCAAATGGACAGTTTGAGAGAAGAAGGAGTAGTGGAGAAATTGTGACATGGGCTGAGGTATTTTTTAAAGTGATTTTTTTTTAAACAAAATGTAAACAAAAAGCCTATGTCAAGTTTCAAAGAAAATACCCCGTTGAAACAATAGTCCCATGGTGGGAGAAGCCATATTTAGATTTAGAAAGATCTGCTTCTCAGTGTTTTACACCTCCTCTAAATGGCCTCCTTCATGTCTTGAGTGCTTTACTTTTTTAGCCTTTGGTTGGAAAGGCAGCCTCATTACCTTCATTTTTTACTGGCTGTCGGAGTAGCTCTGGTTCCGATGGGCCAAACTGGGGTAATGACCCAGGCAGGGTAGATGGGAAACCTTGCTCTGAGAATAAGTCATCAATTTAATATCTTTCCAGAATGTTACATTCTTTCTAAAAATAATGTAAAAATGCATACAAGGTGGTTTTTGTATTGTTTTTATTCAAGAAAATTCAATGAGCATTGTAAGCTCATTTATCAGTGTCCAAAGGATACTTAATTTTTTTGAGACACAGTCTCACTGTGTAGTTCAAGTTGGCCTTGAACTCACTTCTATAATCCAGGCTGGCCTTGAACTCACATTGCAGTTCCTGCCTCAGCCTCCTGAGTGCTGGGTTTATAGGCGTGTGCTCCCATGCCTGGCTAAATACTTAAAAATGAAATATGCTACCATAAAGCAGATGTTAAAAAGTCAGGGCTCAGTTTCTAAAATAACTCTTTTGAGGATCTGTTTGAATTTTCCACACCCTTCTTGACATCTTAACCTAATCCCTTTCCAGAGCTGCTGCAAGAACATTGCCCAGGCTGGAGCCGAAGTACCAGTTCTATGATAAGGTTTCTACTTTTCCTCTCCTCCTCTCCTTCTTCCTCTCTCCTTTACTGTCTTCTGTCTGCACCACAGCATGCAGAGAAACAATCACTATTGGCTCACAGAACTGTGCTGCTATTTTGCTCGAGCCAGGACAGATTGTTAGCATTCATGTTATGCGTGGCTCAAGGTGCATCCCTAGCATTATCCTCAATTATGTATGGTGACAGCATAAACACTGCACAGGGACATACAACCTCTGCTTCCTGGCTAAACCCAACTAGTATGGATGAAGGACAACCACAGTTTCCCCTCATCCAGACATGAGTACTGTAGCCACATGCACATTATTCATGCTGTGAGTACTTGCCTGCGACGCCTTTCCTTCTTACAATGTAATTGCATTTATCTGGCTATGGAAAGCTTTGTATTTATTGCTGGTTCATTGGGACACTTGTGGGGGTATTACACTGTAGTATTTTAGGAATTTCAAAGGACTTCGATTAAGATCTTAGTACAATGCATAAAAGCAATTTGTAAAAATAATTTAGTAGAATTCACTGTTTTCCTTCAACTTTTTTCTCCCCCTTCCATAGCAATACATCAAAGTGTAGAGGAACAAGTAATGGTCTTCCCTCTTGCTGCCCTCACTGCCCTCTTGCACCCTTTGGCACAGTGCACTCCACTGCTCCCGTCTTCTCCACCACCCGAGGTCTTAGTTTGCTATGGTGCCAGAAGAAAGCATGGCAGCATGGCTTGAACAACAGAGGTTTATCTGTTATCACAGTTCTGGAGGCCGGAAGCCCCAGATTAAGGTGTTGGCAGGGATGCATTTTTCTCAGGCTCTCCCCTGGGTTTGCAAATGGCCTTGTTCTCTTTGTGCTTTCATGCAGGCATCCCTCTCTACCAGCCTTGTCCTAAACTACTCTTCTAAGGATACCACTCAGATGAGAGCCATCATAAAGACCTCATTTCTACTTAATTACCTTTTCATAAGTCTTACCTCTCAATAGGTACATTCTGAGGTACTGGGGGTTAGAACTTCAACACATGTCTTTGGAAACCACAGTTCAGCTCCTAATATTTTAAATACTTTTTAATAAATTTTAGGTCTTATAAACAAATTCAGCAGCAAGTTAGGATACAAAATCAACATAAAAACGTCAGTGGCTTT